>NC_081408.1:481851657-482456916 GCF_030272615.1 Cryptomeria japonica | reverse complement strand
TAATACCTTAAATCAAACTGCAAGATGTCAATTAATTGTTCAAATGATTTAAAATTTGAATTTTAGAGAGACAATGAAAATTCTAGGCCTAAGATCATCTGAAAGTAACAATGAAAGAACTATTGTGAGAAATATATTTGATGCATATCAAGCTATTGGTTCAAAATCACGTACTAAAGATTCTAATGCTACTCAACGTGTCATTATATCAACCATAATGAGCAAGAAAATAAAAAAGATTGTTTGATAAGCAAAACAAGTCATTAAATGTTAGTAGAACAACATTAAGCAAAACAGAGGACCAACATAGAACCAATAGAAGTGAAAAAATGAGAATGAGAGCGGGTGCGGAGCGAAAAGGAGCGGGAATCCCAAATTTCAAATCGGGGAATGGCGGACTTCCTGGGGAAGGCAATTTTCCTAGGGAAGGCAGTTTTTCTAGGATCGGAACTGGAAAACAGTCAGAAGGACGGGCATCTCAAGGGTCAGAAGAGGACAAGGAAACAGTCAAACTGGGGGAGGATAAAGATTCAAAATCTGGGGACCCACATGACAGAGGTAAAGGTAAAAAATGGTCTTCACTTTTTGGAGTGAAGTCGCTGGCTAAATCTGGGCTCCCAGAAGTTACAAATATCTCAAATCCAATTTCTGGGCTAGTTGCTATCTCTGTTCCGGATAAAGTCGTAGATCTAACTGTAGCAGGTTTATCCTTGACTCTAGTGGGACAATTTTCTGGCTTTAGGCCTAACATTGATGATGTGAGGAATTTCATAAGGAGAAAATGGTTTGTAAAAAGTCAAGTGGATGTGGTAGCACTGCCTAGGGGGGTTTTTTCCTTTGCTTTTAGTTTTGAGGAAGATATGAACAAGGCTCTCTGTGAAGGCCCATCGATGTTTGAAAAGTCAACCTTGGATCTTCAGAAATGGGTCCCGAACCTCGCCCTTGACAAGTCCTTCTTTGTTTCTGCGCCAGTATGGACACGCCTCCTGGGTCTTCAGCTGAAATTCTGGAACGAGGAAGTATTAAAGGGTATTGCAAAATCCTTTGGAGAACTTCTGTCAATTGATCCGATCATGGTGGCTAAATCAAGGTTAGTCTTTTCTCACATCTGTATAAATGTTAATAAAATGACGGATATGCCCCAATCCATAGAAATCATATCTAAACTTGGAAAATGGACCCAAGCTATTGAATATGAATCGCTTTCGTTTGCCTGTTTCCATTGCAAGAAATCGAGGCATTGGGCAAAATCATGTCCGCTCAAGAAGAGAAAGGAAAGCAAAGCTAATAGCAATACCAAGAATAAAAAGATTTGGCAAACGATTCATAAAAAGGGAGACCCATCAGCTGAGTGTGACCAAAATAAGGATGTAACAGAATTAGTAAATGAAGTCAAGAAGACTGGGAATAGCAATAATGAAAAACAAGATTGTGTCTACTCTAATAACCAAACAGAGAGTTCTAAAGAAGTAGATCAAGGAACAGAGTTGAATAACAAAAATAACCCAGAGGACCAAGAGGTTGGATCTGTCAGTCAGGAGAAGGAAGAAGCCACATCAGTCTCTTCACTCTCAAAATCAGTCAAGGAAAAATTTAATGAAGCTCAAGAGTTTAACCCTTCAGATATCGAGCCCTTATTGCCTCTAACCAATGGAAGCCCAAAGTCTCATCTTTGTAAAACCCCTTCTCAAAGTGTGGTAATGGATATTCTGGAAGGGAATCTCCAGATTCTTGGTTTGAGAGAAGGAAAAATGAACAAGGAAGAACTCAATGGAGGGATCTCAACTAGAAGTAAGAAGAAGTAAAAGGCAGATATTGGAAGTTAGAACAAAAAGCAGGGAAGGCCATCCCTAAAACATGAAAGGGAATAGGAAAGCTAGAAGAATCGTGCTAATGGAACACAGTGTTCCATCGAGTCAGCCCTATCTCTAGTTAAAGTATGAAGATAATATCCCAGAATATTAGAGGGTTGAATGCCCCTCATAAGCAGGATGTGTTATGGAACATCATAAGAGATCATAAACTGGATGTGGTCCTCATTCGGGAAACTAAGATGTCTAAAGAAAAAGTTGAAAAGATTAGAATTTTCAAGGATAATGGTGTCATATGATTTAGCTCGGAGGGAGCCTCTGGAGGAACTGCGATTTTTTGGAACCAAAAAAACATAAAAGGTAAGGAAATCATCACTGCTTTTAATAGGAACTCAGTATAGCTTGAGAATATTAAGGACAACTTTGTTTGGGTGTTATCTAATGTCTACGCACCTAATACCAAAACCGGGAGAGTTAAATATTGGAGAAGCCTTGCAGACGACAGACTCAAGTTTGTTGATCAAAGTTGGATTATTATGGGAGATTTCAATACTTCGCTCAAAGAGGAAGAGAAGATGGGAGGTCTCCCCTTACAACTTGATGGGAAACAAGACCTAATGGAGTTCATCAATGATCAAGCCCTTATGAATGTGGATCTTCAGGGCATTAATGACACCTGGACCAATAGAAGAACCGGAGCTGACTTGATTCAAGTAAAGTTAGATAGAACTTTCATTTCTCCTGAATGGTTAACCAAGTATAGCTGCTCCCTTGCTTCTGTTATCAAAATTGGCTCAGATCATTACCCCATCTCTTTTACTGCCAATTCTTTTTCGGCCAAGAGAAACTTCCCTTTCAGATTTGAAAAAGCGTGGCTATCCCATCCCTATTTGGAAGCTTGTATTATTGATTGGTGGAATTCCGAAGTGGAGGGAACGACTCTTTTTTGAATAGCAAAACAACTCAATATCCTAAAGGCTAGAATTAAAATCTGGAACAACGAGATTTTTGGGGACATATTCAAGAGAAAAATTCAAGGCATACCCATAGAGCTCGATGGTTGGACTTGCAATTCAAGATATGCAAGGACACATTTCCACTTGATACCATTGTTTCGGTTGTTGACTTTGCAGAGAACTACACACTAAAGACACATAATGAGGTTCAATCCTAGTATTACAACTCTACACAAGTTTCTATATTTTTGCATATAGCATTAATACATGCTTCTGATAGCACAAATGAAACAAGAAGATTTTGAGGGAGTATCACTTCTATATTAGTGATGATCGCTCACATACTACATAGTTTGTGCAAGGTTGCTTTCAAATGTTCTACCGTAACGGGTATTTCAATCCGACGACACATCATATGGTCAGATAATTGTGCCTCACAATTCAAGAACTCTAAGATATTTTATTGGTTAAGAAGAATGCATAAGAGCAGTAGTGTTCAACATATGTGGAAATTTTGTGAAGTCGAGCATGGAAAGGGGGAGCATGATGGTGTAGGAGCATGTATCAAAAGAGCCTTGGCACGAGAAGAGTTAAAGTACATTGATAAAGCAAAATTGATAGATGCAAGATCTATTGTCAAGTGGTGTAATGATACAATGGGTCCAGGTAATCAAGGTGAGTCTTCGGTTCATAGATTTTTTTGGTTGATAGATGATACTAACATTGAAAAATATAAGGATTGTTGTACATTGATAGGATTGAGTGAGCTACACTCTTTTAGAAGCTCTAATGCAGGTTCATGGACTATACATACGTGACATATGGTGTGATTTTGTTCATCAGGTGCAAATGAATCATGAAATGAGTGTGAGTCAAAGGGGTGGGTCGACAAATGGTGTACGAGAACTTTGAGCCCACTTGAGACATATCGACTCCCGATAGCATTGCAACTCACACAGATGGAAGCATCAGTTGACTTTGACCATGTCTCAGATCTAGTCCAACCAAGTAAATTATCTACATACATATTTAATAAAATTAATTTTATATCTATTTGTTCACTCTACTCATGTACATAAATGCAAATATGATTGCAGGGCATGTTTATGCAGTTATTGCAGCTGAAGACAATGAAGAAGGAATAGATTATTATCTATCATTGTGTGGAGGCAAAAAAAAATTAGATGGCCCTGTGGTAGATGGTGAAAATATTGAATACCCTACATGATCAATCGTTGTTACTAGTACATGGATTAGGAGGTACAAATTGAAGAAATCTAGCTTATGGTTATTTGAGGACTTTGGGACACATAGAAAGATTCTTCATTATTTGAATCCTGTGGTGGCATCAAATGTTCACTTGACCAAATATGGGGGTAGAAAACTGAATTGAAACCTATGGAAGGTTTTTGATTCTGACCATTAGGCAATTCTTCACACAATAAAGAGTAGAGCGGATCCAGATGGTTCATTGAATTGAATATAAATGCAATAAATTAAACTATAATATCAAGCTTATTTGGATATATGTACATGTGACCTGTATATTTGTACAAATGAAATATTTGAGGCATTGTAATATTAAATATCATTACGATATACTTCTATGTAATATATTTTTGTTTAACAATGATTGAGATATTTAGTGTTATGCAGTTATAGTTATGTGATTTTCGAATGGAAAAGTGGTAGAAATCAGGACTTACATTATATGTTACACTTATGTGATTTTTAAATGAAAAGGGTAAATACTAAAATAATAAGATATTTTATCACATATTCAATAATTAAACTCATATTACTAGCACAAACAACTTCTCTAATCAATCTTTTTAGAACATTGATATTTAGAGGGAACTAGAGAATAAAGATTCCAAAATAGCACAACTTTCATTCCACTTGTCGTGGCAAAAAACCGTTAGCGTGAGTGCATCTGGGAGGTCAGATTTATGCTAGGTATGCCCTTCTTTTGCTCCCCAACTCACCCGATCATTTTGAGCAACACCTTAGAGACGCTTTCCTTTGAGTGCTCAAAGTGTGAAAAACCATCAAAGTTTGATGTTTCATAACTTTCAGCCCATGGAACGTGTGGATAAGCCGTCTAAACTTATGGGGTTGTGTGGTGGATGAATACAAAAACCTCTCACACTTTCGAACAACTCAATTTCATTTTCTCGTGGCCACACTTTTTCTGTCGCATCAAAAACTGTCAAATGCATTCAGTGCAAGGTTGCAAAATAGAACAACTTTCATTCCGCTCATCAAGGCAATGAACCATCAATGAAAGTGCATTTGGGGGGCCAGGTTTATTCTAGGTATGCCCTTCTTTCACTCCCCAACTCGCCCGATCATTCTGAGCCACACCTTGGCAATGCTTTCCCTTGAGTGCTCAAAGTGTGAAAACTATCAAACTTTGATGTCGCGTAACTACAAAAACCTCTCCCTCTTTCGGAAAACTCAATTTCATTTTCTCATGGTCACACTTTTTCTATCACATAAAAAACTATCAAATGCATTCAGTGCAAGGTGGCAAAATAGCACAACTTTCATTTTGCTTGTCGTGGCAATGAACAGTTAGCGCGAGCGTGTCCGAGTGGTCAAGTTTACTCTAGGTATGCCCTTGTTTCTCTCCCCAACTCACCCGATCATTCCAAGCCACACCTTGGCGACACTTTCCCTTGAGTGCTTAAAGTGTGATAATAATCAAACGTTGACGTCGCATATCTTGAAGCTTGTGGCATGTGTGGATGAGCTGTCTGAACCTACAGGGTCATGTGGTGGATGACTACAAAAAAATATCCCGCTTTTGGACAACTCAATTTTATTTTCTCGTGGTCACACTTTTTCTGTCGCATAAAAAACTGTTAAATGCATTTAGTGCAAGGTGGCAAAATATCACAACTTTTGTTCCGCTTGTCGTGGTAACAAACCGTCAGTGCGAGCACGTCTGAGTGGTCGGGTTTATGGTAGGTATGCCTTTCTTTTTCTCCCCAACTCGCTCGATCATTCCAAGCCACACCTTGGTGATGCTTTCCCTTGAGTGCTCAAAGTGTGAAAACTATCAAACTTTGACATCACGTATCTTGGAGCTCATGGCATGTATGGACAAACCATCTAAACCTATAGGGTCATGTGGTGGATGACTACAAAAACCTCTCCCTCTTTCGGACAACTCAATTTCATTTCCTCGTGGTCACACTTTTTTTGTCGCATCAAAAACCGTCAAATGCATTCAGTACAAGGTGGCAAAATAGGAAAAATTCTGTTCCGCTCATCATGGAAACAAACCGTCAATGTGAGTGCATCTGGGTGGTCAGGTTTATGCTAGGTATGCCCTTCTTTATCTTCCCAACTCACCCGAGCATTCTGAGCCACACCTTGGCAACGCTTTCCCTTGAGTACTCAAAGTGTGAAAACCGTCAAAATTTGATGTCATGTATCTCGGAGCTCGTGGAACATATGGATGAACAATCTAAACCTATGAGGTCATGTGGTGGATGACGACAATAACCTCTCCCACTTTCGGACAAATCAATTTCATTTGCTCATGGTCACACTTTTCTGTCGCATCAAAAACCATCAAATGCATTCAGTGCAGGGTGACAAAATAGCACAACTTTTGTTTTGCTCATCGTGGCAATGAACCGTTGGTGCAAGCACATCCAAGTGGCCAAGTCAATGCTAGGTATTCCCTTCTTTCACTCTCCAACTTGCCTGATCATTCCAAGCCACACCTTGGCGACGCTTTCCCTTGAGTGCTCAAAGTGTGAAAACTATCAAACTTTGACATCATGTATCTCAGAGCTCATGGAACGTGTGGACAAAGTGTCTGAACCTACGAGGTCATGTGGTGGATGACTACAAAATTCTCCCACTTTTGGACAACTCAATTTCATTTTCTCGTGGTCACACTTCTTCTATCACATAAAAAACCGTTAAATGCATTCAGTGCAAGGTGGCAAAATAGCACAACTTTTGTTCTGTTTGTCATGGCAACAAACCATCAGCACAAGAACATCTAGGTAGCTGGGTTTACACTAGGTATGCTCTTCTTTTCCATCCCAACTCCCCCGATCATTATGAGCCACACCTTGGCGACGCTTTCCCTTGAGTGTTCAAAGTGTGAAATCCATCAAACTTTGACATCGCATAACTTGGAGCCTATAGCACGTATGGATGATTCATCTAAACCTACGAGGTCATATGGTGGACAAATATAAAAACCTCTCTCGCTTTCAAACAACTCAATTTCAGTTTCTCGTGGTCACACATTTTTCGTCGCATCAAAAATCGCCAAATGCATTTAGTGTAAGATGGGAAAATAGCACAACTTTCATTCCACTCGTCGTGGCAATGAAATGTCTATGAGAGCGCATTTGGGTGGTCAATTTTACACTAGGTATTCCCTTCTTTCACTCACCAACTCGCCCAATCATTCTGAGCCACACCTTGGCGACACTTTCCCTTAAGTGCTCAAAGTGTAAAAATAGTCAAAATTTGATGTTATGTATCTCGGAGCTCATGGCACATGTGGATGAACTGTCTGAACCTAGGAGGTTGTGTGGTGGATGAATACAAAAACCTCTCCCACTTTCGAACAACTCAATTTCATTTGCTCATGGTCACAGTTTTTCTGTCGCATAAAATATCGTCAAATGTATTCAGTGCAAGGCGGAAAAATAGCACAACTTTTGTTTCGCTCATCGTGGTAACGAAGAATCAGTGTGAGTAGGTTCTAAGTGGCTAGGTTTATGCTAGCAATGCCCTTCTTTTTCTCCCAACTCGCCTGATCATTCTGAGCTACACCTTGGTGACGCTTTCCATTGAATGCTCAAAGTGTGAAAATCGTCAAACTTTGGCGTCGCATATCTCGGAGCTCGTGGCACGTTTGTAAAAATCATCTGAACCTACGAGATCATGTGGTGGATAACTATGAAAATTTTTCCTTCTTTCAGATAACTTAATTTCATTTGCTTATGGTCACACTTTTTCTGTCGCATCAAAAACCGCCAAATGCATTCAATGCAAGGTGGCAAAATAGCACAACTTTTGTTCCACTCATCATGGAAATGAACCGTCAGTGCAAGAACATCTAGGTGGCTTGGTTTATGCTAGGCATGCCCTTTTTTTTCTCACCAATGCACTTAATCATCCCAAGCCACACCTTGGCGATGCTTTCCCTTGAGTGCTTAAAGTGTGAAAAACATCAAAATTTGACATCGTGTATCTCAGAGCTCGTGGTACATATGGACAAACCATCTAAACCTATGAGGTCATGTGGTGGACGACTACAAAAACCTCTCACGCTTTTGAAAAACTCAAATTCATTTTCTTGTGGTCACACTTTTTCTGTCACATAAAAAACCGTCAAATGCATTTAGTGCAAGGTGGCAAAATAGTACAACTTTCTTTCCGCTGGTCATGGCAACAAACCCTCAGTGTGAGTGCATCTAGGTGGCTATGTTTACACTAGGTATGCCCTTGGTTCACTCCCCAAGTCGCTCGATCATTCCGAGCCATACCTTAGCGACACATTCTCTTGAGCATTCAAATTGTAAAAAATTGTCAAACTTTGACGTCTCATAACTCGGAGCTCGTGGAACATGTGGACAAGAAGTTTGAACCTACGGGATTGTGTGGTGGAAGACTACAAAAACCTCTCTCACTTTTGGCCAACTCAATTCCATTTTCCCATGCCTAGACTTTTTATGTTGCATCAAAAACTGTGAGATGCATTCAATGAAAGGTGGCAACATAGTGCAACTTTTGTTATGCTCATCATGGGTGCGAACCATCAGTCCGATTGTATCCAAGTGGTTGGGTTTACACTAGGTATACCCTTGTTTTTCTCCCCAAGTCGCCTGATCATTATGAGCCACACCTTAGCGACGCTTTCTCTTGAGCATTCAAAGTGTGAAAACTACCAAACTTTCACGCTACATATCTCGAAGCCCGTAGCACATATGGATGAGCCATCTAAACCTATGGATTCGTGTAGTGGAAACCTACAAAAACCTCTCTCTCTCTTTCTGACAAATCAATTCCATTTTCTCGTGGTGGGACTTTTTATGTCACATAAAAATCGTCAAATGCATTAAGTGAAAGGTGGCAACATAGTGCCACTTTCGTTCTGGTCGTTGTGGGCATGGACCATCATGTGAGTGCATATAGGAGGCCAAGTTATCACTAGGTATGACATTCTTTCGATCGCCAAGTCGTCCGATCGTGATTTTTTTTTTTTTAAATACGATGTGATCATTTTGTTTTTAGTGTGAATGGGTATAAATAAAAGTTATTTGAATTTTGAAAGTAGTTTATAGGGTCCAAATTTAATGTAATAGTTTACATCTAGCTTGTACTTGAAAGAAAAGGAAAAACCTAATTAAAAGAGTAATTTCTTTCTTAAGCATATATGTAGACTAGTGCAAAACAAGACTTTCTAACTTAGTCTAACACTAATAAACCAGCTCTGACTAAAGTGAAGAGACTAGTTATTGAAACTAAAAATGTAACTAGGATAATGTTACTACTGTTTGTCTCCATGGACAATGACAAAACATAAATTCTAGGCATGAAAATAAATATATTTATTAGTTACATAGTTATGAAGTTGAATTATCGAACAATAATTGATTTCAATTAATAAATGCATAATAAGAATTGTAGACAAAACCTATAAAATATATAATATTTCACATACAAAAATGTTTCTACAATTAGAGAAACTCAATTTCAATCATCAAATTTATATATGTGATTTTGGATAATAGTTGTAATATGATTTGCATTAACCAAAATAATCATTAAGTCATAAAATGTTTCATGTCAATAAGAGTATTGCATATATATCCAATACAATGAGACAAGCTTGCTAAAAGCCATATGACAATAAAATGTCACATATACATAATACAAAACATATACTAAAAAATGTCATTCAGGCATACAATAAAGGCCCCTAGTCTACTGATTTCCCACTAGCACCAGGAAATAGATCACGAGCTGCCTTCGACTATCAAGGGGATGGAGATATATGCGATGCTATCATCTTTTGAATGGGTTCACTAGTCCTCCTTTCTAGACTTCTTTGGAGCTCCAACTGATACAATCAAAACTATAAACATCAATATATAATATATATATAAAAAATGACTTGTAGAATGACAAATAATAGAACAATCACTTACTGCAAACATATAATCACTATGTTCATCCATAATGGGGGGATGATCATGCTTAGGAGTGACAAGGCCCTACAACAAGTATTATGATAGAAATTAAATTACATATACAAGTATCATTACAATTTTCAATATAGACGATTAAAAGAATAATTGAAATGTACTAATTTATCTCATACCTCTATCAAAGCTTTTGAACTTTCTACTGCTGCAACAACACCATGCTCCAATGTAGCTCGAACATCAGAAGGAGTATCTAATGTCAACAACTGAAAAAAAAACAATAAATATTGTTCAATTATCAAAACTACTAAACTTGTTTTACCACACAATCAATTAATAAAGGATACCTCGGTGTAAGTGCCTCGACGAACTTCACTGCGAGGTGTCAATGTCGAAGCTCCAACACCAAACTATTTGACATCCAAAGTGACTTGTGAGAAAAACATTCATATAATGCTGACTATTCACATGTAAAAGTTGAAGTATTTACTGGAAACCTACTCGATCACTTGATGGTGTCATGTAAAACGTGGCTAGGGGAATGTCATAGGTAGTAAAAACACTTTGACCCTACATTTTTATCACAATCATTGTACTAATTTAGTCATTCTAAAACTTTTTTAAAAAAATTAATAAAAAAAATTAAATGAAGCTGCAAAAATTTACCTAGGTATCAATGTTGAATGTCTCACTCAGTAGAGACTCTGTCATGACCATATTCTTTGTAGTAGATGGTTGTTGTGTAGGTGCATGCTGACTACTATCAGACTGATAAGTGGAAAGGGCTCCGCATGATTGACAATAGTGAGATTGAAATCGAAGCCTATAAGATTCATCTGCATCAACATGTACTAGAGGCTCGACATACTATATAAGGGTATGAGTTAATGAGCTAATGGACTCTAAGGTATCCACCTCGACATTGTCCTTCATAATGGAAGGAATAGTCATGTGCTCCACCATAGGTCTACCCAAGGGTCTCGGTGCTAGGTTTGGGTCACGCTATGCCCCTGCTCTGTCATTTGACAATTCCCCACCCCTACCTTGAAAATTTAGGTAGTTAAAGTAGTTAGGGATCTCATTAAGGACAAACTCACAATAGAGTTTTCTTAAAAAGTACTAAGGCACCTCATGATTATTACATGGCACCTGATAAAAAATCATCCGCCACCTATCCCAAAAGTTATTCTTTATCCCTTAATGGTGGCACCAATGGATAGGGAACCTCCTACATCCAGGCTATAAGGGTTGATTGGTTCTAGGGTCTATGATAAGTGCACACAGGTCAACTTTGTTTATTTTCTTTTTCTTTACGACAACATATGATAACTTGTTTGCATAAAATTATTTTTGTTCTTCTCTTTTGTTGGACCACAGATTAATTTTACCACTTACTGAACCTACATGGGCTACAATAGATTCTAGTGACTTCGCAAGGCTTGTCCTATGAGAGGTTGTGGAATTAGAATCTTTCAGCCTATTTATCAACTCCTCAAGTTATTTTTTGTTGTTTTCAATTTGCCCTAATATGTTCTCTTGTGTTCTTGAGGGATGTCTAGGAATTGGGGAAGGGGTTGGTTCTGCCTCTTCTTCAGAAGGCTCTTCATGAGGTGGTACTGGTGGGTTTTCAACATTTTCAGATGGATTTTGATTTTCTGAAATTTAAAATAACTTTCAATTTAAATACCTAATTTAATCCATATTCTAAACAAAACTTAGAGAGTAAAAAAATAGAAATACATCCCTCTTTGATCCCCTCAACGTCGTGGTGTCATTTTTATGAAGATCTCACACTACTGGAAGCCAAAACTATGTCTCTATTTGGTGTGCACAGCTTGGAAGGTGAGATATGCAAGTCAAAATACGGGATATCAGAAATGGTTTCCAAAATATGATTTTGCAATGTTTAAATATGTGTATTCGTATTTGGCACATGCCAAATAAGGCATGCACCATATTTGGTGCGCAACAAATAGGGCACATGCCTTATTCGGTGTGCGCCAAATGGGTTGTTGGGGACCAAAAAGATTTTTGGCATCTTTTTGGTCCCCCATCTTGGTGCATATGCCCTAAATTGATTTATGAAATTTAAAAATTAATAAAATCAAAATAGCACTTAACATGCCAATTATATTATTTTACCATTGATATCGTGCAGTTATAATCCAATAGCTAATGCCCCTCTCCATTCCATGAATTTATTTTCCCACTTGAGCTTCAATTTTTTAAAATTCCGTATGAATATTAAGGATCTCCGATTTTCATTAATTAATGTAAATTAATAAGGATCTTTAACATGGCTCAGATGGGACCCATCACAGAGTGGTCTGGAATCCCAAAATCCCAGATTATAGTCATTGACAAGTTTGGCAAGCACATACTAATGGGATGGGTCTTTGCCTTTTTCCCCATTTTTGAAGGAGATGGTTTATAATTTTCTTTTTACCGATGGTTCCCAAATAGTTCCAAAGGCAAAAAGATGGTGATTGGTAAATGGTTTGGTGGCATTGAAAAATGGTTTAAAAGTAGTATAGTAATGGTTTGACGGTGTGAGAAAGCCCACTTAAAACAAATCCTATAGGCTAATTAATACCCATTCAAATCAAGAGAATTTACATTATCTATATGCATGCATTTAGTATACACCTGGAGAAATTATTATGGTGGGAAGGGTAAAAGTACAAAGACGTGTCACACTTTTATAAAGGAAATGGTCAATGTTGATTCAACTTTTTAAATTAAATAAATAGAAAGTGAAATATATGTTTTGATTTTTTAAATGATGTAAACTAATAAAATTTATATATTCTTATGTCTATTTTATGTTTGTAATTTTAACAAAAATTTAAAAAATTATTTGAATGTAATTTTTTATAAAGTAAACACTATAATTTAGTTGCTGAAAAATGCTCAAATTGAAGTTACACAAGCCACCACACTTTGTTTATTAAATTTTACCTTTTTTTCTTGAATTTTTTTTTGTATATTGATAACTTGAAACTTTAGTGTATGGATATATTTTTTACTATTTTTTATAAATATATATTTTTCAATAAATTTGAAAAGTTGCATGTGCTGAAATATAACTCTTTCCAATTCCGACCACCTTTTTCCTTAATTATTTATCCAAATTATAAAAGAATTATATCATCTTGACATAGATTCTTTTCTCTACTACATCATATTTTTTCATTTTTTTAAAATAAATTTTTATATTTTTCCTTGACAAGATAATCAACCTTATATTTTAGTGCTGATGGTCTACTTTCAATAAAAATAAAATATAAAATATAGCAACTAATTAAAATATTAAAAGATATATATTTTGGAAAATTCACTTATATATCTACAAAAGGATATTTTTACATTTAAAAAAAAAAAATTATTTATAAGAATAAGAGTTGCTGTAACATCGAGTTTTTTTTTGTAATTAGACCAAAAGTAGTATAAAATGTACATTTAGTATACACTTCCCATTGGAAAAGTTGTGGCCCATATATAAATTAGCTATAATGAATCTATATAGACCATATGTTTGATTAAAATTAATTTTTAGCTAGAATTACTTAAATTCACTTGTGTTGATAAGTTAGCTTGAAACGTGACATAATTTTGTGCTTTTACCTAGAAATGGTAAAGTATGTAGCTAAAATATCACAAAACTCTATGCAGGGAAAAGATAAAATTACAAAACCCTATGCAGGAAAAAGACCACCGGAAATGATCACAAATCTAAAACGGGCAGCAAAAAAGGACGATAAAAATTGGTAGTGGAAAATGGAAAAGCGATGGACAATTGAAGTAATCTCAATCATCTTGCATCAGAGAGGTGCCTTGTTAGCCATTGATCTGCTTTTAGAGATCGTCCATCTCATATAAGACGCCTTTGGTGAATAGTTAACTAAATTATACTTCAAATAAATATATAATTATATCATAATTCAAACAAAGCACAATAGATATTAGGAATATGATATTTCTTATCTTACTTTGTTTGAATGAAGTTTTCTTTACTCATAAGAACTTCCCTATTTCCACTCATGATTATCGCATTCACTATCCAAATATGATCATTACATCCATTACTCAAATATCATAAATATTTTGTACTTTCTTCAAAAACATTGCAAGACATTAACATTTTACTTTTTTTATACATATTCTTCTTACATTCATAATTATAATTTTTCTTTTCTTTTCAAGAATGAAATTGGATGCTTGATTCATTATAGTTTTTGTTATTCATATTACTTGTTTTGATGATACATATTCTTCTTATATTCATAACTATAATTATTATTATTATTTAGAATGAAATTGAATGCTTGATTCATTATAGTTTTTATTGTTTCAGGGTAATTATATACAGGTTTCATTTCCCTTAAATATAATTTGTAATTTTGCATCTTCCAAATCTACTTTCCCCTCTATTTTCATTATTTCCTCCACCTCTTAAAAAGTTTGGAAATGCTTCTAGTTAAAATTATCATTATTTGTCCTTGTCTTACAATGCATGTTTTGGGGATGTAGCAATTCTTCTGTTCATTTTTTCCTTGTGATATTGTAAAGAAATCGGTTTTTTATTAAAAATAATTGTGACAAATATGTTGATTTGTCTATAGCGGAGGTACCAATACTTTTATTCAATTGATGTCCAAGCATCCAGGTGAGCGAGTGATTTGCATCTCCCAAAAATAAATTGTTTATTTTTGTTTCTTGAATTGGAAATTTGGTTTTCATTTTTTATTTTTGTTTCACATTTCTTCGGCCAAGAAAAAGTAGAACATTATTCAATTTTCTTTTGAAAATAAAAATTCATGTCAACATATGTGAAATGGGAAAATATCTAAGTTTATACATTTGCCAAGTTCCATGAGAAAATTAAATACATAGTTGAAGGAGGATATAAAGCAAGACAAAATTAATCAGAATTTTTGGGTGGATGGGTTTGATGTTGCGAAAAGGTGTCAAACTTTAAGAATCAAAATGGTGTTGATTAGAAGGAAAAGAAGATGAAGGGTCGGTATTGGAATGTGAGTTAGAAGGGTACAAGGTAATGAATGAAAATAATATGTCGGAAGATAGAGATAATAGCTTATTGTGGCATGGGAAAAGAGGAAATAATGTATGTGAACAGAGAGATATGAATAGGCATTGCCATACAACAGAATTCAAGAAAATGATAGTTTAAAAAAAAACAAAAAACAAAGCTATGCCAAAGTGATAAGGTCTTTAGCCTAGAAGGCAAAAGAAGGAAGTTACGCTCCTGGGTGACTAGTTGTATACGAACCTAATAGAGAGAGGGGGTTGAAATGATAGAGGCATATATTTTTGCATAGTAATATTGAACATATCAATTTTTTCATGAAGAATTAGAATTTTTAGATTTTAGATAGTCTATTGTTATTCTAGTAAAAAACTCAATAAAAGTTTGATATCTAAAAGTTTTAAATTGTGTTTGTTTACAAATTAGATTGCAATGGATTTTAATTTGACTGAGCTACAATATTCGTTTGTTTGGTAAGACTCAAGATATTTACTTGCATCAATCGGTATCAAAGTCCAGGTGCAATTGTGTTGAGAAGACAACATACACATTATAGAGGGTAGCCAACATGTCATACAAAAGATGGGGTTTGTGAGGTAGAGGACCCAAAGGCATAGAGCTTGAACTTGAAAAGGTGGTAAGAAGTATGACAAAAGAAATAAGAAGTAACATAGTACAATTGGACATAACAATTGAAAAACAAAACAGCAAAAGTAAATAAAACAAAAGAGAGGAATTGGATGCTATATCATATTTAATCAATGATACACATTTTAGACAAAAGTGGAGATAGAAAACTCTCTAAATATCTACTAAATAGACTAACAACAAACTATTTGAAGTTGGACAACACACTGATAATTATGAAAATTAGATGGACTCTTGACAGTTAACTGGATGTAAGGCACATATATATAACTATTTATTGAACATTATAACTAAAACTCTTGAAAACATACTTGCAACACACACAACACTTAAATTATGACTTATTCTAACACTCCTCCTTAAGGAATAATTGAATTTTGATGAACTCCTAACATATCTATGCATCATACAAAATTTATTACCTTCCCCTCATTGTAATCACCTTGGGATTTTGCATCTTTTTCCTAAACAACACAACTCTAAATTGGTTTTGGCTTATCAAAAACCATCACACCAAGTGGTTTCTAGCTAAACATAAAATCTCCACACCAGTGGTTTCATCTAACCACAAACCACACATACAAGTTATTTTGACTAACCACGACCCTGACACACATGGTTTCAGATGAACACAAACCCATATTATGGGGAACCTAATTCAAAATGCACACACTTTTTGAAAAATTTCACCACTCTAGGTTTTATTTACAAATTTGTATGCTTCTCCTCTTGTACCTACATTAAAATTGATTATTGAGTCCATATAAAAAGAGATCCATATATTAAGATACATGAGTAACCATTTGTTGTACTCTCTAGTTTTGCAGGAATCCTTTTCACCTACATGGTTCATCAATATGTGAAACTCTCATATAATCATTACCTTGATCTCTCATACTTTGAGATTATTCCATCTCACATTTTCCCCCTTAATCAAAGAATTAACTTCTCTAATTCACCATCAAGCTTAGATATGAGTTTGACTTATTCTACAACTTGTAGCAACATCCTCACTATTCACAAGAAGTTACATGCTATATAAATACATAGACTATCACAATAATACATGTAGGTCTGATTCAACAAGGCTTACAAAACACTTGGTGAAATTAAACTTGCCTTTGGCTAAGTTTTACAACTATGGACCAAGAAATGCTAGGGTGTTGAGTATAATTGATGATGCACCCCTACAACTACTCAAGTAAAAATAAATAAATAATATAATAAACGACAATAGTAAATGGGTGAACTCACAATACTGGTTCCTACTTTTTGGTACATCCTAATTTTTGCTGAAATAATA
This sequence comes from Cryptomeria japonica, assembly GCF_030272615.1. Classification (NCBI taxonomy): domain Eukaryota; kingdom Viridiplantae; phylum Streptophyta; class Pinopsida; order Cupressales; family Cupressaceae; genus Cryptomeria; species Cryptomeria japonica. Next base: position 482,439,967 of record NC_081408.1, on the reverse strand, counting down.
CATTTAAAAAAAAATATAATGGTTTAAGTTTTAAGAGGTCCCATTTGAATTAATTAATTGAAGAGAGTTAGATCAAAGGATCTTAGATCAAAATTTCTTGGATAGAACCTCTCTACTTCTAAATCATACTTGCAATGAAGTCTCCTTTGCATCTATCAAATGCTGATAAAAAACCAATTTTACATTAACTTTTGGGGGGTCAAATGAATTCATTTAGAAGTTTTTTTTTAAAGTATTTAGTTCTTTAATAAGCTTTCCAAATAATATAATTTCTAATATACTTAATTTCATTAATATATTTTTGTTTTATTTCTTATGAATGTAGGTTTTTCATTGAACATGAACTTCTTTGTTCAATCCATTGGGAAAAATAGTAAACTAGTTCAAAAAAAATCCTAAAAAATATCTATGCCCTAGGTATTGATGTCTTGTTTCTAACAAAAAAAATAAAATTGAAATTTGATATATATAGAACATGTTATGTGTTCAAACGTACACCTATATCTAAATTATAATTAGTCAGACTTCAAAACTAAATAAAATAAAAAATATTCAACATATCACTATCAATCAAACTGCATGCCTTGGGTATTGATGTTACAAAACAAAATTCAAAAGAATTAAGGTTTTATCATTTACAAAAAAAAATTTATGCATTTCAGAATGCACATCACTCTTAAAAATGTTGTTTTCTGTAAAAAACTACTTTTCGAGGGATATGAAAAAATCAATAAAATTTTATTTAAAAAAATTGGAAAAAGATATATTTAGAATCTACAAACCAGATGTTATAAATCACTAGTTTACATGATCTTCAAATTCTTAACGGTTTAAAAGTTATAGGTGTCAAAAAGTGAAGGTTTTTTTCAAAATGTTTATCTAAGTGTCAAAGTTGGTTAAAAAGTGGGAACCAATATTGTGAGCTCACCCAAATGACTTTTGCACATGACTAATCTCATGTAGCTTTCTTTACTCTTCAAATAAAAAAACATCTCTCACTATCAGATAACTTGTGTGTCCTTGCAAAAGGAGATTGGTGCACCTTTTGCCACATGAAGAATGGCACCCAATAGGTCACTGATCTCTTTTGATATCTTTATTCCAATTTTAAAACCCACATTTGATAGCAACAAATTTTTTTTTTCAAACATTGCTTTCGTACAACTCTTGATGCTCGACATTAAACAAACACATTAAGTTAACCATTCACTATTCAGAAATTAAACACAAACAACAAATCCACAGCTCAGTACAAGAAGCAGTCCATAAAACATAATGAGAGATCCAATGAACCAGTTGTAACATAGGGCACCCCCATCACAAAACCAACATCTGTAGTCAACGAAGGGTTGGGTGATGATGCCTCAGGCATAGCAACAAAAGCCAAACATGACAGTATTATCACAAGCATCACGACAACACACATAAACTAATCTGCTTCTACCATTGTTAATTTTTATGACATATATGATGATGGAAACATAGATCTTACAAAAAATAGTACTACTCTATGATATGCGGCCTAGTCAACTGAGATTGGTGGCCTACTTTTTTCATTATCCCTAATGAATAAATAAACTAAATATTCATCTACATACAATTATCCTTGTTGACTATTGTTGCACATTACTAAAATGATCTATGCCAATGTTAAAAAAAATTGGGCTTTAACTTGACAACCATTTCTTTGTTGTCTGTCAATAATTTTATGAAAGGGTATCATTCTATGTTACATTTCTTACAACATTGTCTACCTCATTCATAGACTTATGTCATATGCAAACAATATTTTTAAATATGGGCAAGGTCATCTCACAACACCTCAGCTTTAATCACCTCTCACATGGATCAGTGGCATGAATCTTAATTATGGCTTATGCATTCATTTCCTCATCACACTTCACACTTTCTTAGTCTCATCCTTGGGACTTCCAATAAGTCACCTATAATATCATGACATTTACAATGCAATTATTAAACCGCTCACACAGGTTCTTTCAAGAACCTCTCAATGCAATCCTTAGTGGCAAGATTGCAACTCACTATTTGAACTCTCTCACATAATGGACTATTCATAACACATATAGTAGTGTGGTTCACACAACAAATAATCAACAACTTAGATACAAAAAATACAAAAGACTAAACAACAACTGACAAAAATAAATTAAAAAATAGAGATATCATAAACAACAATAATAAATGACTGCTACACATAAAACTTGTCTACTTCTTTTTAAATGTCACCCTTCTTTCTAATATGTAATATGAAGTTTCCATCCTCTTCATTCACATGTATTTCTCGTCATCCACACAACAGGTCTTGAATGCTCTATTCTGGCAAGCGGTTCTGATATTTATCAACAATGATAAGAGTCCATAGTAGTTTCAAACTTTTAAACATTATAGATTTCATGAAGCCTATGCACTCATGAATATAGATTTGATTTCTTTCTCTATACCAAGGTTGGTTGCCTATAGGGGTCAAACTCATAAAGTTGCACAACATTTCCTCTAAATGCATATTCTTCTTTTGTTGGCCAACATACATAGGTCACTTCTTGTAGGAAAAGCTCTTTCTCTCTCACAAATTAAATATAGACCATTAAGTCTGAATTGTTGTGTGACTACGACGAGTGCAACAAATAGAATAACTATTTCTCACATACATGCCCAATAGTCTATCACACTCTCATGATCCTAGGCCCTCTCATGAGGGAGTAAAGCCCAGACTAGCTCTGATACTAAATTGAAAAACAAAACAATAGAAATAAATAAAACATAACAGAGGAATTAGATTGAACTATATCATGTTAATCAAGTGATACATTTTTTTACAGCAGTGGAGATAAACAAGTCTCTAAATATCTATGAAATAGATTGATGACAAACTATTTGAAGTTGGAGAATGGACCGATGATTATGGAAGGTAATTGGACTCTTGACAATTAACCAGATGTGAGGGATAGATCTATAGCTAGTTATTGTTTATAACTAAAATTCTTTGAGTCAAAGGCAACACACAAGACACTTTAGTTATGTCTTATTCTAACAATAATGAAGGTGGCTCAAATAAGAGGAGTCTTCTAAGAAAATAGGGAAAAATTGAATATTGAAGAAGGTGAGGAAGTGAATCATGTTGGCGTATTACATTTTGTTATATGTGGTTATGAAAATAGTTGTGTTTATGTACTTGACATAACTATATTCCTCATTGTATTTATGTTCTTGAATAATATTATAAAAACATTTTGTATTTCTCTCTTTCATATGTTACTAGAGAAGATGCCTCAAAGCATGAAGGTTATTTTATGAAGGATTTAAGCAATCAAGCACTTACACAATGTTGAAGATTAGAAAATAATTTCTTTTCATAAAATCACTTATTACAAAAATTAAGATTTCAAAGACAAATTGCTTTGACTATGCATTACAATAGAGATACAATAGAGATACAAGAAACACGTGGATTTGGAATTGAAATTCAATGTATTGAATCGAAAAACTGCTTACAAATTTATATAGCACAATGTCTTCAACATTGTTGTCCAAACAACTAATAATAATCGACTTAAAATGGCTAACATCTAGTTCTAAACATAGGAGAACTTGATGCTTTCAAATGCATAGAAGTATTGTTAACAAAAGTAAACTCTAGTTTGCAAACCAAAATAAATAACTAAAACTATAACTAATGCTTAATACACTACTACAGATGCAACTACAGTGATATAACTTCTAAAAAATAAACTAAAAATATAACTTCTAGTTCTATTGTGAAGCCAACTATGTGTGATACATTTATTCAATATCCCCCTAGATGAACAACAAGGATGAGACCCAATTAAGTCCTTAACTATTCATAGGCTCAAAGACCACTCACAAATTATCAGTTATATTCATTTACATTTTAGGTGAGCAATATGAGTAATTCTGCATCTCATCTTCACTAGAAAGATCGACTTAATGGGTCTATAATTCTAAAAAGTTCACCCTATTCCCCTAGTTTTTGCCGTGTCTTAAAAAATGCAACTTCTTTGCTATAAATGTTAAGGCTTAAATACTTTAAAAACACCACATTATTATTTTCAACTACTTTTTCCCACTGGCCTCTTCGTCAGCTCATTTTGGCTTCCCCCTGTTACCTTTGCTGTGTCTTATATACTTTTTCTATTTACATTTTTGACACTTGTATTTTGTAATGACATTTATTAAAAGCATAATGAGTTTGATTCGAAAAATACACAGTTTAATTTTGATATTGCTATCAAAGTTCAACTTGTTGTGGAAAATATCTCCTACTTATCGCTTGATGAGCTAAAAGGGCTCTCTAATGAATGGTTCATAAGGCACAAAACTTGTTGAAGGTTTTGCAAATAGGGTTACAAGCTAACCTTGGAGGAAAATCCATGGTTAAGTGCACTCGAGTTGGAGTAATACTAGGATGGGTGATCTCCTAAAAAGGACCAATGCTTCACCTCGGTGAGCATCACTTAGATGCAATGACTGCTAAGTGTACCATTCATTCTCATGAAAGATGGGTTCTTGTAAACCACTACTCATGAATCATGAATCAATGACTCAAAAAATACATAGTTGAATCCATAACAATATCATAATTTGACTTGCTGTGAGAAAAGTCTCCTACTTAAATTATTTTATTTCCACGCGGCTGTGTTTTCTATAGCTATTATTCATTGTAAAAACATTATTTGGCAACGTTATTATTTTTTAATGGACAAGTTGTTGATTTGGGAGGTTTTTGATGGTTGTTGCATCATTTTGGAAATTAATTTCAACTATTTTGCCAACTAGCTATTTTTGTCATCTCCATAGCTCCCATATCGGCATTCAATCTACAACATTAATGATAAGCATTGAAGACAGACCTTGATAAATATTTGAATAGATTTTGTCTTAACTTGCCCTTGCTTGTCCACCGTACCATTTGCTGATTTGACATAGATTGTGGGTAGTTAAAAAAATATACTATTTTACGTCTTCTCTCTCCATCTTTGTGTAGCACTCTATACTCAAGCTTGCAATATGAGTTGTGAATTTTTATTTATTTTTCCAATAAAAGTGGATATTCCACTAAACTTTGTTTTTATTAAAATATTTTTTATTTTACACAGGATTCAAAGAGCATACCAAAGGAAAGAACCCTGGTAGGAAAACCTCTGATCATGACCCATAAATTAAACCCATAGCATCCCACATATCAGTTTATACCAAAGTCCCCAACCCAATCCGCTACCAAGGTGCGGTCATAGCAAAATTCATTAGTTACATAGAGCCCAAATTTTTGAGTTCATCAGTTACATATATGAATGAAGACCCCATAGCTGATACCAATTGAAGGAAACAAAAAGCATTCTAAGTACCAAATTCCATATACCATCCTCCTTCCTGCAAAAAGAGAATATCAAAAACCCATGGAGAAAAACACCAATATATCATTATACCAAATGCCAAGAGCTCGAGCTCTCCTCGGAGGAATGCCTGGAAATGCATAAGGAAGAACAACCTATAGTGGAGTTGCAGGAAGAGGAGTAGACGTAACAAAACATAAATTTATCAAAACATGTAATGCCTTTAGCACATCAAGAGCCCTGATCACAATCTGAGAAGGAATGAACACTACCAACCTTTCCAAAGCCTTCAAAGCATCATCTATGTTGTCACAATTTAAACCCATTCTAATTTCAAATAACAACTCCCCACACCACCCATTATCCAATAAATCTTGACAAGAAAGAAAACCACCATAAGCGAAAGAACCCATATCAAACATGTAATTGTCCAATGCTGGCTCAATAATATCCAAATTATGAAATGAAGGAGCCAAGAATTTAGCTGCGAGAAGTTGGACCAATGCTTTATCCAATAACACATCATAACATATAGTGAGAAATCTAGACACAACTTCAAAGAAAGAGATATAAGCATGAGAACACAACCAACGATTCCCCACCACCCTACGAATTTCAAACTCCAATTTCGAAGAATGCAAAACAAAACCTCTAGCAAGTTTTTCAGAACAATACCCATAATCATCCACCACTTTTGCCAATGGAGACTCAAAACAAATGTGATACCTAGATAATGGAGAAGACATGAATAGTAATTACCTCTCTTGTAGACCAAAAATTCAAAAAGCCCCACCGATGTAGATGAGAAGTAGAGAAAACAAAGACCAAATAAAACTACAGTCGACAAAACTATAGACCCAAAAGCATCGTAGTTGAAAATAAATAGCCATTTCCTAATAATCATGATAAAACCACCCTTCCAAAGCACTAAATGACCAGCTCATGTAAAAACTATTTTTTTTTAAATGAACGCACCCCAAACCATGATGTAAACATAAAATGGTGGCTAATAAAAACCAAATAGTGCCAAATATCCAATGCTATAGTGCCAGCAACATACCAAAGCCACTAATTAAAAGTACATCAAAAGTAACCCAGCATCGTAGCAATAAAAAATAATCCCAAATACATCCGAAAGGATCCTGACGCATCGAAAAATGATAGCTCCCACCACTTACCTCAAACCAAAGCAATGTTACCAATTGTGCAAGCGAGAAATGACAAGACAAGCACCATTAAATACTACACCAAGCCGCCACCCCAAAATCATTGCAGATACCCATCCATACTGCCTACGTCAGGTGCAAACCGTACCTCATAAATGATGAACAATGCCATTAGTTAAAATGTACACTAAACACCTCCACATAGGCCAGCAAACATGACTACCTCCAATGAAAGGGGAAGGCAGGAAAAATACTACAAATTTCAAAATTCCAAGACCACCGAAGGAATTTCTTCAAAACTTACCTCTCACAGATTAACATTACTATCAATGGCTAAATTAGCTAGGAAATCTACAACTTTATTCACTTCTCTATAACAGTGAGATATCAAAAAGGAATAAAAAAAAGTTTAATTTTTGTAAAATGTGATCAAGAATATACTGTAATTGCCAACAATTCAACTTCTTCTTCATGACACATTGAATTATAACCATGTAATCACCTTCTATTACTAAATCTTTAATTCCCAGAGATATTACTAAATCCAAACCAAAAGATAAAGCATGAAATTCTGCAAAATTGTTAGTCTTAAAACCAATTGCATGACACCGAGCTTGAATAAATCTTGAGTTATGATAATAAATCACTATACCTACCCCAGCCTGACCAGGATTCCTACGAGAGGCTCCATCAAAATTCAATTTAAAATGACCTTGCAGAGGAGGTTTCCAACTAGCTGAATTTCTCTTACATGTAGCATAATTCTTTTTTAAAATTGATCCATGGTCAGGTAAAATCGACAACATCTTCCAGACTCTGGCTACCCTACTATCCCAATGCGAAAAAGAAGTAAGATTTTTCAAATTCTTGTAAATATAAGACAATGAAACTTTAGAAATAGAAGATTCAATTCTTAATAAAACCTCATCCATGGGAGAGCTTGTTTTTTTGAAAATCTTGTTGTTTTGTTCTAACCAAATATCCCAAATCACAATAGATGGATAAATAATCCAAAGACATGAATAAAAAGATGAAGCAAACAAGAGGGGCCAAGATCTAAAATGGGAGATGAGATCCTTACTAATAACAAAGAATAGATTTAACTTTTGAAACAACCAATGCCAACACTCATAAGCAAAATCACAATGAATAAACAAGTGTGAAGAATATTCTAATTTTTTGTTACAAAGTACACAAGGGAATATTGCCATAATACCAAGCCTGTCCAATCTCATACCCATAAGGACCCTGTTCTGAACTGCCAACCAAGCAAAAGCCCTAGCTTTTAGAAGAAAAGACACATGCCAAAATAACTTGTATGGCCAGGAAGATAGAATTTTAGCAACCATAAGAGAGTTGTACCCATCTCTAACCGTATATTTACCAGAGATATTCCTTGTCCAAATAAGTTCATCCTTAGAATTAGAAAGGATTACCACTCTCTCTCCCAATATCTTCTCATATTTTGACTTCACATTTTGATCAATATCTAAAAACTCAATAGACTTCCATCTAGCTATCTTAAGATGTCCAGTAGACACAATCTCAAAATAATCTGCCACAAAGACACCCTATATGGAATAAAGAATAGAAATTAGAGGAGACCAATCCCTGATGTTCACCAAAGGGGTGTGTCCATTCCATACTTCATCCCAAAATATGGATTTCCTACCATTATGGACAACCCATGAAAGATGAGGCAAAATAACATATCTATGCTTACATAGAAAATTCCAAACAGAAGAACCAGAAGACAAACTTGAAACTTTAAAATATACTCTCTTGGTCCATTATTTAAGTATTTAGCAAACATAAGCTGTGCCCAAAAAGAACTAGGTTTGTCATACAACTTCCAAACCAACTTAACACCTAAGGCTAAATTCTGATTTTCCAAGATCCTAATACCTGTAGCCCCCAACTCCTTAGGAAAACATACCTTATCCCAAGCTACTAAAGGGAATTTTTTCTTTCCATCTTTATTATTATTCCAAAGGAAAGCTCTAAGAGTATCCTGCAAACTAACAATAGCCTTTTTTGGAGACTTCAAAATAGACATAAGATAAATGGGAACCGTTGTCACTCAAATTGCACCCATAGTTCACAAGCTGAAAGCTCAAGCAACTTGGTGACACATGGGATAATTCTTAGGCCTGTGGGTTTCCTTTAGTGAGAATTAACCTCCAGATGAAGGGCTGGTTTCCTGTGAATAATTATAAATCTTTACCAAGAAAAGGGACAGGAAAACTTAAAATGAAACTAGAAAGAAATTGCAAATGTTAAACGAAGGTGAAGCATCAATAAGATATCTCAAAATGATAGAGGTACAATCCTAAAAACACCAATCTGCACAAATAGACTTCTCGTTCATAACACAAATATTTCATGCAAAGGATTTAAACTTCAAGAAATTTAAAGGAAAGAAAACTTTCACATCAACCAAATGAGCCAATTTATCACAATGCACAACCTATGACATACAAATGAGACGTAAAATTTAAAGGTTATCTAGACAATAACACAATAAACTAACTCTCAATCAAGAATAAGAAAATGAACTATAAAGACATAAGGCATAAGCTGATAATTTTTATTCAGAATTCTGTCATAAAACTACATATGAGCTACAAGAATGTATTCTCTGCTAAAACCAGCCAGAGAATCATCAAGAACTAGTGAAGATAGATAAAACTTTTTCACTTTATACAAAAAGCTTCCAAAAGGTAGAGTAAAGATAACTCTAGAATGACTGAAGATGAACTCCCACTGAAAAATATCTCCTCTGAAAACTGATCCTCTCGTAGAAACAAAAAGCCACCGAAACATCTTCAAAACATGCAAAAAGAACTCATGCAAACTTGTTCTCAAGCTGGATAATTCATTTCAAATTCTTAGTCAACTAAAGGTTGACCCATGTGGTGCTCAAAAACAATCCTTATTACCTCAAGATCACAAGAAAAAACTCATGCAAACTTGCTTTGAGCTTAATAATCACCTGCATTAACTGGATGACTTCTTCTTATTTCGCATGGATCATAAACTACCTTGCCTGGCACCAATTTCGGCTTCTAACTGTAACTAGCATTTCTTTCTTCATCGTGTCCACCATGTATCACATCCTAGTTGGTTCTAGGGTTCCTGTCCTGCCATCTTAGTACAACCTGGACTCACTGCCAGAATGAAGCTCTTCCATCCGATCAACCTTAATATGCATTCTTTATTTCTTCCTCCGAATTGCTTCCTTAGCGGGCCCCACTACTTGGTCGCCAAGTCATGACAAATAAACACCGCACATCTTCATCATGCGGTATAGCAACCATCGCTAGATCTTCAGGAACCTGCTTGCTTTTTACCTCTGATTGTTTGCTCTCTATCATCCTGTTGCTCTCTTCATCCTAGGCCCATGGGAAATGAGCGATGATAATGAACTTTGGACCATTGAACCACTTTAAGGCATTTAACCACTTTGAACTAGTGAAAGTTCAAGTTCAAAGTAAACTTAAAAATATATACATCCGCTCATCTATAACCTTTTGCCACATGTCAGTGTTTGATTTGCTCGCGGGTCCACTTTGTCTCACCACTTGGACTTGCGATTAGACTTGGTCTACCTTGATTCCTCATCCATTGTCTATCCTATGGTGCATCCTTATTCATTTTGAGTGCACCTGGATGACCACATCATCAGTCACCAGGTGGCATGAGATAACCAGCGAGCATATTTATCTTGCGATATAGCGATGGTTGTTGATCTACCCTCAAACTGCTCGATATTTAACCCCGACTGATCTTCTCTCTTGTGCCACATGTCAATGTGTGTCACCCTTTGATTGGCTCATGAGATCTTCCTAGGAACCACCTATTTGTCAGGCCACCACCTATCGTACTCTTTCAGATCTCATTCTTTCAGCCAAAGTATTCCTTTGGTGAGTCGCTTACTAGTTTCATCAAACCTACAGTTTCATCGATATTGTTATGTCGATGAAACTGAGGCTTCAGTGAAAGCTTTTCGGGAGTCATCGGGCCCAAGGTCTTCTCGATGTTGTCCATCTGTGCCATGTCACCAACCACTGGACCACCACCTATCTGCCACGTATCTTTGGTCTTATACCCTCTGCTCTGCCATGCCATCAATCGCCAAGTCATGGTGATAATCTGGTGTGCATCTTTTCATTGTAACATAATGACAGCCATTAGATCTCTGTGATCACCGTTGATCTTTCCTGAACTTTCTCGCTCTTTAGTCTCTTCCATCCAATCGGTCACAAAATTAGGATGCCTTGAGATGCATGCGCATGGGGTCCACCAGGCCATGAGCTTCTTCTTGCCAAAAGCTTTCAAGCTTTTGATGCTTGGTATGTGTGCGACTTTACATTTAAATGTTGAAGAATTCCTTCCCACTACCAATGTGGGATAAGTGCTTTTCATGACCCCTTCTATTATATGTGACCTGCACGTGAGCATTTGTCATGAAAATATCTGAGCTTGATGCTTGAAAACCTCTGAGATTTTGGCATTTTAAAATCAGCATGCTGAGCTCAACCTCTTCGGGAGCCCATTTTAACCCACATGCTGTCTTATTTTCCTATATCTGCACATGAAGCAAACAAGTTAGGAAAAATAATGCATTTCTAATTTCTCGTTCATGATTTGACCTTCTCAAAATGAATGCAAGGCTTCATTAGGGAAACAAATTTGGCATGTGCAAAATTTGGTAACATTTTTGGTGACTTTTGTAGAGCGTTTGCCTGCTAAACACTATAGACCAGTCATGGCTTATCCATTGGGCTTATGGAGTCATTTCAGCCCTCTCTCCAAATGGAACTTCTTGAAAATTCAGCTACTTTGTAGCATGACAACAAAACAAAATAGGAAAACTAGGAAAAAACAAGTGGTGCTACCTAAAATAGAAACCACAAAACTGTACATGAGCACTTATTGAAAAATAGAAATAGAAAAAATAGAATGTGTATCGACACTTATTAGCTTAAATCAAATTTCAAAGGCAAGCTTTGAGATGAATCCCATTAATTGGGATTGGAAGGGTCTCACCATTCAACTTTAAAAGTTGAAATGCATTATGTTGCTTTTTCTCAGTAATGATGTATGGGCCATCCCATATGGCATCAAATTTAGTATGCTTTCCAAGCTTACTCTTTAATCCATCCCATTTCAAAACCAAATCTTCCTCATTGAAAACTCTCAGAGTTGCCTTTTTGTTGAAAGTCCTCTTCATTTGAGCTTGATGATTTTCAATAGTCAACAATGCTTGCTTTCTTACCTCCTCCAACTCTATTAGTTCTGACAACCTAACCTGCATGGGTTCTTCTTGCAACATTTCTATCTCTCTCATCAGAGTTAGTGTAGGCATTTCAACTGAAATTGGGAGTCTTGCCTCTTTACCATAAACAAGAACAAAGGGAGATATTCATGTAGCTCTCTTAAGGGTGATTCTATCAGCCCACAATGCATGTTTCAACTGAGTGTGCCAAGTTATTTGATTATCTTCTATTGTCCTCTTGATTATCCTAATCAAGTTCTTATTAGTAGACTCAAGTTGTCCATTACCTTGAGGGTAATAATTGGATGAAACACTCAAAAATATGTTGTTCTGGACAACCCAATTAGTAATCTTAAATCCTAGAAAAGCTAATGCATTGTCTAAAATAATAGAATCAGGGATACCAAACCTTGCTACTAAGTCTTGATAAAAGTTTAGGACTACACTTTCATTTGCCTCTTTCAAGGGTATAACTTTAGTCCACTTGGTAAAGTAATCAGTGGCTGTCAAGATCCATTTATGCCCAGAACTTGAAGGTGGATTGATGACTCCGATAAAATCAAGACCCCACTTCATGAATGGTTGTTCAATTTGAATAGGTTGCAGGGGTAAAGCTGCCATCATGTGTTTGCCTACAAATATTGCACAATTCTTACATTTCCTTACCCAAGCATAAGCATCTTTATGCATCAGGCCAAAAATATCCTACCCTCATGATCTTTAATGTTGTAGTCCATGGTACAAAGTGACCACCAACTGGTCCATTATGAAATTCCTCTAATATTTTCTCAGTTTGATATGAATCTATGCATCTTAATAATACACCATTAAAATATTTTCTAAACAAAATTCCATCCAAAATGATATAAGGGATAGCTTGAAGTCTATAGTATCTTCGTTTCACATTGTTCAAGCCTTTAGGACACTCACCAGTCTGAAGAAAATTCATCATTTCTTGTACCCAACTTGTAGGAGGTGTTGCTACAACAATTGGCTCATTATCTTCATGAACTAGGACAACTTCTTCACTTTCTTGTTTGATGTTTTCATTGTGACCAGTGAGTTGTTCGCATAATCCCTTACCTCTAATCAGATTCATTACCTTTATATTGACATCATACTCCATCACTTTTGTGATCCAACTAGCTCTTTTGTCATTAAGATCTCTATTCAAAAAAAAATCTTTTATACTAGGATGAGAAACCATTAGGTCAATTTTGTAATTTGAAAGCATGTGTCTAAATTTCTTTAGACTTCTAATGACTGCTAATGCATGTTTCTCAACAAAAGAATAATTTTGTTCATACCCTTCTAGGCCTTGGCTGAAGAATGCTATTGGCTGTTCCAATCCCTCATCATTCTATTGAAGCAACATAACTGAAATAGTATCAAAAGTACCAAAAGCATATAATATAAAATCCTTTGCAAAGTCTGGATTAATGAAAGTAGGTGCTGATGCTATGACAGTGTTAATTTCTTGAAAATTATTCTTAGCCTCTTTGGACCAGCTGAAAGTAACATTTTTCTTAAGCATGCTAGTCAATGGCTTCAAAAGAAATGCTATATTAGGGATGAATCTCCTTACAAAATTGATTCTACCTATAAAGCTTTGAAGGCCTTTCTTATGTGCAGGTAAAGGCAAAGCTAAAATAGCACTTACCCTCTCTGGATCTATGGTTATTCCATGTTTGGAGATAATGTAGCCCAACAACTTACCCTCGTGTACAACAAAAATGCACTTTCTGGGATTTAAAGATATTCCATATTCTCTACACCTTTCAAAAATACGCCTTAAGTGAGAAAATTGCTCTTCCACATGCTTTGAAAAAATGGTTAGTTCATCAAGATAAACCAAAACAAATTTATTTATAAGACCTTGGAAGACCATATCCATTGCCCTCTGAAAGGTTGCCCGTGCATTAGACAAACCAAAAGACATTTTCCTATATGCCATTGTTCTCCATTTTGTAGTAAAGGCAGTTTTAAATTGGTCATCCTCTTTAACCAGAATTTGATTATAACTAGAATAACCCTCAAGTAGTGAAAATCTATCTGAACCTGAAACTACTTGTAAGATCTGCTCCATTGAGGGCAGCGGGTAATGATCTTTTAGAGAAGCTCTGTTAAGATCTCTAAAGTCTACACAAAGTCTAAGCTCACCATTCTTCTTTCTTAAAGGAACCAAATTTGAAACCAAAGATGTATGCTTTATAGGAAAGATGATATTACCTTGGATCAACTTGTTTAGTTCTGTCTTCATGAGATGCTCAAGTTTTGGATTAAGGGGCCTTTTCTTTTGTCTCACAGGCTTGGCATCAACTTCCAACTCTATGGCATGTTGGGCTAATGCGGGGTTAAATCCCTTCAAATCTTCATACTGCCATGCAAATACATCATTGAACTCTTGGCAAAACAAAACAAATTCCTGTTTCTCATCAGGTGTACATACCTTTCCAAGCTTTAATAACTTATCTCTGAAGATCTCAATAGGTTCGTAGTGCTCCTCTTTAACTAACATGCTGCCCTTTTCCTTTCTAACCTGATCATCAATTTTAAATATTGACTCAAGGGTTACCAATCCCTTTAGCAGCTTATTAGTTTTCAATTGAAGAATCTTATTTTCATATTGCTTTACAAACTTATGTTGATTACCAGTTGCAAATTCAGCCTCTTCAATAAGAAAATTAATAATTTGTTCATCTGAATCAAAGACTTGCCAATTGACATTGTTATCTGGAATTGAAGGCCTAACAACCACTTTGACATATTGTTGTCTTTCAATATTTCTTACCTCATCTGGTATGTCAAATTGAGCACCCAAGGCAGCCAACTTATCTGCTTCCTTATTCTGATTTCTAGGCACCGACAGTAGATTGAAAGCATCAAACTCTTCAATTAAGTCCCATATCCTATGCTTATACATTTTAAGGACATCATTTTTAGTCACATTGACACCTCTTACTTGATTTAATACTACCTCAATGTCCCCAAATACTTGCAAACACTTTACATTTCTTTTTCTAGCCCAAGCCATCAAAATAGAGTTGCCACAATTCATTGTTCTGTTGTTCACCCTGGTGATTGGACAATTGATTGTCATCCTTTTCAAGATTAGGGACAACAACACCTTCTTCATGGATCATGTAGACACCTAGCTTTAATTCTTCCATATGCTTGAATGGATCTTCTTCAACATTCTCTACTGCCCATTCATCTAATACTACATCAGGTATCCCTTCTATTGGATTGTTTGGATTTGGGATATCAGGTTGTTCATTAGATTCTTGTATAGACAAATTTGCATTAACAACACATGGGATGTATGGTTCTATATGATCATTAGCTAACAATTCTGATTTTATGGTCACTTTGGTACCATATCTTGTTTTGAAAAACATGTGTGACCAATCAAAAGACAAATACCCACCCAATTCGGTTGTGAAATCTCTGGAGAAGCATAAAGCAAAGTAAGGTGGAAGATCTATGATGTAGACATCTTATGGGATTGAGAAGTTTGGGCATGCATGCAATATGAGATCCAAATTTTTAATCACACCTACTATGTTTACTGTTGTCCCATCTAACTAGACTACCCCTTTTGAAAGAGGCTCATATGTCAAACCTAGCTTATCAAATATCTTCTTTGGCATGACAAAACTACTTGCACCTGAGTCAATCATACAATTATGCACTACGTGCTGAACTATGATTAAAGTTAGATAAAAAGGAGGGGGTTTAACCTTTTGAGTTTGTTGTTCACCCTTCTTTTCTTGAGGGACATTGGATAAAACTACTTTGGGTTACTCATTAGGAAGCTCTTGTGACAAAGAGATGTTAGACAAGGCATTTTAAGAAAATCTTTTTGTCCTGGTAGAACTAAGGAATCCCACATTGAGACACTGACATGCATCTTTTTTAATTGATCCAAAATATTAGATGAGCTTGTACTAACCTTCTATTGCCCTCTTTTAACAAAGGCATCCTCTTGAACTTGTGTTGTTGGTAATTGACCTCTTGGCTGATCCTTGTTGACCACGGGTTGCCCTTTTAGTAGGATTTACATATTTGGAGTGGGTTGAGGTCCAGGTGGTGCTTGTTGGCTTGTAGAAGCCTGATTGATGCCTTTATCAACTTGTTGTGCTATATCAATGGCTCTCTTTTTGGACCGTGTATTGGCTGCGATAGAAGTGTATGATTGATTCTGATCTTGTGGCTGATTTACTCCACAAAATTCTTCACCTTGCCAATTGACCAAGGTAACATTCGGGCCTTGTTCAGAATGAGAAACTTGTTGATCATGAGTTCCATGAGTACTATCTTCTGAGACAACAACACTATTTTGAACCATGAGTGCTTGATGTAGGATACCATTAAAACAAGTGGTGTGATTATGAGGTTGGTTGCAAGGATAACACCAATCATAATCTGATGCCATGTTGTTTTGAGCTGGGACAATATCTCTAGATGTGTTAGTAGTGTTGGGATTGTAAGGTATATTGGATCTTTGATTATAATTTCTCCTTTGACCCTGAGGGTCAGCTTGATAAGGAGGCATGTTCTCCTGATTATTCTAATAAGGGGCTTGATGAGGCTTGGTGTTCTAGTAAACTTGCTTCTCAATATTGGTCATTTTGTTACCAAAGCCTTGGAACATGGTTTTCATTTCATTTTTAAACTCCCGAAACTCTTGATTTGGGCATGTGATAGTATTTGCTTGGGCTGCAACTTGATAATTCAATGTTGGTAAAGGTGGGACAACGAATAGAGGAGGCTCTAAAAGAGGTACAATAGGCTATATTTCTAGAAATATGGGCATTGGGGGCCTAGGGGCTATTTTACCAACCTGAATTAGGTAATTTTCTGCCCTAATAGCAACATCAAATGCATTTGGTAGAGTATTTGCACCCATAGACTGAATCATGATTGAAATGTCACTATTAAGGGCTCTAAGATAAGATAGAAATGCATGAGCAGGAGTAGGCCTTACCATGATAGGGATTCTGCTCCAAGTCTTCTGGAAACAAAAATTGAAGTCGGTCATTTGCTCTTGAGGAGATCTCTTTATGGTGCTCAACTGTTCTAATAGTGACAAATGGTCAGATTTGTCTTCAAACTAAGATTTTAATCTATCACCCATCTGATCCCAGGTATCAATTGAGTTTACAAGTAGTCCTCTGAACCACTGAAGTGCTTTCCCTTTAAATGAGGCAACCAAGAGTCTGATTGGAACATTCTCTTGTGTGATATGATGTACACCACACAATGAAGCTACATCCCTTATATGTTCTATGGGAGTGGTCTGATCTTCTCCTGAGAAAAAAGGTAGGCTTTTCAATGCTGCTATAGGAATATCATCATAATGAGTAAGATTCAAAGGGTTGCCTTGATTGAAAGGAACAAAAGGCTGAGCTCTTGGCAGAGCCATTGGGATAACAGGTGAATTTACTTGTGGACTCTGGGTAATAGGTGGTTGAATTGGAGTAGCTGCAAAAAGAGGATTTATGTAGGTGGAAAAATTAGGCTGAGAATTAGGTAGAGGAGAAGAATTAGACATGAGATCAGAATCTAGAATTTCCTGAAAAACTTCAACTGAAGAACTTTCTGGAAACTCAACTGCTGAATTTGTTGCTTTCTCTGTCTTTTTCATTGTCCTTGACCTTCTCTATGGTGGTGGTAGCTCAATACGATCAACTGGATCTTCACTCTATCTGATTTGATACTTTCTCATATGCTACAAAATGTCATTGGATTTGCATAGAAACCAAGAAAATGAGTCGCCAGGCATGAAAATTGTTGCCTCTAAAGGCTGAATTTTCTGCTCCTCACACTAAAAGAAGCAAGAGTTAATATTTGTTGAACTGAGATAGTTCAAATGTGTCCAATCGGGCGTGCCAAAAACTGTTGTCACTCAAATTGCACCCATAGTGCACAAGCTGAAAGCTCAAGCAACTTGGTGACACATGGGATAATTCTTAGGCCTGTGGGTTGCTTATAGTGAGAATTAACCTCTAGATGAAGGGATGGTTCCCTATGAATAATTCTAAATCTTTACCGAGAAAAGGGATAGGAAAAATTAAAATGAAACTACAAAGAAATTGAAAATGCTAAACGAAGGTGAAGCATCAATAAGATATCTCAAAATGATAGAGGTACAATCCTAAAACCACCAATCTACACAAATAGACTTCTGGTTCATAACACATAAATATTTCATGCAAAGGATTTAAACTTCAAGAAATTTAAAGGAAATAAAACTTTCACAATCAACCAAATGAGCCAATTTATCACAATGCACAACCTATGACTTACAAATGAGAAAGAAAATTTAAAGGTTATCTAGACAATAACACAATAAACTAACTCTCAATCGAGAATAAGAAAATGAACTATAAAGACATAAGGCATAAGCTATAATTTTTTTTTCAGAATTCTATCATAAAAATGTATATGAGCTACAAGAATGTATTCTCTGCTAAAACCAGCCAAAGATTCATCAAGAACTAGTAAAGATAGATAAATTTTTTTCACTTTATACAAAAACCTTCCAAAAGGTAGAGGAAAGATCACTCCAAAATGACTGAAGATGAACTCCCACTAGAAATATCTCCTCTGAAAATTGATCCTCTCATAGAAATAAAAAGCCACCAAAAAGGCTTCAAAACATGCAAAAAGATCTCATGCAAACTTGCTCTCAAGCTAGGTAATTCATTTCAAATCTTAGTCAACTAAAGGTTGACCCATGTCGTGCTAAAAAACAATCCTTATTACCTCAAGATCACAAGAAAAAACTCATGCAAACTTGCTCTGAGCTTAAGAATTGCCTACATTAACTGAATGACTTTTTCTTATTTTGCATGGATCGCAAACTACCTGATGACTTCTTCTTATTTCACATGGATCATAAACTACCTTTACTACCACTATTTTCGGCTTCTAACTGTAACTAGCATTTCTTTCTTCATCAAGTACACCACGTATCATATCCTGGTTGGTTCCGAGGTTCTTGCCCTACCATCTTACCACGGCCTGGATTCACTGCCAGAAGGAAGCTCCTCCATCCGATCAACCTTAATCTGCGTTCTTTATTTCTTCCTCTAAATTTCTTCCTTAGCGGGCCCCACTACTTGGTTGCCAAGTCACGACGAATAAACACCATGCATCTTCATCATGTGGTATAGCGACCATCGCTAGATCTTCAGGAACCTACTTGCTTTTTACCTTTGCTTGTTTGTTCTCTATCATCCCGTTGCTCTCTTGATCCTGGGCCCACGAGAAATGAGCGATGATAATGAACTTTGGACCATTGAACCACTTTAAAGTGTTGAACCACTCTGAACTGGTGAACCACTTTGAATTAGTGAAAGTTCAAGTTCAACATGAACTTAAAAAATATATACATCCACTCATCTATAACCTTTTGCCATGTGTCAACCTCTGATTTGCTTTTGGGTCCACTTTGTCTCACCACTTGGACCTACCATTGGACTTGGTCTACCTTGATTCCTCATGCACTCTCTATCTCGTGGTGCATTCTTATTCATTTTTAGTCTACCTGGATGGCCACCTGGACGGCCACATCATCAGTCACCAAGTCACATGAGATAACCAATGAGCATTTTTATCTTGCGATATAGCGACGACCATTGATCTACCCTCAAACTACTCGATCTTTACCCAGACTAATCTTCTCTCTTGTACCATGTGTCAACATGTGTCACCCTCTGATTGGCTCATGAGATCCGCCTAGGAACCACCTGTCTGTTGGGCCACCACATGTCCTGCTTTGTCAAATCTCATTCTTTCGGCCAAAGTATTCCTTCGGTGAGCCGCTTACCACTTTCATTGAACCTACAGTTTCATCGATATTGTTATGTCGATGAAACTGAGCCTTCGGTGAAACTTTTTTGGGACTCATCGCGGAAAAGGTCTGCTCGATGTTGTCCATCCATACCATGTCACCAGCCACTAGACTGCCACCTGTCTTCCTCGTATCTTTGGTCCTATACCCTCTGCTCTGCCACATCATTAGTCGTCAAGTTGTGGTGATAATCCGGTGTGCATCTTTTCATTGCGACATAGCGACAGCTGTTAGATCTCTGCGATCATCGTTGATCTTTCTTGAACTTGCTCGCTCTTTAGTCTCTTCCCACCAACCAGTCACAAAATTAAGATGTGTTGAGATGCGTGCACATGTGGTCCACGAGGTCGTGAGCTTCTTAATGCTTGGTATGTGTGCGACTTTACATTTAAATCCTGAAGAATTCCTTCCCACTACCAATGTGGGATAAGTGCTTTTCACGACCCTTGCTGTCATATGTGACCTACACGTGAGCATTTGTCATGAAAATCTCTGAGCTTGATGCTTGAAAACCTCTAAGTCCTTCTTTGTTGCTACTTGATTAGGCGTCAGGGAGATTTTGGCATTCTTAAATCAACATGTTGAGCTCAACCTCTTTGGGAGCCCATTTTAACCCACATGCTGTCTTACTTTCCTGTATCTGCACATGAAGAAAACAAGTTAGAAAACATAATGCATTTCTAATTTCTCATTCATGATTTGACCTTCTCAAAATGAATGCAAGACTTCATTAGGGAAACAAATTTGGCATGTGCAAAATTTGGTAACAAGAACAACATCGAAAACAGACTTGATTAGAACAATTTTACCAGCCAAAGTTAACCACCTATGATTCCAAGATAGAATTATTTTAGAAATAACCAAAATAATCTTATCCCAAAAATCAACCTTATCCTGCTTAATAAAAAGGGAATACCAAGGTAAGTACATGAAATATTTCCAAATTCAAATCCCCTAAAAGACTGTAATCTATGTTGAAATTTTGTAGGAGTAAAATATGGTTTATTGTCTTAACTCTAAATCCCAGGGATTTTTAGGTTGACATATATTGAAACATGATTTTCTTTAGAAGCTGATCATAAGTTTGAACTTTATGTATCAGATTTTTATCAACATTAATAATGTAAATTATTGCAGCGTTTTATATATTTATTCGGCAATTTCTAATGTTTAATCGCTAGAAGGCCTTTATATTATTGTTTTTTCTATTTCAAAAACAACAAAATGCTCCGTGTACAGAGAATCCATTAAATGAAAGATGAAAAAGAAAGGAAATGACCTCAGCTTCCATGAAGCAAGTTTCACACTCTTGACTATAGTAGAGTCACGGAAAAAATTCAACAACTTCCAGAATAGTCTCCATTAACGACCTTTCTTTTCAAATAAAGGTTCTAGACATTAAGATGGGAAAATTCTTGACATGAAATTCAACACAATTTATAGCTATGAAGTGTGAAGCTGGACATTGAACATGCACTTCAATTTCCCACAATGTTCATTCAGATGACCACTTCTAGAGCATCAATAAATTAGCCATTTGTATCATATGAAATCTTCATAATAATTGAAGAGCTATGTATTGTTGTTGTTTTCTTTATTTAAATTAAAGAATTTATTTGAGTAGAATAGTTTGTTGCAACTCATTAGTTTTATTGTTAATTAATTCATTTAAAGTTATTTATTTTGTTTTTCACTTTGGTTGCTTAGTTCTAACTTATTAGTAATTTTTTAATTTTCCTTTTTACTTTGATTGCTTATTTCTAATTTCAGGTGTATTATTTAAACATGAGTCTTTTTTTAATTTTATAAGATTTATATTAGTACCCTTACACTTGTTTCATCATTATATTCCATAAAAGCTTTAAGTATGTATTTTATGACAATGCCTCATCATCATCAACCCTTTGAGAAGTCGTCTTCTCAATCCTACAATGGCTTATAATTCATAATGAATAGAATAATTTTGATCATGACACACACTTGAAACAAATAGATGGGTGTAGCATCCTAAAATTGCACCCCTTTGTAATTTTGACCGCATTGGGTCCTTACCTTAGCGTTTGTGCCCCTTGGGCTGCTTGGGACCTGATTATGCTCATACCCCTTCCATATTGCATCACTTGGCATTCATTTGGCACTTGACCCTTTCCCAAAATAAGGGCAGGACCAAGGCGTGGCGCCCTGGTCCTCAATAGGACCATGACACCATGCCATGGTCCCCTTCATTTTTGGGCCCCTTTTAACCCATTTTCACATTTCAAATTTGATTGAGAATTCCCTCTTTGTGTTGACTCACATTTCAGAAAATTAATCAATTTTCTCAGTGGGAAAGCATATAAAGAGGATTTTCCCTCTCATTTCAACATCATGAAGAATCAAGAAGTATTGAGCACACACATGAGATCAAGAAATCAATATTTCAAAAGCAACTGAGCATTTTCAGTCTCTCTTCAAGCCTTGGAGTAGCAATAAAGTCAAGATTCAAGCATTGAAGTGAAGATCTACATCTTATTTCATGAAATCCTAATTCCATGTGGAGGCAAACAAAACTTCATAAGGAGGTATAATCATTCAATTTTCAGTCATAATTCAACATTTCCCTTAAAAGGAGAACCTTTTCTTATAGTCATTTCAATTGCATTTATTTCAATTTTGTGGTTAATTCCAAAACTAAGGTTTGACCTAAGGAAAGCCCCTATTCCCAACCTATTTCTCTTTCTTTATGTGTAGGAAATAGGTACATAACTATACTTCTCAGAATAAGCTTCATTCATAAAGACAAATCAATTCTTTTTGACATGCAAAAATTTCAAAGGACTGTGGTGCCGTATCTTGGTGGCTGCTTTTTGGAAGTTTTTTCAAGGGTCGGATCCAACTCATCTTATACTATCCAATTCGAGGTGCCCAGCTCGATCCCGCATCTATAGCTCACTATTTTCTTAGTTTTACCTTCATTTTTCAACACTTTACCCTAATTCAACATTTCAACTTACAAAAGAGAGGAAAGACCCACAACAATTAATCAATCTATTCAATATTCAATCCTTAATTTGATTTGTGACTGAATCTAGTGGATTCCCTTCCCTCTTTTGAATGTAATGGGTTTTTAAGTAAAATTGATTTGATGATTTCTCTCTTCTATGTTACAAATTGCCAAATCCAATTTTCACCATTACATTTTGGTGAACCTGACATTTCCTATGCTTTGTTTTGTTTTTTGTTCTCAGTTTTGAGTGTGTATGTAATTTAAAATTCAAGTTTTCATTTACAATTTTGATTTCCTTGCAAATTTTAAAAATTCAGAGGTTAATTTCATTAAAACCCTAATTTTTTATTTCAAAATTGAGCTTGTGAATTGCATAATTTGGGTTAGTTATTTTAGATCCAAGTTTCTTTCAATTTCAAAAATTCAAATTTTCACTTGCAAATTAAATTTCACATTTAAACTTTAAAATTAAGTGGTTGATTACAAAAACCCTAATTTTCAAAATATTAAAAAAATTGAGCTTGTGGGTTGTATAAATTTTGAATTTATCATTTTAGAGTGGCTTCAAATTCAAATTTACAATCTTGGACCAAATTTTAAATTTAAATTTTAAAATTAGTGGTTAATTTAAAAATCCCTAATTTTTAAATTTAAATTAACCTTGTGTATTTTCCAATTTTGGATTCATCAATTCTATTTCTAAATTAAGAGGGTTTTTATACAAAGCCCTAATTTGGAATTTCCTTTAGATCATATTTAATTTAAAATTTTAAAATTAAGAGGTTATTTTTATCCCTAAATTTAAAATCCAAAGAAAGAGATCCTATGACATGAAACATCCAAGATATTCACCAGTGATGAAAAGCCAAAAAAATGAACAAAATGTACGTCGAGTAGAATCTAGAAAGAAAACACATATGAATGGAAAGAACATAGAACAAGCTTTCCAACGATATAAAGTTTTCAAAAAATGGAGTTCGGATGCTCAAGTTATGTCTCCCGGAGTGCAAAAAAGAATCTCTAGCTTTGACAACAAAAAAAACCATAAAAAATGAAAAATAATAAAATTCAAACCTCCAGATCTGGATAGAACTCAGACAGAGATTTTTGACGATATAAGATTTGTCGAAAAACGCCTCCATATGACCAATTTACGACCAAAAGAAAAAAAAACCCTCTTTTAGGGCATAAAGAGGGTAAAAATTTAAAATAATTTTTTTTTTTTTTGACAAATTTTTCTTACGCATTTGCAGGTATAGCCGTATGGATTTTTTGTGCCTCGTAAAGTGTGCTAATGAAAAAATCATGGCCCAGATTCCCTTGTCACCGAAATAGGTCAAATTATATATCAAAATGCCTGGAAATGCCCTTCGAAAGTCAATGGTGAGGCCTTTTTTTGGCCCAAACTGCTTTAAAAAAAATTAATGATTTTTTAGACGAATTTCTGAATTTCATGCCAAAACAAATGTTCAGTATCCAAATTTGTCAAAATTTGACAAATTTTATATGGAAATGGGGGTTTTTGAGCATTTTGAGCTCAACGGTGAGATTCGTTTGAGCCCAAAATGATAAAAAAAATAAAACAGCTATGCGAGATCCAATAAAAAATCTCTAAAAAAGCTTGAAACCCTCCAAAAAATCTTCTGAAAAATCAAGAACAAGAAGCAGCAGATGTAGGCTTTGATACCATGAAGAAGTTGAGAAAATACAACTTCTTAGATCCCAAGATCACCTACAAGAAAATATACCTTTCACAAGAGAAGATTGGAGACAAAAACACAATAATGGCTCTGAAGAAAAAAATTATCATTCAGAGAGGGAATCAATTAACGGAAAAAGATACAATACAATCCTTATAAAAGGATATTAGCAACCTTAAAGGTGTGCAACCCTAAATATGTCCAACCCTAAAGAAACCCTAAATGGATAACGAGTTTTTAATAATTAGAATAATTATTAAATACCTACAATATTATTAAATGCCTAAGTTTAACTTAAGCGTAGAGTATAATAGACTAATAATTAAATAAATAATTATTAGCTAATACAAGATAACTCTAACAATAACAATAACATATATGTGGTTGGTGTGAATGATAAATAAAACAAATTCCTAGCTCCTCCTAATCAAAATCTTCAAATTTTCACTGATCCTTTACCTTCCCATTCCACTAATGTGATTAAGACTGATCATCTTGTCTTCTCTCCTATTGATGTTGGTTTCGAGTCTAATAATGTGGTGAACCTTGTTGATAAAACTAAAACTTCTAAGGACTTATGTATTACATTTGATCCTAGTGAGACAATCAAAGCACCCAATGGTCCACTTTACATAACTATTAAAATCAAAGGCATGTACCTTCTCTAGGAGTTGTTATTGATCCATCTTGCATGGTTAATATGATAACTGGAGAATTTATTTATACTTTGCAATTGGATCAAGTGACATATGATAAAATTGATGTCATAGTTAGATTTTTTGATGGCTTCTCTTGTCCTTCTATTGGTTCTATCACACTTCCTATTGATGTTGGCACTAAATGCTAAGATGTTTTCGTCCTTGGCTCTCTTCCATGAAAGTGATTGCTTCTACTATTCATAAGTGTTTGAAATTTCCTCATGATGGTAAAATCATAAGTGTTAATCCTAGCATTTATCAACCTATGGTGAGGCATGGATATGTTTATCTTGATTATTTTTGGTCCAAACAATTCCAACCTCTTCAACCTAGAAGTAATGCTCTCTTTAAATCATATAAAAAATGGAAAAATGAGATGATTTTATCATTGAGTAAACCTAGAAATCCAACACTTAGCCTTCCTCTTGATGATCATATACCTCTTCTTGAAGACAAGATTATTCTTCCTCCCAAGGAAAGAAATAATCTTCTTCCCAAAGAGGAACCTATTTCTTTTACAAAAGATAAGACTATCCTTCCTCCTAAGGAAAGTGATATTCTTTTTCCTAAGGAAGAATCCATTCCTTCTCCTAAGGATGAGTTTATTCTTCCTCCCAAAGGTAGAAATTCTCTTCCTCCTAGGTGTCAATATAATCTTCCTAAGAGTAGACCTATTCATCCTCCTCATGATGGACCTGGTCTCCTTCCCACATCTCCCATCCCTCCTTTATATGGTGTGGTTCTGCCTCCTACATCTTACAAAGGGAAGCGACTGCCCTCTCCTATTTTTCAACCTAAAAGACCTTCTTCTATACTCCCTTCCTTCAAAGAATAAAATAAGCCTATACTTGATGAACCTAAACCTTCATAACCTTCCAGTATTTAACCAAAAGAAACTATTGTGTGAGAGAATGCCGGTGGAGACATTGTGCGAGAGCTCACAAAATTTCTTCCCAATCCATCTCTTCCCCAAGACACCAACCCTTGATATAATTTTATTTTCTCAACCTTCTCTTAACCAAGGGGCTCAACCTAATTCTCCACGACACAAATGCTTAAGAAAAATGATGGTTCTTGAGTTATGTTCCTATTAGAGATCCTATTTTTCTTAATCTTGATGAAGAAATAGGTGAGAATGTTGTTAATGATGAAAATGTTGAGCCTAATATTTTTGATGATGAATATGAATATGTTGATGTGACAATGATTTATCTAAATTATTTTCAAAAGCATTAATCCTAGCTCATAGTAACAAACAAAGTGATGCATCATTAGAGCATGGTCCTTGTTTGGAACTTGTGATAGGTCCGTCTACTATGATCAATGTCTCTCCTCTTGCATGTTGTCAACCTTCCAGAAATAATGATGAGAAAGATTCAGGGGCAAATGACGTGCTTGATTAGCTTCACTAGCACCATATATTCTCTCTCTCTCCTCTCTTCCTTGTTTGTGATATTCTTCTATTTCTCTCTCAATTATTCCATTTGTTGTCCCTAGATTGTTGTCTACTTGAGGATGATGCAAAGTGTTGAGATCTCTTTTTCTCTCTCCCATGTTGACTCAAAAGACACATGTGTAGTCCCCTTCTTCCGTAGTGGTTTCCTTTCTTTATCGGATGAGGACAATTCTGTGCATATATATACACATGATATATATTATTTATCATAAAAAGCATATTGATTCCAAAGTTAAGAAAAACCACCACATGCTTTGTGTTTTGTGATCATCATCCTTTAATTTGTCCTCTCTTGGGGGCTAAATTATTGTGATAATGTGCTTGCCTTTTTGGGTGTATCCTACCCTAAATCGATTATTCCCGATAAGGCGTACACAATTGCTTTAACGTGGGAGCATACACTCTGCTCAATGATTCTCTCTTTGGGATCTTTTTCAAGGGTTAGATACAACTTAGCTTATATTGCCCAATTCCAGGTGCTCAACTTGATTCTGCATCTATAGCTCATTGTTTTCTTATTTTTACCTTTATTTTTCAATACTTTACCCTAATTCAACATTTCAACTTACAAAAGAGAGGAAAACCCCACAATAATTAATCAATCCATTAAGTATTCAGTCTTTAATCTGATTTGTGATTGAATCTAGTGGATTTCCTTCCCTCTTTTGAATGTAATGGATTTTTAAGAAAAAATGATTTGTTGATTTATCTCCCTTCTATGTTACAAATTGCCAAATCCAATTTTCACCATTACAATAGGAATGATTTTTCTTCTAATCCATAGTTTCCTTTTCATAAAACCATCAATTTAGCTAGTTTTTCTTCGTCTACAATGGATAACAATAATAATTAATAGAATGATTTTGATCATGACACATACTTAGAACAAATATATAGGAGTTATTTTACTTTTACTACATAGTTTCTTTCTCACAAGGTTATCAATTTAGCTAGCATTGCTTCTTCTATATACCCAAATAGAATGATTTTGATCATTACACACACTTGGAACAAATAGATAGACATTATTTTACTTCTAATCCATAGTTTCTTTCTCACAAGATTACCAATTTACCTAATGTTTCTTCTTCTATACAACTAGTTGATAAATTACCGATTAATAACCCATTTATCTTAATATTATGACTAATTAGATTAACCTACTAATATTCCATCTATTTCTTACATGAACTCAAGCCACTAGTAAAGCCTTCATCCTCCAAATACATTAGTTGATTCATTTGGTATTCTTAAAACATTCTATTCTTTGTTGTTGGCACTTTTACAATTAGAGCATTACTTCACTTTTATTGTAGTTCAACTCTCTAGTTTTAAAAAGAAACAAAGTTGCAACAATTCACAAAGTCAAAGTCAATTTAAACTCAACATAATTTATTGACAACAAAATCTTTAGACTGTATTGAAATTGTCAAAAGTTATTTACAAGTTTTATATCAATTTTTGATAGTCTTCTTTCAAATTCTATGAGATATAGCTGAGTTATTTATGTTCATTCCTCATGCTCTGCCTGTAATGGTTCTGGAATCTAGGTATTTGATGTAGCCAGTTAAAGCATAACCAATATAACAAAGAATAATCAGAATAAACACAAGTCTAGATCAAATGTTCTTCATTATTCTTCTACAACTCCAACCATTCTTCCATTACAATGAAAAATTCCCTATTTTAAACAATCACCAAAAATTTCATTTTTGGGCAGATTTTTACAAAATCCAAAAATTGCCATTTAAGGAAATTTTCAAATCTATCCCAAAAATCATGAAATATTTTAGAAATATAAAAAACATTCATATGACACAAAAAACCAACTTTCTAATCTCAAATAGATTACGAGCTCAAAATTAACTAAAAAACCAACTTTCTAAAAAATCGAAAAAGAAAGTAAAAGCCAATTTTGATGCCTTAGATGAAGGAATCCGGCCCTGAAAATTTGAATTTTTGGAGGCCCTACTGAAATAGATTTTTTTGGAAATCCAATCAACTCCTCAAGATCAACTATTTACCTATACTCACCACACACCAAGTACTTTGACAACCTCAAAAAGGGAACAAATTTTGTTGGTTGCCTATGTAGAACCTCAATTACCATGTTGCTCTGGAATTATTCTTTTCCATGCCTTAACCTCACTTTCTCTTTTCTATATGCACACTTACCAATATATTTTTATTTTCTCCCTCCTCACTCTCCATGCAAAATACCCATTTTTCTCTCATTTGATCCAATTCCCAGCTTTGTTTCTCATGCCCTTTGCTCTTCTTTTATTTATGTCTCTTCATTTCCTTATTACACAGGGCCCTTAGTCTTCCTTTAACTTTCACAAATCCTCCAACTATTCATAGGCTCAAAGACCACTTAGCCACTAAGGATTGACACAAAATTATAATTTTTTTTTAACATTTCTAGAGTGATAAAATTTATGACAACTCATAGTTTAATCTAGACACAAATTTGACAAACACAAATACACCACAACTAGAACAAAATTAAATCCAAAACTTCAACTCCACAGTTAGGAAAAGCCAAAACATAAACTTCAATATTAAGCCAAATAGCCAATAGACCCAGATGCCTCATTAGTTGCAACAACAAAACATGAATCCTAAAATTTGGCATATTTGAAGCACATACCCTAGAAGCTTCATTAGTTGCTTGGTTCTTCCAACGTAATAGATATTCCTAATAATCATTTCTCCTTGTTCTTTTAGCAGTATGTGAATCTATGATCTAATCAACTCTCTCAAACTATTTCTTTGGAAATTGTAACAAATCTAAAATGGTACCTCGTTTCTCCCTAGAATCACCTTCATGGTAATTATACAAATATATAACACTAAATATTGGAGAAATATCAATCTCAATTGGAAGCTCAGTCTCCTAAGCATTTGATGAAAAATTTCACAGAACCTTGCATGGGCCAATCTTCTTCCATTTCAACTTGTTATAGGTTCCTTATGGAAACCATTCCTTTCACAGATGTACCATTACCAACTCTCCAACCTCAAAATTCTACACTCTTCTATGCATATCAACATGTTCTTTTTATTTCCTAGGACTCTTCTCCAAGTTCTCCTTCACCTATTTGTTCAAATCATGAATTTACTCAACAAAATGTTTCGCTACAACACTCTTTCTACTCAAATATGTATTGTGTCTCAACTCATCAACACCCGTTGGGTTGTACCCATACACTACTTTGAATGAACTCTTTCTCATGCTTTTATTTATAATATTATTATAATCAAACTCCACTTGTGCCAATATCAAATCCTACTGATTTGGTTTACACCCAACCAAACATCTCAACGAATTTCCTAAGCTTTGATTAACAACTTCAGTTTGACCATCAATTTGAGGATGGTATGCTAAACTAAAACCCAACTATATTCCCATATTTTTTCACAAATTATGGTAAAAATGCCCAAAATTTGTTGTATACCGATTTGAAACAATACATTTTGTAAAATGAGTAATTTTTTAAAATTTGTCCACTACAAAAAAAATAGAATCATTACCTCTTTGTGATCATAGAAACCCCAAAACAAAATCGATGTTCATGCATTATGATGGCCTCTCTAGTATTAGAAATGGTTGGTATAACTTGGTGTTTTGCTTCACTCCCTTAGAATATTGACATGTCTAGGAACCTTGCACCATTCTTTTTACACCTACATTCATTATTGGTTAGCAATCGTTCTCATCTAGATGCAATAATAATTTTTCCACTCCAAAATGTCCACTCAAACCCCCACTATATTTTTCTTTTATCAAGTTTTCCCTCATTGGACCTTGAGGTATGCACAATCTCTTCCCTTTAAACAAAAAAAATTCTTGTATAAAATGCTCCAACCATGGAGTTCTATCTATCCCAATTGGACTCAAGTATACAATGCCCAAGCTTCTTTAAAATTTGCATCCTCTTTGAATACAATCAAATCTTGCAACACTCACTCTCATCACATTGTAAAATAGACCTCTTACTAAATGTATCAACAACTCTATTTGATTTGGCACTTTTATGTTTCCAAATAAAAGTATAACTTTTAAGATATTCAACCCACTTCACATGTTTTTTACTCAAATTACCTTGGCTATTAATGGATTGTAATGCATGATGATCAATGTATAGTAGGAACTCCTCCAGAAGAAAATAAAAATATATCCCCTTTATGATTGCTTACACAATTGCATAGAAATATTGATCATATGTGAAGTACTTTCATTTTGCATCATTTAACTTCTCACTGAAGTAAGAAATTGGTTTTCCCTCTTGACTTACAACTCCCCCTATTGTTGTCCCACTTGCATCACAATCAACTTAGAACACATTTCTAAAGTCTAAAGTGCTAACATGGGTCGCTCTGTCATATTTTCCTTCAAAATATTTAACCTCATCTTTGATGTAGCTGTCCAAACAAATTCTTTTTTATTCCCTTTCACTGTCTCCGTAATTAGTGCATGAATCCCAATTAAATTTCTAATACACTTATTATAGAAGCTTGCTAATCTATGGAAGCTTCTTTATTCAAACATACTCTTTAGTGAAGGCCAATAAAGAATTGCTTTTACCTTTTCTAGATCTATTTTCAGACCACTACTAGAAACAACAAAACCCAAATAGACCAATTCTTCCTTCATAAAACTACACTTTTTCAAATTCACTATTAACTTGTCTTCTTTTTGACTTTGTATTGACTACTCTAACATGTTGCAAGTGCTCTTATTTTATCCTTCTAAATATCAAAATATCATCTAAATATACCATCACAATGTCACCAAGATAGGGCTTCAAAACTTCATTCATTAACCTCATGCAAGTGTTTGGTTCATTCAACAATCCAAATGACATAACCAGTTATTCATAATTGATCCATCTTTTGTTTTGAATGTGGCCTTCTATTCATTCCCTTCTCCTATCCTTGTTTGATGATAATCACTGTTCAAATCAACTTTGTGAAGTATTTGGCTCTACTCAAGTAATCCATCATATCATCCTTTCTTGACAATGGGAACTAGTACTTGATTGTTATCTTATTTTTTTCTCTCTAATTCGTACACATTTGTCAATCTTCATCCTTTTTTTGTGTCAACACTGCAAAAATAGCACATAGACTTAAAAATTTCTCTAATCAATCCCTTATTAACCAACTCTTGCACTTGCCTATTGATCACTTCATTCTCCTTGTGTGACATCTGATATGGCGCTTTGTTTGGAAAACTTTCACTAGGAGTTAAATCCATACAATAAATAATACTTCTCTTGGGTGGCAACCCATCGAGAAAATCCATCAAAAATTTTGCATACTCATCCAAATTTTGTTGTATTTCTTTGGGGATTTCGTCCTCCTTATTCACTGCTCCAATTTCTGCAAATTTGGGAACTATAGCAACACATGATTATCCCTTTTAAATTCTCTCAAAAATTATTTTTCAATGACCAAACATACCTTTGGTTTGTCTTCAATCTCTTCTTCTTTATTCTTTATTGTATTTAAGGTGTACTCCTTCCCTTCTTTCTTGATTGTATATGCACTCTTTACTCAGTGATGAATGCTAGCCTTTCGATAAAATTGTCACATTTTGTTGAAGAGAACATGAAACACATCCCTTTACATTATGTCATAATTTATTTAATCTTTGTAGCTCCCAATATGAAAGTTGACCAAACTTTTTTCATTCACCAATATGTGATGCTCCTTTTGCAACCGTGAAACTCTTTATGGGTTGGAATGCTTACTACTTTTCAATTTCAGCTTGCTCAACATTTCTTTGGAAATAATATTATTGGTGCCATCGCTATCCACAATAACTTTGCAATAATTTCCATTTACATTAAACCTTGTTCAAAACAAATTTTGCCATTGGATTGGCTCCAGTTTCTCTTTTTTAGGATTCAAAATCACGCTTTGAAACAGGAATGATTCTCCATCATCAAGGTCTTCTCCATGTGTAGTGGTCTCCTTCTCATTTTCTACTTGTGTTATATACACTCTTTCTTCCTTTCTTCTACCTCCATGATGCTAGATTTGTGGACATTCAAAAGCATGATATTCCAATTTTCCACATTGGAAACAATGTGCCACTAAAACTTCTTCCTCTACCTCTTCCAAATGACCCTCTTCCATAAGAGTAGTTTGCTCTTCCTCTAGGGAAATCTCTTATTCCCTTACCTTCCTATGAGCTTCTACTTGATGTTCATGCTTCCTCTTGCTTACTTTGAAAGTCTCTACTACTATTTGGCTATCCTCTTCCATGTGAGAATCTGCCTTTATCCTAAGAGTCATTTTGTTGCTTCTTATTGAGTTTCTCTTCTTCTTTCAAGGTATATTGGTATGCCTCTTCCACACTATGCATATTAATTAGACTTGTAGACATATAAATCTGACCACTTTCCTAAATAAATATTTAATGTTTATTTTAACCCCATTCCCCCTATTAATTAAATAGGATTTAATTAATTTATTCATATTCATCTATTTGATTAAATAAATTACTCAATTTATTTAATTAAGTTCACCTAAACCTTAGCCTTGAATTAAATAAATCACTTTATTTAATTAATTCCCCTTTCTCCCTTTTTAATTAAAGTTACACTTAATTAAATTAATCCTTGCAAATAAATAAATCTAATTTATTTATTGAATCCCCCCACTTGTATTTATGCAAGTTGCATCTATTTTGTTAAAATAAAGTAATTTTATTTTAATTAAAATCCTCCTCCATCCACTTGCATTTTCCTACATCTCCCACTTTCCTCCTAAACACCTTTGAGATTCTTCTAATCCCTTCCAATTTAGCCTAAAATTCATCTCCTAATTATTGTCACATTCCTAAGCAAAGAGAAGTCACTTCTCAAAGCCTCCAATGTCTTCAATAACCATTAAATGCTTTGTGTCTTCAAATGGTTAACCTCTAAAGTCTTCCAAACCATTAAAGGCTCTTACATAACCATTTATGGTTAACTCATCTTTGACCTTTAGTTAGAGACTTCCTCTCTAACTTAACCCTCATCTAACCCAAGGGTCTCATCAAGCATTCATGTCTTTAACCTTGGTTATCCCTTTAACCCTTGCACAAGAGTTTACCCCTTCGGTAAAATATTTATCCATTGGATAACCCTAACCTAACCTTAACCCTTACCTCCTAAGGTAAGGGTTAGTGCAGGATCAAGGGGGGCCAAAAAGTGGCGATGTGAAAAAAAAATAGCCTTCCTCACTCGCCTAAAAATGCAAAAAACCGTGTTGACTTTTTGCTTGGCTTGGGTGTCAGTACAGCTTGGCCTGGTAATTACCTATGCAAATCGGATATTCGATAAAATAGGATATCCGAATAAATCGGATATCTGATTAAATCAGATATTCGATTTTTATTTGTAATTTTAATTTAAAAAATATATTATATGTTACATATTATATAATACTTATTATATAATACAATATTATATAATATAATATAATATTATATTATATATTATAATATATATAATATAATATAATACAATACGTATTATATAATATAATAATATATTATTATATTATATATTTAATTTAATAATAATTTAAGTATAGAAATCGGATATCCGATTTTTTGAGACTTTTATATTTTGACAGTGACAGCCCATGAGTCATTTTTAACTCACGGGCCATGTGATTTCATCAAAATCTGATATCCGGTGCACCCGATATTCGGTGTTTTGGCAAAAAATTGGTAAAAAATAGATCGAGAGGTAAGAATTTTATCGTTTTCAATCATTTTCATTCATTTTTT
The DNA here is from genome assembly GCF_030272615.1 of Cryptomeria japonica. NCBI lineage: Eukaryota > Viridiplantae > Streptophyta > Pinopsida > Cupressales > Cupressaceae > Cryptomeria > Cryptomeria japonica. The sequence continues at coordinate 482,405,667 of NC_081408.1, read as the reverse complement.
GTATTTTTTGTTAATGTTTATTTGATTTTTCATATGAAAACTAGGTTTTTCTAAATCAAATACCTAATTGTTTAAATTTGTTAACTAAATTTAATTGTTTACATTCAATTAGGTTAAAAATGGGGGATACCAATGAAAACACTGACCAACCACAACTGCAACAACCAAACCCTCATTTGCCAAACCCCCCTCAATTCAGGATTTGATTGCACAAAAATTGAATGAATTGAGGGGGGTTGCAGAAGTATATCGTAAGATCCCTCGTCTAAACCCAATTTTTGATCCTCTCATGTCGATCATAAAAAGTATAGAAACTATGACTGAGGAGCACAATGCCGCCCTTTTGTGGTGAAATTCTATGATGGAAAAATATGCAGATGGCTTGTCTTATAAGGATATCAAGGATCTTGAGATATCCAAAGCCGAAATCGCCTAATTGTTTGTCAATCCCTGTACTGGTCAACCTATAGATCCCAAAAAAACAAAACTTTCTATTAAATGGTGCACAAATGATGGGATTGTGAAAAACTTTTGGGACCATTGGTGGATGGTTTTTGACAAACCACCCAACAACAATCTTGATATCCCCTTCTATTTCATAAAAAAATTGTATGTTGAGTTTGTTTTAAACAAACATGTGAACTACTTTGACATCCAACCTTTCCAGGTTGTAGGTTTAGGTATGCCCCAAAATAGACTTGGGGCAGTCAGAGTAGTCCAGGGCCCATATGTCCCCCCTCCTCTTGTTGATCCCCCACCTGCAGTGCAGCATCCTGATATCATTTGTGAGGCTGCTTCACGGACCATATCGGCTATTCACTCTTTGAGTAGCCTTTTGGTTTCTCAGGTTGTGTCAGTAGCTCAACCTACTCTTGATGGTAGCAGTGCATCCAGTGCCATTGACACATCATCCTCGGCTCCACACATATGCGTGCCCCATAGTTGTGTCATGTGTGGGCACATATGCTTGGGTCCAGTTGGAGAGCCCGTTGATCCTCCTGTGGACAGTGTAGATTATGAGGTGCATGAGATGCATGATGCATTAGATGTTATTACACAAATTGGAAGATACCCTAGGGAGTCCTCACAAGCTAGAGGCGAGGAGGCACCGTCATCATACATTGATGATGTAGTGGTAAGATTTGTATTTTCACAGTTCATGTTATATTTTAATTAAATATTTATAAATTAGATAATATTAAGTACTAATTTTTATTTACATGGTCTATTTAACAGTTGATGACCAAGGATGAGTTGAGACAGATTCGGGAGGGCACCTTGCCGACCATTTCATTTGGCCTTGATAGCTTGACGATACATATATTATTGCACCTAGTCGTTTGTATTTTATTGTACATACATGCTCATCATTTATATTGGTATTAATTAGATTATGTAGTAACTTGCATGTATATCTTATTTTACTCTTGTAGGGCACAAGCAGCATGAGTGCGGGGTAGTGTGATTTAGGATCTGGTAGTGCAGTTGGAGACAAGGGAAAGGTAATTGAATGCAAATATGATTGAATGAATAGCTTAAATAACTTATAGTGATTATACATGTCTAGACATAGATTGATAGTTTCGTATACTTGTTGTGTATATATACAGAGAATTCTTGGCTTCACATCCTTGATGACTACACCTAGTATACCTGAAGAAGAAGAAGAGATACCTCGAGTAGATGTGTGTTTATTTTATTTTTTGATTAGTAAATATAATTTGTTATTATCAATGACAATTATATGATAACTTGTATCAATGTCACGTTTATAAACATATGTAGGTTGTGTATCAAAATATTCAAAACATACCTCCTCTACTGAAGACATACATCAAGAGTCCTGCAAAGCTGAAGAGAAAACGTGGAGATGAGGTAAACCTGAATAGTTCAATTATATAGTTCATTTTTATGTTAACTTTTTGAATGTGAATTATATAATATAACTAATATTAATCGTGGTTTGTTTTTCTTGTGTAGGATCCTTCAGAGCTGAGCAGTGCGGCAAAGAGGATCGATTTTGATGATCCATCAATAGCTTAGGATGTTATAGATAGTTTTGGGATACTTACATGTCTAGTTGGCATGTATATTTTGTATATGGACATACATTCACATATTTAGACATACATTTTGTTTCAGTTGGCATTTATGCCATATTTGTGTATGAACATACATTTGTAATCATTTGACATTTTTATATATACAGAAGTTGATATTCGATCATATAAACTATTGCTCATCTATGCGTGGTGTTATCATGGAAATCTTTAATCTTCATTCCAATAATTAACAATGGTTAATAATGGCTATTTAATGAACAATACAATTCATTTCATTTCATTGTAAGTGTTGTTTTTATAATGAATAATATAATTCATTTAATGAACAATACAATACAATACAATTCATTTAATCAACAATACAATACACTTCATTCAATGAACAATATAATTCATGAACAATACAATTCATTTAATGAACAATACTTGATATAATTCATTATTACCCTATGCATGGTCCTATTTTCCCCCCCACCTCGGTCGAATGCTTGGGGTTTTATTAGGGCAACAATTTGTCTGTTGGCAAAAAATCGTCAGTCTCACTCAATCGAATGTTGTCGCATGGCCAATTTCTTGTTTTGCTCATCGCGATGACGAACCGTCGGCTCTAACATGTCCAGTTAGGCATTATTACCCTATCCATGCTCCCATTTTTCCCCCACACTCGATCTGACGCTTGGGGTCATACCCTATCGGCATCATCCCTTGAGCGCCCTAAGTGCTCAAAATTGTCAAACTTTGATGGGCCCTAACTCAGAATCCGTGGCACCATTGAATGATCCGTTTGAACCTATGGGGCCATGAGAGTGGTCCCTACAAAAGCCTATCTCATTTTTTCAAGTTTCCCTACGGTTTTATTAGGGCAGCAATTTTTCTATTGGTGAAAAAATCGTCAGTCTCACTCAATCGAATGTTGTCGCATGGCCGATTTCTCGTTCTGCTCATCGCGATGATGAACCGTCAGCTCTAACATGTCCAGTTAGGCATTATTACCCTACGTATGCTCCTCTTTTCCCCCCCCACTCGATCCAACACTCGGGGTCGTACCCTACCGGCGTCGTCCCTTGAGTGCCCTAAGTGCTCAAAATTGTCAAACATTGATGGGCCCTAACTCAGAATCCGTGGCACTTGCAAATGATCCGTTTGAACCTATGGGGCCACGAGAGGGGTCCCTACAAAAGCCTATCTCAGTTTTTCAAGTTGCCCTATGGTTTTATTAAGGCAACAAATTTTCTATTGGCAAAAAAATCGTCAGTCTCACTCAATCGAATGTTGTCGCGTGGCCAATTTCTTGTTCTGCTCGTCGTGATGACGAACCGTCAGCTCCAACATGTCCAGTTAGGAATTATTACCCTACACATGCTCCTATTTTTCCCCCCCACTTGATCCGACGCTCGAGGTCATACCCTACCGACGTCGTCCCTTGTGCGCCCTAAGTGCTCAAAATTGTCAAACTTTGATGGGCCCTAACTCAGAATCCGTGGCACCTGTGAATGATCTATTTGAACCTATGGGGCCATGAGAGGGGTCCCTACAAAATTTTTGGGATGCGGTGTGCGGTTTCGATTTCCGATTCTTAATTTCAAAACGTCCTTTACATTGGGTGACACTCTAGAATTAGAGTGCCAAAATTGTTGAATCTCTTCCTTCACATTGTCAGTCAACTTTCTATCAACACGTGGAAGCCTCCCACCAAATGCCCATGTATCTTGTTGAAGTGGATCACCAAGTCTTTGTCTTCATGCAAGTGCTCTATCCAAAGTTTTATGGTTTATGTTAAAATCAACACAAGTTTGTCTCATTTGACGAGCCTTCCTCAATTGATGGCTTACTAAGGAGGTTGTAATCACTCTTCGAGCGGCTCTCTTATCTCTTTCTTTGGTATTCTTTCCAATAGAATTGAGAGCGTCAAATAGATTTTTTGCAATAATAGAATTTCTCTCCATCTTCTTGTTCATACGAATCTTCAATTTGTTTAGCAATGGTCTCATCTTTATCATCTTTAGCAATTGAACAAAGAGTTGGCATTGCTCGGTCAATGTCTTATTGCTAAAATTTTGGTTGAAAAGTTATGTAGCCCACAACCGAACAGTTCTTGTTGACCTCTTGCCTTCAAGATTCGCAATATTGTTCTCATCGATTTCAAATAATCATTTTGGGGTTCTTGAAGGTCTTTGATTTGGAATTTGTCTTTCATCCATGAGAGGGTCTTCATTTCTAAAGTAATTAGGTGTTACATATGGTTCACTTGGTTGAGCAATTCCACCTTCAATGTTAAAGTTTTCCACATTTTCACCTCCTATGTCAAAATTTTCCACATGTTGAGCATTTTCATTATCACTTTCAACATTTTCAAAATTTTCAATATTTTCACTTTCAAAATCTACATTTTCATTTTCAATAACTTGTGGCACATTTTCAAATTCAATTTCCTCTTCAGTTGAAGTAATATTAGCAATATTTAACATACCTTTTCTTCTCCTCCTATGACATTCTCTATCTCTTTCTCTATACACTTCAATTTGGTCATTTGAAAGTTTTCTTTTGCGTTTAGACTTCTGACGACTACTACTCCTCATTTCCCTCCACACATGCTCCTTTGTGATTGATAATGTAAGTTTTCACTTTAAGAATCTCCCAAAAGCACAAATTTGTCTCTAGCTGTCAAAAAACCTGTGATCCTCAATAGAAAACAGAATATGCAGATTGTGGGCCATTGGAATCTACAAATTTGCCCACAAACCCTTTTTTTCCTTGTTTTTTTAACTAAAATTGGATATCGGATAAAATCGGATATCCGATTTTAGTACAAAAATTTGTGGTCCCCAAAAAATTTCACGTTGCCGCCATTTATTTAGTAAACTGCCACATGGAAAAAATCCGATATCTGATTAAATCGGATATCAGATTTTATTAATCATATTTTAGAGAGAGAGAGAAGTAGACGGAGAGAGAGAGAGAGAGAGAGAGAGAGAGAGAGAGAGAGAGAGAGAGAGGGAGAGAGAGAGAGGAAGAAAGATAGGGGTCATATGGTGTCCATAGGGGTCATATGGTGTCTTGGGACACTATAGGACCCCTTAAGACACCAAATGATGTTGTTAGGGGTCATATGGTGTCTTAAGGGGTCATATGGTGTCCCGTGAACCCTTATGACCTCTTAGGACACCATATGACCCCTAATGACACCATATTGGGTCGCTTTGGGTCATATTGTGGCCTGCGACCCTTAGCACACCATATGACCCCTAACGACATGATTTGGTGTCTTAAGGGGTCCTATGGTGTCGTTAGGGGTCATATGGTGTCCATAACAATGTCATAACGGGTCGTATGGTGTCCTAAGATACCATATGACCCCTATGGACAACATAGCACCCCTTAAGACGCCAAATTGTTAGGGGTCATATGGTGTCCTAATGGGTCATATGGTATCCCATGAACCCTTATGACCTCTTAGGACACCATATGACCCCTAATGACACCATATTGGGTCACTTTGGGTCATATTGTGTCTTAAGGGGTCCTATGGTGTCATTAGGGGTCATATGGTGTCCATAGGGGTCCTATGGTGTCCCAAGTCTTGGGAAACCATATGACCCCTTAGGACATAATATGACCCCTTAGGACACAATATGACCCCCTAGGACACAATATGACCCAAAGCAACCCAATATGGTGTCCTAAGAGGTGATAAGGGTTCATGATGTCTTAATCTCTCTCTCTCTCCCCTAATCCCATAAGGGTTCATGATGTCTTAATGTCATAAGGGTTCATGATGTCCTATCATGTCTTAATCTCTCTCTCTCTCCCTCTCCCCTAATATCTCTCTCTCTCTCCCCTAATCTCTCTCTCCATCTCCCTCTCCTTCTCTCCTTCTCTCTCTCTCTCTCTCTCTCTCTCTCTCTCTCTCTCTCTCTCTCTCTCTCTCTCTCTCTCTCTCCCCTAATCTCTCTCTATCCCTCTCCCCTGATCTCTCCATCTCTCTCTCTCTCTCTCTCCATCTCTCCCTCTCTCTCTCTCTCTCACTCTCTCCATCTCTCCCTCTCTCACTCTCTTCCTCTCTCTCTCTCTCTGTCTCCCCTAATCTCTCTCTCTCTCTCCTCCTCTCCCTCTCCCCTAATCTCTCTCTCTCTCTCTCTCTCTCTCTCTCTCTCTCTCTCTCTCTCTCTCTCTCTCTCTCTCTCTCTCTCTCTCTCTCTCTCTCTCTCTCTCTCTCTCTCTCTCTCTCTCTCTAAAATATGACTAATAGGATTTTATCAGATATTGGATTTCTGCCATCGCCATTAATGTGGTAGTTCAGTAAATAAAAGGCGGCAATCGAAATTTTTTTGGGGACCACAAATTTATATATTAAAATCGGATATCCGATATCTGATTTTTGTAGTCAAATTTTCAAATTTCGGACCGGGAATGCTTTGGTATTTGTCTTGGAAGTGACAAGCCTGGAAAGTCAACTGAAAAAACATGTTTTTCAGTATTCCTTGATTTTCCAGACTTTACACTGGTGGCTGACGACTTTTTTTGTAGCCAAAATTGATAAAATGAAAAGGGTTTTTTAAGGACGTTCCTAGCTTTCCAACAATATAAGGCTTGTCTCATTTTGACTTTAATAAATAATTTTTATTTATTTTCTAATTGAATTCTAACAATAGTCCTGATTGATATACTGACTGAAAAACACTCATAACTTTCAAACGGTGTAACATTTTTTGAATCCGAAACATGAATCACATCCTATGCTTTGTCTACTATAGGGAAAAATTAAAAAAAATTAAAATTCATAAGGTTTTGACCAAGTTAAGGTGGTCAGATGTAGGAGTTTTTGAATTTCTGAAAAGCTGTAGTAAAAAATTCATAAATAATTATTTACTTTATAAAAAAAAAAAAATGTGTCACATCTGGACATGAGTCTAACACTTATATTATAAATATTAATTATAAAAAAATATTATGATTTTATTGTGATTAGGGTGGTCAGACATACGTCTACTTCTTATTTTTTTCCTAAAATTTTAGTACCACTGCATTCAAATTTGAAATTTTCTTCAATAGGATTTTTTTTCCAAAAAACAACTAGTAGCTTAGAAACTACATTCAATTTTCTATATATTCTCTTCTTACATATTTTAAAAATAATGTTCACAACTTATTCAAATTTTCATGTCAAGTTGCATAACTCTGATTTTCTGAAATTTCATTGCCACTTAAGGGCCTGTTTTGGCACACCATGATCTTGCACATACCCATAACCTTTATGTCTTCTCAAGCATTTAATGCTTCTTACATCTCCTCTTAAGTAACCTCTTGTTGACAATTGTCACCATTTCATTGGTGAGAATTGTAAACATGGATTGATTAACTTTCAATCCTAGCCCTTGTTAAGATTATCCAATCTTGACCATCCATTGCCCTATTTTCCCTAAAAATAGAGTTCTCATCCTCATTTTCATAATCTCCAAGTTTTCATGTATCTACATTATAGTCTAGTTTACTAACCATTTAGTCTCTCTTTGTTAAATCATCATAATAGCATTTAGAAGCATTTTAATATATCATAGAATATTCATGTTAGACTAGTATATCATTGCTATGATAATTTGCTAATCTTATCATCATCTTTATGCTAGCTTAATCATCATAGTTTCAATATCATACATCTTAGAATGCATTCATACATATAAATCAAACATCACTCATTCTTGGAGTTGTCACTCCTAAGTCACTTTGCTCAGTGATCTGAGAGCAAAACATTGACTTTAGAGATCCTGTGAGATAGAGAACAATGGGACACCCCTTGGGAAGTTGAATTGATTGAATCGATTCATATACTTGCACCAAGAGTCTCATTGGTGTGTGGGTATTTTGGATTTGAGCTATTCATTTTTGTTGCCACATTTCCCTGCACACAAGACTTGTCATCTTCTACATAACCATCTCATGTGCTTAACCAATAAAATTCTACAATGTATTCTTCAACACTACTCTCATTTTGTTTCAAATTTTAGAGGTTCTTGAACAAATTGATTTGGTATTTTGCCAACAAGAATTTTGATTTAATTTTCACCACAATTTGATCCCATAATCTGATTTTTTCCTTCTCTCTTCGTTATCTATCTATTTTCAAGTGATCCTATGATATAGGGATGTGTGTCCCTTCAATTTGGCATTTGCATACTTGACCTTCTGATGTTCTTTTCTATTCTCATATTCAAAATACTTGTTCATTTCACTAATCCAATCCAATAATTCTTCTACATTTAATCCACCTTTGAAATTTGGATGGTCAAATCAAGGCTTTGAGTTTATCCTAGTAATAGCTTTGATGAACCTCTGCTCTCCTAGATCAAATCTTGGTTAGTTGACCTATTCTCCTCATTCAACATTCTTCTCTTCATCATCTTCTGTACCACCCTCTATATAGGCTCCTATTCTCTAATCCATATTCATTGTGTCCATACATGTTATGAGACTTCTAATTGCCTCTCCATAATCAGGCTCTACACCTCTAGGTACTCTTCCTCTTCCACCCCATCCTCTATATGCCATTTTGGATACATGTGTGTCTTCTCCTTGACACAAACAAATGTATATATAATACCAAATAAATCAATTCAACTCTCTAGCTTAAAAAAAATAGAGTAAGTTGCAACAATTCACAAATTCGAAAGTCAATGTATAATCAACACACTTTATTGAGGACAAAATCTATAGAGTGTTGAAATTGTCAAGAGTTATTTATAAGTTCTATATCCTTTTGTGCAAATATTCTTTCAATTTATATGACATATAGTTGAGTTATTCATGTTTATTCCACATGCTATACCTATAATGGTTCTAGAATCCTTGTATTCCTCCTACACACCTTCTTTGTCTCACTCAATTGCGATTTACTACTTTTCTCTCAACTATCTACTTATACTCACCACACACCAAATACTTTCATAGCCCCAAACAAAGGAAGAAATCATGCTTAATCTCACTTTCACTTTTTTGTATGCATACTTACCAATCTATTTTTAGTTGCACTCTCCTCACTCTTCATGCAACATACCCATTTTTCTCTCCCTTGATCTAGCAACTAGATCTCTCTCTTTCTCTCACCCTCTACTCTTCTTTTATTTATGTCTCTTCATTTTCTTATTACACATACTTTATTCTCCTTTTGATTTTCACAATTCCTCGAATTATTCAAAGGCCCAAAGACCATGCAACCACTAAGCCTCAAGGCACAAAATAATAATTATTTTTATTTACATTTGTATAGTGATAAAATTAATGACAGTTTATTGTTTAATCTGAACACAAATTTGACAAACATGTATATACATTACAACTAGAAAAAAATTAAAACAAAAAATTAAACTATTAGGAAATGCCAAAACATAAACTTCAATATAGAGTCAAATACAAAACCAACCCAAATGCTTTGACATCATTTTCCTCTAGGAATAGTGTTTGGTCCAATTTTAAAATTAAAAACTATCATATGCAAAAAAAACAAACAAATAATAATTATTAGGAATAATGACATTTCTTAGCTTACTTTATTTTGAATGTCCAATTTTAAAATTAAAAACTATCATATGCAAAAAAAACTAAAAAAACAAACAAATAATAATTATTAGGAATAATGACATTTCTTAGCTTACTTTATTTTGAATTGAGTTTTCTTTACTTGTTAACTAGTAATTGATTATTATTATTCAATTTTGATTGAATAACTAATTAACATTTGTAAGTACTTCTATATTTCCACTAATTATCATTACTATAGAGGTGTAATTAGGAACTAGGGTTTCACCAAGTAGGATAAGATCACCAATTAACCAAATTAGCTAGTAGATTGAAAGAGGGGCGAATCCAATAGATCTAGCCTCAATCCAATTAAGGAAAGGGCAAAGATTCTAATTAGATTCACTAGTTAAGGTTTGGTTCCCTTTTTCTAAGTTGAATTGTGAAAATGGTGAAATTAGGGTAAAAAAGTATTTTCTTATGAAAATTGACAAAAACAATAAGATAAAAATGGCACGCAGAGCCACTAATGTAGATCTAAGAAAAATAATATGTTTCAGATCTGTTCTCATAAGTTCGACTTGATTTTTCAGGACAAGGGTGCATCAATTTGCCATTGTCCTCCGAATCTCTTGCCATCAAAAGTTGAACTTGTTTGTCTCTGTGAATTCTATTGATCTTCTCAAACACAAATCTATACGTATTTCATTCACACAAAATGAAAGGGAAATTATTGGGAATAGAGGTTTGCCTAAGTCAAACCCCTGTTTAGGAATAACCTTGAATGAAATAATGCAAATACTGAAATGCATGCTAGATAGATATACATCAGATATGTAATTGTTGATGATGATGTTTTTGTTTGAATGAAATCACAAGTGATATATGAAATGGCATGACAAACACAAAACCCTAATCACACACACATTCTTGCATGAAAATTGACATGACTTTGCTCCATAATGGTTGAATGATGAATATGCAGCCTTGAAGATCTCTGAAAATGTCTGATTATCAATGCTTCATGGATGCAAGAGTGTTAGATTGTTTGTAGATGGAGACTTTGATTAAAATGAATTGATATAATATCTTTATATAGGGGTTTTTAGATAAATTACCGATTATGCCGACCTCCAACGATCATGTGGAGCCACAAGGATCAAATCTTACTGATGAGATATAGCCCTGACCCTATTTCAAATTGGGGCTTGATTGAGTGGGACCATGACATTTTAGGGTTCCATGGTCAATAACAAGGTGTTCCCACCATAATTAGGACCAAAACAATGCTAAAATGGGGTGGGTATCCCATGGTAGGACCCACAAAGGTTGTTCATGGCCTCCAAGCTAGAAAATAAGCACAAATAGACCCCAAAAGGTGATGAATATAGGACATGCTAAAGTAGGGGCACAAATATGAGGTATAAATTGGACATGTGACAATTTGTGACACTACGATTACATCCACTATCAAAATACCACAAATATTTTATACTTTTTTCAATAACATTGCAAGGGACAAGCATTGATCCACAATGTTTATTTTTAGATTCATTTTGTTTCAAAAAATAAAAATTTAACATTTTTTGATCACACATTTTCTTCTTACACATTAAATATAATGAACATATTTGTTTTTTTCAATAACGACATTGGATGCTTGATTTATTTTGTTTTTTTGGTAACAAGGTGGCTGTGCCACTTTTAATATATTTTATTATATAAAGCTGATTCAAAGAGCTCCCAGAGAAAAGAACCAATAAGAAAAACTTCGATCCTTGCTCTACAATACATAGAAAGGTTGTGAGATTTAAATCTCAAATATGCCAAGAAATACAATATCTTATAGTGTCCAGAATAGCGAGTGCCATAAAACATCCCCCAGTATCGAATATTTTCTGGAATGTATTGAACAAGATGCAGTCTAAACCAAAACATCACGAGAGCTGTGGACATTTACATAGCAGTCCACAATCTGTCTCACTTATGACTTTATCCAACTTACATCCAGCACACTTCTCAAATCAATATCCCTTCACAATATACAGATGCAGCAAAACCATAGGACCTTGCACTTATAATATCACACATACCAATTTATATCATTATGAAAAAGACCACTGTATAGCTATATGTAATATTATCCTGTACCCATGTCCTCCAAAATTTTTGCCTTAAGAATTGGATGCTTGATTTATTATAGTTGTTATTATTACCTTATTAATAACTCTAACTCCTTCCTTTTTAACTCATTTCATGGTTATTGTCTATATTTATTTTTCATCAACGTAATTGATAATTTTTTATCTTCCAAATCTTCTTCCTCTTCTATTTTTTTTTCTTTCCTCTACCTCTTCAAAAGTTTGGAGATGCTTTTAGCTTAAATTCTCTTTTTTCGTCCTTGCTTTTCAATGCTTCTTCTAAGGAGGTGTTAGTTCTTCAATTCAAATTTTTCCCATGCTATTGTAAAGGAACTCTTAATTTATTAAAAAATAATCATTATGAATCTTTTGATTCCTTCATAGTGGAGGTAACCATTCTTCTATTGAAAATTTTCTCGTGAAATTGTAAAAAAACTATTAGTTTCTTCAAAGATAACTGTGAAAAATATTTTGATTCCCATGTAGCAATAATGATAGGATCAATTCTTGCTAATAGACTTCTCAATATCTTTTCTACTACTATTTGACCATCAATATTTTTTTGTTCATTCTAATCTAACTAACAACATCCATTACACAAAGAAAAAAATTGTTTAGGCATTCAAATTTCCCATAAACAAATTTTCAAACTTATTTCTTAATTTTTTACAATCTTGCTTGCTTAACTTTTGTATTACCTTGATAAGAATATTTCCAAACATCACATGCTTACTTTGAGTTGGTTTCTCCTACAATTCTTGAAAAAGTAGACTTACCAATTACTTGTATTATGAAGAAGATTTTTACAATCTTTTTTCAATTTTTTCAATTATATTTTTTTTAATTTGAATAGAGATTCTACGTTTTCAACGAAAATCTCAAGACTCACAAATCAAATTATTTTTTATTTGTATACTTCAATATCCATAATTCTCACTATTGAAATGTGAAAGTAACAATTATATGAGCCTGTTACACTACAATATATCAGCTTAGAAAAATAAAACATTAACTTGATAACATTGTGTGATACCAATTTAAAAGCTTAAACAAATTCTTAGGAAGAAATAAAGCTTAGATTATCATAATAAACTAGGGTTCATAAAATACGTTCAGAATGCACATACAACAAAACAGAATTTATATTGAATATAGTATTGTCCTACAAAGCAATCACTACTGGAATCTTCGTACCAAAAACAAAACTTACCTAGAACAACATATTGCGTGCATATATATATGCACAATTTTCTTGAATCAGTGTTTTAAAAAACAAAATCGCTGCTGTCTTAATATATTTTAATACATCCTACATGCTTTATAAAACGAAATTCATACATATATGTAAAAAGCAACCGATGGGCGTGGTTGGTGAACAACATTTCAAATGTAGAGTTGGATGGATTAGCTCAGCTGCACAGACGTCCAAGAAAAGGGAAGCCTGGTTAAGTATTTGTAGCTACCAAGTAATTAATTTTAAGAAAGCGTAATATAGATGGAAATAAAAATAAAATTAATCGAAGTTTGATGGATCTGTTGGCTCGCTTCCTTGATAACCATTAGATTAAAATAATAATATAGTCTTAAAGATCCTATATTTCCATCTTAAATTCAGAAAAAAAACAATATTTTAATGTTTATATTATATAAAATATTAGGGAAGACATTAAAAACTCATTTCAATGATAACTGAATGATTTCTTAGGATTTTTAAATCATAATAGGAGAACAGGTGAAGTAGAAAATATGAATAAAAATGAATTGAATAAATACTTTTTAATTTTTCAAGAAACTTGTATTGATAATTCATAGATAGGCTTATCATAATCACTTGGTCTATATAGAAACTAAAATTGATTCAATACATAAAGATTTGATGTGGAAGCTTGACTTGGATTTCAAATTTTACATAAGAAAAAAGGCGAGGTGCGCTTAGAGACTAATGAGTTTGCGAAGATTCATGGGGTAGATATCATTAGGTCCACCATCAATAAGCTTCTTGGCTACAATCACATTGGCTGCTTCACTAGGATGGTATGGATCCCAAAATACGTATTTAGTGTGATCTGTGCACTCAATAGAGGTGGGTCCACAAGGAATAATGCCTTTAAATTGTCCTCCACGACCACAACATGCTAAGTTTGATGCCTCGAAACCTACATAACATTGCTAGTTAGTACTATTCTCATCTATAGTTATCTAATATAGGGAGAAAAAATGGAAGTGAAAGAGGGATAGGTTAATACCATATTTGGCATAGTTTTTTATAACATCTTCCACCATGTCATAAGTATTGGCAAGGAGAAAAGTTGCTCCAGTACAATTGGCATTAAGATCCTTCATTATATCTTTTAAACGCTTGTTGAACTTGAGGGCTAGCTCATTAGGTAATGCTGCACATTGATCTTCATCCACTCGATTAATTGTTCGTTGATATGGTATGCACCCAATGGGCCCCACATTTGCCACAACCAGCCTTCGTGCATCTAAATCATATAGTCTCTATATAGATTTAAAGACTTGATTAGATCATGTAAACATTAGTAGACAATATATATTTAAATATATTGGGAAAGATTAAGTTAAGAACTTACTTTTAGCTGAACGTGGTATGTACTGATCACTTGATCTATAAATGAATCTTCGCCAACAAATACTCTTTGCACAGTGGATGCAAATGGAACCAAATAATTGTTTATAAAGTCATTAGCACCCATGGTAATAGAGAATACTGATTTATTTATAAAGTCTTTTGCACCTTTCTCTCCAAGCATGCTTATCAATTCTTTTCTTGTTTCAACAAAGTTGTCGATTTGAACTTCTAATGAGAGTCGTCCTACCTGAAAAATATTATTATCTCAATCATATTCAATAGTGTTTAGTAAAGTACTAACATTTCTATTTATTAAATGACCTAATCCCAAACATTTTATAGCCTAGAAATTAAAATTATTTTTCTCTATAATCTACTAATAACGCTCTAAACTGTAGTGAACAAAATAAAATAATAGAGATTTTATGGGAAGAAAGGGGGGAAAAAGAAATTTCTTATAATTACAAATAATTCGAACTGATTTTGAGATAAAATTGTATTTATATTGGTTTCAAGTTCATAAAATAGAAAGATCCTTTTTTTTTTTGAAAAAGATAAAAACAAATATATTTAAATATCATAAATATATAATATTTTATAATTTCAAGATTCTTAAATAGTAAAAGTTATTATTAAAGTAAGAAGGAGGAATTTTTGTCATAAAGAAGGTTGAAAATTGCACTGAACTGTTGAGTGCACATAAGATGTGTGTCTTCACTGGATCATTCTAATTGTAGGTTTGAATCAAGATGACAATTCCATTAGATCTTGATGATAAAGCTATAAAAAGAAACATAAATAGTTGAACTGAAATTACACTAAAAACCTAAATTTATTATTATCCAAAAAAAAAATGAATGATTTATTGCCATCGAAAAACTCCACCTAAGAGTCTAGAATAACTCAATTATCATATCCATTGAAATGGTGAAATCTCGTATTCCTGTCTAATCTTGTCCTTATAAGTAAGCTGGAAAAATTGATGAGATTTATCGAATGGCAACGACTCTAATTTCGAACATGAGATTTATCAAAAGACAATGACTCTAATTTCAAAACATATCGATGACGATTTTCCTCTAAAACCCACTGGACATGACAATCCTCCACTTCAAGATAATCCTCCGTTGGGGTAATACAAGAACATTTTTTCCTCCAAATTTCTGATGGGTTTAAACAATTTTTAAGAAAACCAAAGGTACGAAAACAGGCACGATGCAGAAAATCTGGAACTAGAGATACATATCCTACAAATTAAACAGACTTATTTGTACACGAGATTTCATCTAAGATGAAAAACTTACGAATATAGCCCCGGTAGAGTTAAGAATCCCACTACCACCAGAACCATAGTTAACACCGTGCAATATAGCAGATCCCTTTGCAGAAGGTGCCAAGAAAGGAGGAGCGTAGCCTCCTATTCCCAGTTCATCAGCTGCCATTCCACCCATAACAGTTAAGTACAAAACCCAAGAGAAAAAGAAGAAGAATGAGCTGGATAAATGTCCACTTACCAATAATATCAGGGATGATTCTACCGTTGGTGTAGCGACCCGTTGGGGCTCCCTTAGAGGGCTTGAAATCGCAGCCATTGGGGCGGATGTTAGCCTTTGATAAAGTGGTAAGATAATTGTTATTTCCTGCATCCACCAAAGAATCCCCGAACACAAATGACGCCGCCAATTTTCCCGCCTCACAGTGCGCCGCCAAAACCAGCACTCCCACCACCACAGCCATCACTGCTTTCCCCATCTCCATCTTTAACAATGCTACGCCTGCACTGTCTTCCTGAAACATACATACACATCTATATAGTAAACCTCGTTTTTAGTCTGGTAAGAAACATACGGATTAGTTGGTGACCAACATATCATTGAAGAGTTGAACGGTTCAGCTCAACCGGACAGCTACTCAAGAAAAGGGAAACTTATTTTAAGAATTTGCTGCTTAAGAGAGGTGAAGATTAAAAAGAATTATTGGTTTTTCACAGCTTCCCTAGCGTTGGTCGATAGCGTGTGGATTGATTTCCCCATTCGCTCGCCTAACGTATTGAATTTTGATTCGATTTCAACCCTACCTCTTAATATTCATAGACGCTGCTCGGGTTCTAGAGCATCCGTTCTGTGATTTTTTTGCAATTTCTCTGCCAAATCGACCAATTAGCCGTTTACATTTTTCTCACCCACGCAAGCTTTTCGTGTTTGATATGTGAATATATATTTTTGTTTGGTTGAAAATATTTTGTTTTTTATAGTTGTCCTCACGTAAATCGAAGAACACTTAGTTTTTATTTGTTATTTTTTCATGTATTCGGGTGGGGAAGGATTCAGTGGTTGTGAGTGATTTTGTGAGTATATGGTAGCTATATGGCATATTGGAAGATCTAATTATGTATCTTAAATTTGTATTTTTCAAGTTTTTAATTTTTAATTTTGTTTAAAATAGCATATTTTTATAACTGAGTTAAGAGTCAAAGTTATTGGTTGGATTTTGAGTGTTGATATTGTAGCCACTTCAATTACATTTTTGTTGAGTTGTTTAAAATTTTTTCAAATAGATTAGAATTAAACATGTCATAAGTCATGTATTATTAATTGCCTCATGTGCCATCATATGATTAGTTGTCTGTTTGATGTGATTTGTGAAAATGGATCTTTTTGTCCATTTTATAGGTACAAACATTGCAACTAGTGTTTAGCTTTACAAGTACTAGATAAAAGTCAAATAAAAAGGGCCCTTGTTGTACAACACCATAATAATTGTTGACGGGTAGACAAATATTGGGATATTTTTGTACAAATGATAACAAAAAGTACACACATTGCAACTAGTACTAGATAAAAGTGAGATAAAAAAGGCCATTGTTGTACAACACCATAATAAATATTGACGTGTGGTAGATTTTGGGTTCTTTTTTTACAAAGCATATTTTCCATACAAATGCCACTTGGGAAGATGATTGCTTTGCTACTTATTGTCTCTTCTCTACAATTTCATCTTGTTACACCATAAAAATAATTCTCTCTTTTTTGTCATCAAGAAGACATTATTCTTTGCTTCTTTGCTTATACCACCCAAAAAGCTTTTATCTCTAGGTGGTTTTGAATGTTTTACTATTTCACATTTTTATCCCAAAATATTATTATTAAAAAAAAGCAAGCATTAATGAGAATAATCCAAGACCTATACAATATTTCATTATATTGAAAGTTTATCATTGTACTCTCCAAGTAACTCTTACCATGGATTATGAATATGAAATATGTGAAAACATAATTACAATTATTTTAGTACAACTTTATATAATAATATTCAACATAGCACATGTCTGGAGAACCACCAAGGGGATAAGGTCGCGGTGGGTATTATTGATGTTAAGGATGACACCCCAGAAGATAAGGACACGGGGCTAGGGAGAAGAACGAGAGCAAGCACTAAAAGGATGCAAAGCCATAGTAAGGAGGTCGAGGAGATTAAGCGGGCATCAGACAACATGGAACAGATGGAGTTTGAAGCAACGAAGATGCTTCAGAAATTAACCTAAGCTTGGATTACTGTCGGTCTTTTTTGGTCTGTAATCTGCGTTCTCTTGTTTGCTAGTGTTTGGCTTGACAATTGTCTTTCTTTTGTTTGCTGCCTTTTTGTTGGACTGTAATGTTTATCTTTTGATTTTCGAATGGTAATGGGTTTCAGGAACCCATCAAAACCTGTTTTCCCATATTAAAAAAAATAGCACATGTTTGCAATTTCAATACTAGAATAATGACAAGATTGGCAAAGAAAGTTACCACAAAACTAGATCTAGCAATATATTATATTACAAGTGGTTCACCTTTTCTATTGAACTAAAGACACATAGAGATTCCATGGCCATTTAAAACTATATTTGATAATTTTTCAGTATAAAATGAATCAATTTAATATCTTTAAAAGCTTTGTGTAGAATCATGTGCATAATTAGAAGCAAACAACCTTGCAACAAACTACATCTATTCAAAAAATCTAAATAGAACATCATCTTCTTTTGATGTCCACATAAATATGCAACAATGAGAAACTTGAAGGTAAATAAAAATATTAGAGAAGAAGTAAATTATTTACATAATTAAACATGCTTTCAACACTAGTAAGAAATCAAAATTATTTCATCTTCAACCATCTCTTAATATGTGTCTATACATAGTTGAAGACCTATGTCAAATGTTTGATAGGCTTGTTGATTCCACCTTCCCTTAGTTTCATTAGTTCTTGCTGCATTTTTGGTGCCAATGTTAGATTAATTAGTCCTTGATTCTACCTAAATGGCGAGACATTAAGGAAAAGAGGTGTCCCATGAAGGAAAAGATCCTCTCTGTAATATTTTAGTCTTCATATGACCAAGCGAATCTTACATTCTTATATTTTCTCAATAAATAAATAAGCATTTTTCATATGTTAGTATTGATTTTCTTATCCTTGTACACTTTTTTGGGAGAGGTCTATGTCCCCAACTTTACCTCTTCCATATATTGTTCATGAACTAGTTTTGGATTGGACATTTGTTTATCATGTTATTATCAAAATCTATTTCAATAGAAACCATTCCTTTTGGGATTTTATTGGTTTTTAGCTGAATAACTAATTTCCCAAAAATAGTTCTCTTATCATCCTAAACTTCAGCAAATGCTTGAAATTCTATCTCTTGTGAATGATATTCATAAATACATTGTAGGAGCTCCAACAAATCTTCATCATCATTAAAGACTTGCTAGTTATAAATCTTGTGAGGCACAAAGGGTCTTGTTTTTAACCTCTACTTTATAAATTCTTACCAATGTTATATCACTAGTCTTCAAAGCAATATTGGCCAAAAAGCTTGTCATTACATTTTTTGATATATCTATCAATTGAATAGAAAAAGCATAAAAAATTGAAGAATGTCCCATACTGTAGATTTGTACTATTTAAGCCTCTTATTCTTTGAAGATTATTTTTCGCTAATCTGTGAAACAACTAATTTTAAATCTTCAAAAACTCGCAACAATTTAATCCTATTCTTCACATCCATGCTCAAACAAAGTAGAAGTGCCTCATACTCAATTGTGTTATTAGTAATTGAGAAAAAAATATCAAAATGGAGTTCTTATATGTATTGCCTCTAGGTGTAATGAAAATGATTCCTACTCTAGATACTTATTTAGAGCATGCACTGTCAAAGTACATCTATGACAAACCAACATGATCATCTTGTACTTAAACACTTGAAGGATCAATGTGATCTAGTATTGAATATGTAGAATCAAATTTGAAATTATCCATATCTATTTCAAAAAATTGCACTTTCTTATTTGGATCTACAACCTCAATAAATCTAGGGGATCTTGGTTCCCTATCAAGTATGACTTATTTTCCATTGATTAGGATCATAGCATAGGAGAGGGTCTAATTGCATGTTTGCACCCATTGCAGCCATTCAATTTCTAGGTAAGAGAATTACATATTGGGGTGGGATATCAACAATAACATTCAGATTATATGCCTTTTCTTAGAAGGTTGCCAATCTAAGATCAACATATTTCATTATTTTAATAACTTGGACAACCCTTGCATCCATGGCATAACATTTTCCATGTGCTTTATCTACCCACAAACATAGTTCTTTCATAATTCCTAATGGCATGATATTTATTAATGCTCCTGAATCTATCATGCAATTCTTGAATATTTAGTTATTAACGAGCAATGTGACATAGAAAGGGTTTATTTGAGATGGACACTTTGTCAATGTTGTTCCTACATATACTTTAGGGATGTCTACATCCTCATCTCCTACCTCATTGATTTTGTTTCTAACATTCTTATATGTATGCTGAACCTTTTGATTTTTAACTAGTGTCTTAAAAACATTTTTAATTAATGGTGGTGTAGTCACTGGTTAGGAGGGACCTCAAAGAGATCAGTGCAGATCGGTCAGCAAGAGTAAACACAACGGAAAATAAGGACGTGATGGAGGCAATTCAGAATAGATTAAATTATATCATGAAAACTGATTACTACCAACCAGTAACAATTGGGTTACAATAACCGGCTAATAGGCCTACTATTTAAAACATGCTCAAAATACAGAACAAGTCACAACTGAGACCTCAAACTTAAGATTTCACTTATATGTTATGTCTAACTCCTTTGATACATTTTAATTCTCTATTACAATTATTTATACAATCCAAGGGGATCCGGTCAGTCCAGAAAGGGATCAAAACCCAAAGAACAAGACCCAACATGTAAAAACCAACAAGGTCAGCCTCCGACAAAAAAAATCCTTTGGAAAATCTAAAGGATGAAGTGAGAATCAAAGGGAAGGTCAGACACACGCCAAGGAACAACATAATAAATGCTCAGGGCTCCACAAGCTACAAAAAGGATCTGATAGATCACCAATGCAAATAGGTCCAGGCAACCATTAACAAAAAACTGTCTCAGAAATTGGTAGCGATAACTTGCCGAAAAATGATCCAAATGCTCTGTGGTTTGGGAATAAGGAAGATAATCAAGTCTTCAAGCAAAATCCAACTCCATAGGTTATGGTGAGCCAAATCTAGGAAACATAGAAAGAAATGTTGAAACTACAAACAAAAAGCAAATATTTTTGGTTGATGCAAGATTGACATGGACTGGGGATGCTCCCGCATCAGACATCCGGGGTTATCGAAAAGCGAGTCTCTCACTTTGTTGGGGTCAAAGGAAAACCAAGGTGGTCTACCTCTGCCCGAGAAATCCAAAATGAATATTCAACTAGTCTATCCTTCCACTTCACAAGATACTACTTATACTGACTATTCCGGGTACTACACCCAATCCTACTATCCACAATATCTTCAATCTGATCTGGTTCCTTCTAGGAAAACTGTTTCTCCAAGTCTGCAATATTGTCCTCACTGATGAAAATCTACAATGTTAAATATAGGTGAAATATTCAGATTATCCGATAACTCCACTTCATATGCATTTCCAGAACTGGACTCTCTCAAAATCTTGCAAGGTCCAAACTTTCTCATCTATAACTTATTATAATTTCCAATCGGGAATCTTTATTTTCTCAGATACACCATCACTTCATCACCAACTTCAAATTCCCTATGCCTCCTCTTTTGATATGCTTTCTCCTTATACTTTTTGTTCATGTCCTCCAAATGTTGCTTAACTTGAATATATAAGTCCTTTGAATGTGATCTGCAAATTCTTCTGCTTCTGAACTTCTTCGGTCTTCATTGCTAATATCTCTTAATTCTGATATACCTCTAGGATGTGCTCCAGTAACAATCTCAAAGGGTGTACTTTCGGTACTCTTGTTTACTAAGTTATTGTAGGCAAACTGTGCTTGTGCAGGAATCAAATCCCAACTTCCGGTTTTGTCTCCAACTAAACATCTTAACAAATTTCCCAAGCTTCGGTTAACTACTTTTGTTTGTCCATTGATCTATGGGTGAAAAGTAGAACTGAACTTCAAATCCATCTTCATCTTCTTCCAAAATGTTCTCCAAAAATAACCAGCAAACTTAGTGTCTCTGTCTGAAACTATGCTCTTAGATAATCCATGCAACCTCACCACTTCCTTGAAAACTAGGTCTGCTACATGTAATGCATCTGATGTCTTCTTACAAGGTATGAAATGATTTATCTTCAAGAATCCATCCACTACTAGAAATATAGAATCAATCCCTCTCTTCTTTTTAGGCAATCCATGTATGAAATCCATGCTTATATCCTCCCAAGGTCTTACCGGTACTGTCAAAGGTTTATACAATACTATATTCTAGCTACTACCGTTTGCAACTTGACAAACTCTATAGCTTTGCACATAACATCCTTATGAATCTAGGGCCAAAAGTAATTCTCACTCACCAATGCTACTATTTTGTCAACACCAAAGTGTCTGACTAATCCTCCACTATGTTTCTCCTTTACCAAATTCTCCCTCATAGAACTCTTAGGTATGTACAACTGAACTCCTCTGAATAACATACCATCTTGAATGAGTAATCCAACCACTTTCTTCTATCTACCGCAACTGGTTCTCTACATCCTCTCCAAGGTTTTGCAAAATCTGGGTCACCATCATACAAGGTCTTCAATTCCTCAAATCCTAAAACTGTTAATCTCATCTCTATTGGCAAATTCAATCTCCTACTCAATGCATCAACAAATTTGTTAGATTTACCACTTCTATGTTTCAACACAAAGGTGTAACTCTACAAAAAATCTACCCACCTCATATGTCTTTGATTCAACTTACTCTGACTACTCAAATACTACAAAGCTTGATGATCGATATACAACACAAACTCCTTAGGCAACAGGTAATGTCTCCACTTCTTCAAGGTTTGAACTATGGCATAAAATTCTTGATCATACACTGAATATCTCCTCCGGGCATCATTTAATTTATCACTGAAATAAGCTACTGCTCTCCCTTCCCGACTCAAGATTGCTCCTATTGTTGTTCCACTTGCATCACAATCCACTTGAAATATTTTATTGAAATCTGGTAAATCTAACATAGGCTGCTCAGTCACTTTCCGCTTTAATAGTTCAAAACTTTTGATTTTGCTTTGGTGGTCCTCTTGAACTCCTCCCTATCTTCCCTCATTGTCTTAGTCATAGGGTTACAAACTGAACTGAAATTTTTAATTAGCTTTCAGTAGAAACTAGCCAATCCATGAAACAATCTTACCTCTCCAATTCTTTCCGGTGTAGGCAATTCAACAATCGCTTTTACTTTCTTAGGGTCCATCTTCAAACCATCCTCAGATATCACAAATCCTAAATAGACTAAAGTTAATCTTTCATGAAAGTACACTTCTTAAGCTTTATCAACAACGTTTCTTCTCTCAACCTCTGCAAAACTTGTCTCAAATGCAACAAATGCTCCTCTTTTGTCTTACTAAAAATTAGAATGTCATCCAAATATACAATAACAAAATTACCCAAAAATTTATTCAATACCTCATTCATCAGCCTCATGAAAGTACTCAGTGCATTAGTTATCCCAAAAGGCATCACCAACCATTCATACAGTCCTTCATTTGTCTTGAATGTTTTCTTCCACTCATCTTCTTCTCTAATCTTGATCTCAAGTCTATCTTTGTAAATTACTTGGCTCCACTCAAGCAATCCATTATGTCATCCATCCTAGGTAAAGAAAACTAGTATTTCAATGTGATCTTGTTTATTTCTCTTGAATCGATACACATTCTCCATTCTCCATTCTTCTTAGGTTCTAATATTGTTGATATTGCACAAGGGTTCAAACTTTCTCTGATCAAACCTTTCTTCAACAACTCTTGCACTTGTCTATTCAACTCTTCATTCTTTGCTAGTGTCATCTCGTGTGCAGCTTTGTTAGGCAAACTATATCTGGGAACTAGGTCCAAGCAATGACTAATACTTCTCATAGGTGGTAATCCATCAGGCACATTATCTGAAATGATGTCTTCATACTCTATCATCAAATCTTTTATCTCTTTCAGTTGTTCTTCTTCATGTTCCGGGTTATTAGTCTTCTTAAGAACGAAGGCAAAACACGCATTCTCATGTCTCATTCCATCCAGGAATTTCCTTCCATCCACCAAATAGATTCTAGCATTTGTACAGACTTAACTCTTCAAAGGTTCCTCCAAGGGCAATAAGGTTTCCTTCCTCCCATTGGCCACAATAGTGTATGTATTCTTCCTCCCATTATGTATTGCTTGTCTTCAAACTGCCAAGGTCTACCCAACAAAAGGTGACAAATATCCATAGGCTTAATATCACACAAGACTTCATAATAATAATTCCCAATTTTAAATTTCACCAAACATTTCTCACTTACTAACAACTTATAATCATCCCGAATCCATTCTATTTGATAAGGCTTGTGGTGTTTCAATATTTCCAAATTCAACTTATTCACCATCTCTTCTGAAATAAGATTATTTGAACTACCACTATCAATGATAACTTTACAACACTTACCAGATACCTTACATTTGGTCTTAAACAAATTATTCCTCTGCAAGGGCTCTTCATCTCTCTCGGTATGACACAAAACTCTCCTCATCATCAACAGTTCTCCATCTTCCGACTTATTAGCCGATTTGGTGGGATTTTCTTCCACCACTGTTGTTCTTCTGGTATTCTTTGTCTTCTTACACTTGAAATCACAATGTCCTTCTCCTCTACACTTATATCAAGTTCTTCTAAACACTCTCTTGTCTTGTCTTTTGTCATGTTTTCCAAAATTCTCATTCCGGTAGCCATCTGGTTCTCTCCTTTGGTAGAAATTTCTATCATCTTTCCAGTATGAATTGCCTTCTTTTCTCACTTACTTATCCTTGTTATGATCCATACAGGTTCCTCTACCTTCGGTATATCCTATTCCTCCTTGAAATCTTCCTCCGGAAAACCTTCCACCTCTGCCTCTCTGCCTCTGCTCATGTCTTGTGTTTAGCTTCTCTTATTCTTTTAGGGCATATTGGTAAGATTCTTTAACACTTTGTAATTTAATAAAACTGAGTTCATCTTGTATAGACAACCACAATCTGTTCAAATATCTTGCAACTTGTTAAAATTCATCATCAATATGTCTAGATCTGATATTCAACTTGTAAAATGCCTCGGTGTACTCCTTCACACTAGATTCCTTCTGTCTCAAATTTTGCAATTTTTGGAATAGATTCACTTGATAATTAGCTGGCTTAAATTTTGATATCAACTTAGCAACCATCTGATCCCATGTCTTGATCTTCTCTTTACCTTTTCTTTGTCTATCAACCTGCAAGTGCTCCCACCAAAGAGATGCATGACCCTTCAACCAGGTACATGCATATTTCACCTCCCTTTCTTCTGTAGTGTTTACAAAATCAAAATATTTCTCCATCTCTGAGATCCAATCCATTAATTCATTTGAATCCAACTTTCCATCATATTCCGGTGGGGTAAAATGAGGTTTAGTATTCGCCATACTCAAAACCCTCAAAAACCTTTCTTCATCCGAATCAATCACCGATGGGTTTACTTGTTATGCCAGGGATTATTCTCCTTCATTTCACTTACATCTACAATATGTTGGCCTCTTCTTTGGGTTGTCTCCATGGCTTCCAACTGAGTTTCTATTCCTCGCAACATTTCTATCATAGCAAGGTTAACATTCCCACATGTTCCACCATTCTTATTTCCTCTTCGCACCATCTTCACACTAGTCCTCTGCAGCTACAGGTCGGATCCATACTCCACCACCCTACAACAAAATTCTTAGGACAACATAATCTCTAGACTAGAAGCTCGCTCTAATACCACTTGGTGCAGTCACCAGTTAGGAGGGACCTCAAAGAGATCAGTCCAAACTGGTTCACAAGAGTAAACACAATAGAAACACAAGGACATGATAGAGGCAATACAGAACAGATTGAATTATATCGTAAAAAATTGATTACAACCAACTGATAAGAATCAGGCTATAGTAACTAGCTCACAGGCCTGCTAAAATATTCTCAAAATACAGAACAAGTCACAATTCGGACCTCAAAATTAATATTTTTCTTCTATGTTCTGTCTAACTCCTTTGATACATTCCAATTCTCTATTACAATGATTTATACAATCCAAGGGGATCCAGTCGACCTAGAAAGGGATCAAATCCCGAAGAACAAGACCTAATGTGTAAAAACCAATAAGGTTGGTCTTTGACAAAGAAAGTCCTCCATAAATTCCAAAAGATGAAGTGAGAATCAAAGGGAAGGTTGGCCACATATAAAGGAACAACAAAATCAACGCTCAGGACTCCGCAAGCTATGGAAAGGATCTGGTAGATCACCAATGCAAATAGGTCAAGGTAGCCAGTAACAGAAAAATATCTCAGAAACCAGTAGCGATAAATTGCCAAAAAATGATCCAAATGCTACGTGGTTTGGGAATAAAGAAGATGATCAAGTCTTCAAGAAAAATCCAACTCCATAGGTTTCGGTAAGCCAAATCCGGGAAATACGGAAAGAAATGTTGAAACTACAAACATAAAGAAAAACAGGAAGGAAATATTTTTGGTTGATGCAAGATTGCCATGAATCGGGGATGATCCTACATCAAATGGACAATATATTGTTCCTACGTGTTTCTATTCTCATCATTTCTAGAAAGCCTGAATAAATTATTGGAATCAAGGATCACTAAGAGGGAGGTGAATCACTGATCTATCGACAAATAAATTTTCTTATTCTAAAACCATTGGAAGGATATGCAAGAAAGTAAAGTGCAGAAACACAAGATAACCAACCAAAAAATCATAACGTACATGGAAACCCAGATGGGAAAAACCATGATGGGATTTGAACCCACAATATTATTCTAGTATGGCCAGCAGCAAAATAATATCACAAAAGGGGAATGCACTAGCAGTCAAACACAATGCCTAGATCTTAAAACTCAAGATACAATAATCTGGAAGGCTACCTTACAAATCATTAACAATGATGAATTACATTTTTTGAACTTCAAAATAGCATCAAACAATGCCTGGATGAGTTCCGGTTAAGTGTATGAAATCTAATTGTACCAACTCTACTACTCTTCTTTGTTTTCTATCTCAGTCAGCTACTAGATCATGAATGCGCATGTGAAACTATGCCAAAATGATTTCTCTATCACAAATCGCTCATATCACTTCATACCACACACCAAAAATATCTTCTACATTGGTCTTATATAGCTGCAATCATAAAATAAACAATTGTCAAGTTGACCTGTACTGTAACGTGTAGTCATGAGTCGACTTGAACCTGATCATCAAAACATATGCGGATCCATAAAATGATGTCAAAATTATTTCCACAAGTTGGCCCTATCACCCCATGCATGAATCTCACCAATGTAATCACCGAAAAGCTTCTAGACCAAAACTGCACTGCTTATCTTGAAATACCAGTAATCTATCATCGGATCACAATAACTTTCAGATATCAAAATCCATGATTACTGGATAGGATTTCCAAGGATAGTTACCATTAATGATAACCCTAGACTATTATTCATGCATCAGTATCTACCAGATGAGTATCAATTGCCAATAATCTCCCCCTTTGGCATTGATGGAAACACTCATGAAAAATGACTAATTGTTGAAACCTGTATACTAGATCAAATTTTCTAAGGTTCCCCCTTAGATCAAAAACTCAAAAACCTTTATCAACCCAAAACTTGCATCCTTCTATACAATTTTCACTCTACTCTCCCCCTTTGACAACAATGCCAAAGTAGGGGTGTTGTCAAACAACTTATGTACAAGGATATCTAGACGCTTTATACATACTTGAAGATATTAGCAAAAAATGTTCTTAAAAAATCCTAAGTAGCCCATTCTTCAAGTTGTCCAAAACTATGATGAATGTATTGAAAACATAGGCATGAATCTCCACATCCTTCAATTCAGTTGGAACAGGTTGTGTTATAGCCTTCATACAATCTTCTTTATTACTCACCATGGTGTCCATCTGGGAGGCAATCAAGTTCCAGAATTCACCAACTCTCCTCAAAATTCTATTTTTATCTTCATTAAAGCTCAAGATTTGATCATTTAGAGCCATTAAACTTGCCCTTCTATGCTATGGTTAGGGCTACATTTGAGTCAAATGACTGTGAAATTCCAGCTAGCTTACCCTGACAAATACCAATCTGCTTGTCTATATCAACTGTGAATTTGGGAAAAATAAGACAAGACTTATATATCTTACCACCTTTAGTCAGTGCCTCAAAGATTATTTGCAGACCCTTGTTTAATCTTTGATGCAGGAGCATCCCCGGTCGATGAGCAATCTTGCATCAACCAAAAATATTTCCTTTTAGTTTGGTTATTGCTTAGTTCCTTGTGCAATTTTTTGTGTTCTTACTGATATGTACTGGTAGTTGATTTTTCTTCATGGCAGATCTTGTTGGCAGTTTCTTGGTGGTTTCATATGGCTAGTTCCAAATTTCTAGTTCATTTGGGTTCTTCTCCGACATGTTATCACTTTTGGTTGGCTGTTTCTGGGTTCCCGGGACAGTTCTTGTGCTTATTGGTTGGTTTTCCTTCATTATTGATGCAATTCTTGGCATGTGGATCTATCATGGATCTTGTTTGATGTTCTTTGGCATGTGGCTAGCCTTCCTACTAAACCGCATCACTTGGTTGTTATTTTCCAGAAGGATTTCTTAAATCTTAGGGCTGACCTAATTACATGTTTCATTTTCTTGCATTGGTGAATGTAATATTTTGAGGCTAACTCGAATATGTTTTAGTGGGTATAAATAGATGTTATGTGATCATTTGTAGGGGAAGAGGAAGTAGGGCTTAGAATAAGGATTGAGATTCACATGTTGTGATCTGATTGATCTTTGGAGTCCCGGTTGGATTGTATCTAGCTTGAAGTCTGGATGTAACCGGTTAACTACTGGATGTTCTTCGATGATAATCTGATGATTAGTGGATGATTGCTAGAAGTTCTAAAACTTGAATATGACCTGTTTATATAAATTTGTTATATTTTCTTACTTCTTTCGTTGTTTCACTCTTGCTACATAAGTCGATTGACTCTATTGAGGGTTTTCACTAGTTATGGCTGCATCAATTGGTATCAAAGCTGGTTATGGACCGACTGGTGGAAGAATCATCTAAGGCATTCCTTGAGGTGGACAAACCGCTGATTGGAGGCAAGTTGCGTATGTGTTCAATAGATTGCCGAGGGAAAGCAATTGAAACCAGTAGTCAGATTGCCGAGTTGAGGCAGTTTGCCAGTGTGGAAGTAGAGATGTCGCCAAGGAGAGAAAAACCCCAGAGGGTGGAACAAATGATGGAAGACTTCAAGAATGAAGTGAGGAATGAAATCTAGAATGCTTTGGCTAGTTTGCGAAGGAACCCTGACTCTGAGGATGAGTATGAGGAATTTAGTGAAGAGTTTGAGGAAGCTTAAGGATTGGAAGATGAGAGAGAGGAAAGATTCCTAAGAGTAGTGGCACAAGCAAGTAAAGTGCACAAAATTGAGGTTTCTAACTTTTCCAGAATGCTAAACCAAGAGGATTTGATTTATTGGATCGAAGAGTTGGAGGAATACTTTGAGTTTGAGGATGTCAAGGACCCAAATAGAGTCCGGTTGGCAAAAATGACATGCTGCCTTGTGGTGGAAAGAGCCGTAGAAAGACAAAGTGGAGAATGGTGAATTGAAGTTCACCTGGTGGAGACAAATGGTTGCAAGGTTGAAGGCCAAGTTCATATCGAGAGATTATGAACTAGAGTTGTTCAAGAAATTATAGAACCTAAAACAGTGAAACATGACTATGAAGGAATATAATCACGAATTATACAAGGTGGTAATCAGATCTGGACATAGAGAGATGGTGGCGAGGTACATCCATGGACTTTTTTTTAACATTCAAGATGAGATGAGTGATGGTATGATGAAATAATGTATGCAGTAGAATACTGAGATGGGGGGTGAATCAATATACTGAAAAACTCATACAAACTCCCAAACTCAAATTCAAACTCACAAAGTAAACTTTCACTTATCAAGATCAATACTCAACATCAACCAACATCAACTGGTTTTACTGTTATGACAACTTAACAGTAAACAACTTCAATCTTGTAAACATAAAAAATTGGTTAATCATATGTCAACATATTCATCTCTTAATGCTTCCAATTATCATGCCTTATCAGAATAGTTAAGTAATTAATCAAATCAACAAATAAGATCATAACCACAAAAGGCAATCACCACTTGACACAAATATTTATATGTGGAAAACCCAAATAGGTAAAAACCATGGTGAGATGAGACTCACAAGGATAGCTATTTGAACTCTTCTGAAGTTCGCCTTGTTAGGATCCAAGCCTATTAAAGCTTTTACAATAAGTCCTGTTAAGAACTAATTCTGGTTAGGAATCACCCGGTTAAGGGATTTACAAATATACCTTGATGAAAAGCACAATAGCTTATTAGGAGTAACCTCACTGGAGGATTTGAGAATCCAAACTAATAGACTACCTTGTTAGAGGATTTATAAAGTAACCAACCTTGTTAGAGCTTACCCGGTTAGGGGATTTCAATTTCTATTGTAATTGTTAGAAAATAATAGGTTTTCTTGATCTGTTTGAATAGCACTACATCTGCTTGATCAAATCTTTCTTAAGCTTCAATCTATTTTACTCAAACTGTTGATCCATCCAGTGGTTAGGCAACCACACACTCAACTGGTTTTTGCCAATCTTGTGAACTTTGCCAACACTTAACAAAACAATATCATCAACCTTAAATACAAATCAACTACATCGGTAACACAAAAAAAACCCGATTCTCATCATCGAGATTATAAACAAGTCGACAGAATCTTGACTGTTAGAAATCATAACAATCTCTCACATTAATCAATAAAATTCCAACTGCTCCATGATCACCCCTTCATTGGACTTTGTAACTCATCACGCGCTATGCATTAGATGCAATTCACTTTGCTCCTTTCCAAGATAACAAACGCACCAAATAAATCTGAACTAATCCTCATACAATGATCACACGTGTCTCCATCATTACCTCTCAACATTAGATCTAAACCAACAAACTTGATCAGTTAGGGTTTAACAGAAAACAACTAGTAGGGTTTATCGGTTACAAAACATATAAAGGTTTAACTCTTTACACTGGTTCAACTTACAAACTACCATATACCAGTTTACAACATCTTCCTCAAGGTTTATCATATAGGTTACAAGACAATAGCAATAACAACAATAACATCAGCAATATCATGAATACCATTCACCGGTTCAATTGACCTCAATGAGAACATATCATTAATGCAATCTATATGCAAAATGCCAATAATCTCCCCCTTTGGCATTGATGGCAATATAAATATCAATGCCTTTGATTGTTGTTGTGGATTGGTGAATAGAAATCTTGGTTTACATTACCAAGTATTCACCATGCTCTGTCTGTCTTCAATCTGTCACTGGTTCACCTAATCAAACACATAATTCTTCTCCCCCTTTGACAATAATGCCAAATTGAAAGTAAAATATGTAAATCCAAATTCACATTGTGCATCAACATACTACAACTTGATGCTCCCCTTGTGGAATACATCCACTTCCAAAAATAATCAATCCATGTAAGATATTGCAAGTAATTTAGGGACTGATGCAATCAACATCATGCTCAACTAATTTCATGAAGAGGGACAGCCCCCAACTGACTTCTAAGATGCTCAAAAGTGGTCTTAGGTAGAGGTTTGGTAAAGATATCTGTAAGTTGCTCCTAGGTAGAAACATTCTCTAAGATAACATCTTTACTTTGAACTTTTTCCCTCAAAAAGTGATACTTCAATTCAATGTGCTTAGTCCTTGCGATCAAAACAGGATTCTTGGAAATATTTATTGCACTTGTATTATCACACAAAATCTTTATAGGTATTGAGATCTTCATCTTAAAACCTTCCAAAATGTGCCTCATCCAAATAGCTTGTGTGCAATTCATGTAAGTTGCTACATACTCAGCTTCAGCAGTAGAATGTGAAGTACAACTCTGCTTCTTACTACTCGATGAAACTAGCATTCCTCCTAGAAAGAATGCTCCACTAGTAGTACTCTTCCGGTCATCAACATTTCCTACCCAATCAGCATCAGTGTATGCCTTCAAGTCAAAGTTTCCTCCATATGGATACCATAACCCATAGGCAACTGTACCTTTCAGATATCTAAAAATTCTCTTGGTTGCTATCAGATGTGCTTCCTTTGGATTTTTTTGAAATCTAGCAACTATACCAACTGCATGGCCAATATCTAGTCGACTGTGAACAATATAGTGTAATTTTTCAATCATTGACCTATGTTCCTTTTCATCTACAGACTTAGATGGATCTTCCTTGTTTAATTTACAACCTATAATCATTGGAGTTCCAACTGGTTTGCAATCACTCATGCCAAAAGTCTTCAAAACTTCTTTCACATATTTAGACGAGTAATGAAAATACCATTCTTCATCTGTTGTATCTGCAAGCCTATGAAATTTTTTATTTCCCCTACTAATGACATCTCAAACTCATTCTTCATTTCATCTGCAAAATTGTTGCTCATTACCTCCAAATATAATGTCATCAACAAATACTTCACTGGCTCGTATTTCATCTCCTTCAGACTTGAGATAAATGTTGTTGTCATCACTGGCTCTTACAAAGCCTATCTTCATTAGATGTGTATGAAGTTGTTCATACCATGCTCTAGGTGCTTGCTTTAATCCATATAAAGCTTTATGCAATCTGCATACCATGTCTTTCTTATCCGTCAATGCATAACAATTAGGTTCATTTTCTTCATTGTCTTCTTCCTTTGAATTTATTTGTTCCAGTTGAACAAGTACATCAGGATTTGCTTTACTGGTTTTTGATTTAACATTTTCAAGTTCCAAAAGAAAAATACAAGGATCTTCATCATTTCTCTCTGAACAGGTTCCTTCTATAATATCGGACATTCATCTACACAAACATCAACACTCTCAACAATTATTTATGCCCAATTGTTGAAGCATTTGTAGGCCTTACTCTTGGTGGAATAGCCAAGAAATATGCCTTCATCACTCTTAGCTTCAAACTTTCTTATGCTATCACCTCTTTTAATGAAAATTTTGGTACCAAAGATCTTAAAATAGCTAACATCAAATGTTCTTCTATACGAGTACTCATAAGGTGTCTTGTTCTTACCTCTTTTCACAAGAACTTAGTTCATTGTGTATACCATTGTACTTATAGCTTCTCTCCAAAATGTTTTTGGTACATTTCCTTGTATCAACACAATTCTAGCTGCTTCAACCACTGATTGGGTTCCTTTTTGCTCTACCATTTTATTGTGGTGTCCTTGGTGCAGAAAGCTACCACTTGATACCATTCTCATCACAATACTAAGTGAATTCCTCAGAAGTAAATTCACCACCTTGATCTATCCTCAGACATTTTATCTTTTTGCCACTCTCTTTCTCAAGTAAGGCTCTTAATGCCTTGAATTTACCAAAATATTAATTCTTATCCTTCAAGAATGTGACCCACATCATCCTTGAACAATCATTAGTGAAGATCATGGAATATCTATCACCTGAAATGCTTCCAATTTTTATTGGTCCACACAGATCTGTATGAACCAAATCTAACAAGTGCTCTGCTAAGAAGGACTCACTCTTGAAAGTTGAAGAAGTCATCTTTCCTAACTGGCATTCTTTACAAAGAGCATTAACCGGTTTGTCTATATGAGGTGGACCTCTTACTGTCTTAGACTTGCTCACTTTAACAATGTTATCAAAGTTTATATGACAAAATCTCCTATGCTAAAGCCAACTATCATCTATTTTTGCAATCAAACAGTTGCTAACTTTAGGATTAAGATGAAATATATTACCTCTAGTCTATTTCTTAGTTGCAATCAATTCACCTTTGTTGTCAAAGATTTTGCACATACCATTTCTAAAATCCAGTGGGTATCCTCTGCCATTAAGTTATACCATGCTCAGAAGATTGTGCTTTAGGCCTTCAACCCAATAGACATCATTAACACTGCTCTTCCCATTAAGAGAAATAACCCCCTTACCTTTAACCATACAGGGTGAGTCATTGCCAAATCTAACAACATCGCCATCAAATTCCTTCAAGGAAAGAAATTTTCTCTGGTCACCGGTCATTTGATGTGAACAACCACTATCAATGATCCAATCATCAGAGTTATCCATCCTAAACACTAGTGCCTTCTGATATGATATCTCTTCCTTAGAAGCTACAAACACAATATCTTCACTAGCATCATCATCAGATTCTTCATTAGTAATACCACTGTCAATAGCAACACGTTACAAGACAATCTCTCTTTCCTTTACCCTTATATTTCTTAAATTTGTCTTTCTTGTATTCATTTTCACCATTAGGGCAATTAGTTGCTATATGACCAACCTTATTGCAAGAAAAATATTTCAATGGTAGCTTACCTTTGTATTTTCCAGTGCCTCTAGGCAGTCGTTTTGCCAACAATGCTTTAAGCTCCACTAATCTGTCTTCATCATAAACATCTCTGTTGGATCTCGATTCATAGCTATGGCCAGTATCTCTACTTCTTCTCACAGATGAGTTAGAAACAAAAGCTTTGAATGCAGATTCTAATTTTTGTACACTACCATCATAGCCATTTAGTTCAAAAGAAGTAAGTTTGCCAATGATAGAGTCAAGAGTTACCTTTATTTTGTCAATGTATTTCATCTCTTGAATAGCTGCAACTCAGATAACATAGACTGGTAGCAGGGTCTGTGCAGGATCATGAGAGGCCAAAAAGTGGTGATGTGAAAAAAATAGCCTTATCCACTCGCCTAAAAATGCGAAAATCCATGTTGACTTTTTGCTTGGCCTGGGTGTCAGTATACTTTGGCATGGTAAACACCTAAACAAATCAAATATCTAGATAAAATTAGATATCCGATCGGATATCCAATTTTTATTTGTAATTTTAAATTAAAAAATAAATTATATAATATATAATGTAATATAATAATATATTATATAATATATAATATATTATTATATAATATATAATATATTATTATATTATATATATTATATAATATTATATTATATAATATATTAATATAATATATAATATAATATTATATTATAAAATATTCTATTATATTATATAATATAATAATATATTATATTATATATTATATAATATTATATTATATATTATATAATATTATATTATAATATATAATACAATAATATATTATATAATATACATAATATATAATATACTATTATATTATATTATATATTATATAATATTATATTATAATATATAATACAATAATATATTATATAATATACATAATATATAATATAATATTATATTATAAAATATTATATTATATTATATAATATAATAATATATTATATACTATTATATTATAATATAAAAATATATTATATAATACGTATTATATAATATATTATTATATTATATATATTATATAATATATAATATAATACAATATTATAAATTATATAATACGTATTATATAATATATAATTTAATATAATATAATGTTATTTTAAAATAATTTAAGTATAAAAATCAGATATCCGATTTTTTGAGACAATATATTTGGATTGTGATAGCCCATGCGTTATTTTTAACCCACGTCCTGCACATTTTTGGGAATCCGATATCTGGTTTTTCACCTAAAAATTGCTAAACAATACATTGAAAGGTAAGATTGTTATTATGTTCAATCATTTTCATTCAATTTTTGTATTTTTTTAAATGTTTATTTGTTTTTTCATTGAAAATATGATTTTTTTTCATGAAAACTAGGTTTTTTTAAATCAAATACAAAATTGTTTAAATTTGTTAACTAAATTCAATTGTTTACATTCAATTAGGTTAAAAATGGGGGATAACAGTGAAAACATTGATCAACCACAACCGCAACAACCAAACCCTCCTTTTCCAAACCCCCCCTCAATTTAGGATTTAATTGCACAAAATTTGAATGAATTGAGGGAGATTGCAGATGTATATTGTAGGATCCCTCGCCTAAACCCAATGTTTGATCCTCTCACGTCGATCATAAAGAGTATGGAAACCATGAATGAGGAGCACAATGCCGCCCTTTTGTAGCAAGATTCTATGAGGGAACAATATACAAATGGCTTGTCCTATAAGGAGATCAAGGATCTCGAGATATCCAAAGCTGCTATCGCCTCATTGTTTGTGAATCCTCGCACTAGTCAACCCGTAGACCCCCCCAAAAAAAGACCTTCTATTAAATGGTGCACAAATGATGGTATTGTGAAAAACTTTTGGGATCGTTGGTGGATGGTTTTCGACAAACCACCCAAGAACAATCTTGATGTCCCCTTCTACTTCATAAAAAAATTGTATGCTGACTTTGTTTTAGGAAAACATGTGAACTACTTTGACATCCAACCTTTCCAGGGTGTGGGTTTAGGTATGCCCCAAAATAGACTTGGGGCAATCAGAGTAGTCCAGGGATCATATGCCCCCCTCCTCCTATTGATCCCCCACCTCCAATACAACATCAAGATATCATTAGTGAGGCAGCATCACAAACCATATCGGCTATTCACTGTTTGAGTAGCCTTTATTGGCAATATAGCATTATAATAGACAATGAAAGATTGTTGGCATTTCAATAAGGATATTGAGAAGGTTGTTGATGATTATGGATATAACTAGTTAAGGATGTTTACTATCTTGATATTATTATTTTGTCATTGATGTCAAGAAATTGATTTTCTAATTCAGTATGATGGTACCACATCTTGAGAAGTATGATTTGAAGAATATAAAGATGTCGGTAAAAGACATAGGAAAGATTATGATAAATAAGGTATTCAATGTGCAACTATTACTGAGTCAGACAATGATGAGATCATGATGTTTAGATTATTTTAACATCATACATATGTTGTAAATTGAAAGGTTAATACTATACTATGTTACCAAGCAAAGAACCTAGTCGATAAACCTTAAGGAACTTAGTCAATAAACCCTAAGGTTATCGCTATCGGTTAATGAAGGTAGAATGTCTACCGAGTGAAGCTTAGTATTTACTGAGTTATAACTGAGCTATAACCGAGCTATAACAAAATGCATTAAATGGTTACATGCGATATTTAATGAAGGAAGCTGATGAGCTAGAACTGATTAAATGATTGGTATGTCGTGCATGAAGTTTGTTAATGAATCTAAGGCAATGGAAAATCAGCATGAAGATCTACAATGCAGATTGAACCGCAATACCCTAGCACAAGTTCCAAGAAATATATGCAAGCTCCTAGGCGGGGTAAAGTGTTTTCAGAGTGAAAGATGCATTGAACCTGGACAAGATTGAAGATCTGATGGCTATGATTGATCATGGGAAATGTGATCAAGGAGATTAAGCAGTTAGCTAATTGTTTATAAATAAGAAACTGTTGATAAACAATGTATGTGGGCAAGTGTATGCACAGGGATGCTACGTAGTGATTACCAAGCACAGAAGCTTGAAGACCTGTTTGAATAACAGAGTATAGAAGCCCAACATATGGACAAGATTAGTTCTATGTCTAGATTGTACTGAGCAAATAAGAATCTGCTTTAGTATTTTAGATGTGAAGTTGCAGATAGATTTTTATTACTATTATTTTGTGAAAGTGACAGAAAATCTCTTAATCGAGTGGACTTAACAGTCTTATTTGTAAAACCCTCTAGAAAGGTGACATTCTGATTGAGTGTTTGAAATCCTTTAACAAGGTCACTTCTAACAAGGTGAAGATCTTAATAGATCTGAGGGAAATCCCTTAATCGGGTCACATCTAGCAATGTGTTTGTAATCTTTAACATGATTTTCTTTTAACCGAGCATACTTTAGAAGAGTATATTTCTTAGTGGGTCCGAAATCCCATAGTGGTTTTTCCCTATTTGGGTTTCCACATTAAATATGGTGTTATGAGGTTTATGATGTTTATATGCTTTTGAGTTTGCATGTTTAATAGTTTTGGTTATATTATTGAAGTATATGTTACTGAGGTTGAATTTGATGTTTTTATGGAAGATTAAGTTTGTATGATTCACCCCCCCCACTCTCATCTTGTTGGCTATTGGATTTGTACTTAAATTTAGTATCAGAACTATCAATTGGTATCAAATCTTTGGACTCTAGAAGAAAAGTTTAAAGGCACTTGAGTTAAAGATCCAAAGATGTATAAGAGGGATGCACCGAAGCTGAACAAGTCAAGTTTCTCTACATGGCAGAAAAGGATGAAGTTGCATCTATTAGGAGTTGGAGACTATGATGTATACTATTTGGAGAATGATTTTGTTACACCGAGCACCTATCCATTGACTATGGAAGAGATAAAGGCAAAGCAAGAACATATTCAAGCAATGATTGAAATAACATCTGCATTGACCGATTCAGAGTTTAATGATCTAGAAGGCTGCAATGATGTAAAGGCTATGTGGGATAAGCTCATATCAGTATATAGAGGAGATGAACATGTTCAAAGAGCAAAAGTAGATAGTCTAAGAGGACAAATTGAATCTATGAGGATGAATGAAGGTGAGAACATAACCCAGTATAGTACAAGACTAAAGGAGATTGTCAATCAAATCAAAGGAGCAGGTGGAACTATTGAAGAAAAGGATATAACAAGTAAGTTGTTAAGAACCCTTCTACCAGCTTATGCAATCCGAGTCTTTGCAATCAATTAATTAAGGTCTGTACCTAATATGCCAGTTTCTTTAGATACTACTATTGGTAAGCTACATGCATTTGAGTTAAGTAACTTTGATAACAGTGGATCTTCGGTAAATAAAGTTTAATTTGCATTTAGTTCTTTTCATCTTGATGAATCTAATGATTTCAATGAAAGAAAGTATAAATACTCTAAAGGAGATCACAGTGGAGAAAGTGAAAGATTTCGTAAGAACATGGAAGAAGTACACAAACTGTATGAGGAAATCAGAAAGCAAGAAGAGTTTGAAGCACTATTAGCCAAAAGGTTACCGAGAGGCAAAGGTAAGTATAAAGGAAAACTACCTTTGAAATGTTTCAATTGTGATAAGATAGGACATATGTCTTCTAACTGTCCTGACAAAGATTCTACTGAAAGGAGAGATTACCGAGATGACAGATAGAAAGATAATCATTACAGAGGAGACCGAGATTTCAGAAGAAGAGATAGAAAGACATGCTTAATAGCTGATGAGGAATCCGATGATGATAAATCAAATGATACTAATATAGAGGAAGTAGTTTATGTGGTTATCAAAGATGGATTAGATGAAGAAAGGTATGAAGAAAAAGACCTAATATCTCACATAAACACTAATGATTCTTGGATCATAGATAGTGGGTGTTCACATCATATGACAGAAGATAAACACAAGTTTGTTATATTAGAAGATTATGATGGAGGCTATGTTAGATTTGGTAATGATGCACCATGTCCAGTGAAAGGTAAAAGATCTATAACACTTCTTGATAATGCAAGATGCAATGATGTTTATTGGGTTGAAGGTTTGAAATACAATTTGTTGAGTGTAGCACAGCTAAACAACATAGGTTATCGAATAGAATTTCAGAAAGGAATTGTCAAAGTTCATGACAAAAATAGAAAGTTAGCTGCTACCGGGACACAAACAAAAGGTAACACATTTCACCTTGACTCAACTCGTAACAAGTGTTTGTATGCAAAGATAGATGATACCTGGTTACGACATAAAAGGTTTTGTCATATAAATTTTGATAATCTGATCAAAATAAGAAAGAAGCACTGAGTAAGAGGTCTACCGAGTCTTGAAAAACTTGAGAATGCTATGTGCTGAGGATGCCAGATGGGTAAGATGACAAGATCAAGCTTTACAAGTAAGTCTTACACTTCTAAGGGAATTTTAGATCTAGTACACACTGATCTCTGTGGTCCTATGAAAGTTCAAAGTTATTATGGTGATAAATATTTCATATTATTTGTGGATGACTATTCAAGGATGATGTCAGTAATTTTTTTAAAGGAAAAATCAGAAGCTTTTCAAATGTTTAAATGGTACAAGGAAAGAGTTGAAAATGAAACAGGAAGACAACTAAAATGTCTTAGATTAGATAGAGGAGGAGAGTTCACATCTGATGAGTTCAACTTATTCTGCAATGATCTTGGTATTAAAAGACAAGTCTCTACACCAAGAACTCCACAACAGAATGGAATAGATGAGAGAAGAAACAGATCTATTGTGGATTGTGCTAGAACGCTGATGATTGAAAAGAAGGTGCCACAAATATTTTGGAGAGAAGCAATAAGCATAGCAGTTTACACCTTGAACCGAGTACAATTGAAGAAAGTAACTTTGAAGACACCATATGAAATCTGGTATGATAAGAAACCTAATGTAAGTTATTTTAAAATCTTTGTAAGTAGATGCTATGTTCACAAAGATGATAGAAATGGTAAGTTTGATCAGAAAAGTGAAGAAGGAACATTTCTAGGTTATTCTTCAAGAAGCAAAGCATTTAAATGTTTGATCAAATCATCTAACAAAATAGTAGAAAGTACAAATGTGAAAATTGATGAATTTGTAGAAAGAAATTATGAAGGAAATTCCAAGGAACCAGAAGACTATGATGAATTTGTCTATGTTCAACCGAGAAGTCTTACCAAGAAGACTGTTGAAGAAAATGAACCTGAAGGATTTGTTGAAGACAATAATAAAGATCAGGTATGTAAATTGAACAAAGCTTTATATGGTTTGAAACAAACACCTAGAGCATAGTATGAAAGATTGCACTCTTATTTGATTAAGATTGGTTTTATAAGGACAAGTGAGAACAACAATATGTACATGAAGAATGATGAAAATGGAATACTGATCTCAGCCATATTTGTTGATGATATTATATTTTGTGGAAATGACTCTTTATGCAAGAACTTTGGAGATGAAATGAGCAAAGAATTTGAGATGTCATTAATCGGTGAGATAAAGTATTTTATAGGTTTACAGATACTGCAAATGAAAAATGAGATTTTCATTACTCAATCCAAGTACATAAAAGAAATCTTGAAGAAATTTGGAATGGAGGATTCAAAACTAGTAAGTACTCCTATGACTACCAACTATAAATTATCAAAGAATGATGAATCTACATCTTTTGATGCGACAACTTACCGATCCATGATTGGAAAACTACAATATGTTGTTCACAACAGACCAGACATAGCACATGCAATAGGTATAGTTGCAAGATTCTCTGCAGATCCTAAGGAAACACACATGACAACAATCAAAAGAATTTTTAGATAGTTGAAAGGCACTAAGGATTATGGCTTAGTATATCAGAAAGGAAATGATTTTGATTTAAAAGTTTATACTGATGCTGATTGGGCAGGCAACATTGATGATAGAAAAAGCACAAGTGGAGAAGCTTTATTTTTAGGAGAAAGACTAGTGAGTTGGCTTAGCAAGAAACAAGGATGTGTTTCATAGTCAATAGCAAAAGTTGAATACGTTGCTGCAACATTGAATTGTACTAACATTGCATGGATCAAACAACTGTTGGAAGGTATAAATGAGAAAGTTATCGAGCCAGTCACTATATTCTGTGACAATACTAGTGCCATTAATATTTCAAAAAATCCTGTTATGCACTCTAAGACAAAGCACATCTCTATCAAATATCATTATCTTAGAGAAGAAGCTCAAGAGAAGAAAGTGGTGTTGGAGTATGTTAGCACAAAGGAACAAATTGCAGATATCTTCACCAAGCCACTACCAAGGGACACTTTTGAATATCTCAGAAGTAAGTTAGGGGTCCTATCCCTATCTTCTACTCACTGACCGAGTTTGGTGAAAGCATCAATCCGATGACTCTATCGAATATCTTTTAGGAGTTGATGTTGCATTATGTACACTTTAGGATGTTTTCTAAAGGTGTACAGGATATATTATAGGAAATAACACAGGGAACAGGAATTCAAGACAAAATGCTCTGACTGAGACTGAATTGACACATTACAGCAGAAATTCATTTCATACAAGAAGAAATTATGTTTTAGTTCTTTACTTTTTTGCATTGTTGTCAAAGGGGGAGAAGACCAATTTAAGGGGAAGAAAACTGAGAAGACTACAGATTGGAAAGAAGACTGAAGAAAAGAGGAGAAGTCTAATGTATGGGAGAGAGCATCTCAGCGTTTCAGAATCATAGCAATTCGAATCTTTTAAGGTCAAATCAATTGGTTTTGCCATCAATGTCAAAGGGGGAGATTTTTGGCAATATAGCATTATAACAGACAATGAAAGATTGTTGGCATTTCAATAAGGATATTGAGAAGGTTGTTGATGATTATGGATATAACTAATTAAGGATGTTTATTGTCTTGATATTATTATTTTGTCATTGATGTCAAGAAATTGATTTTCTAATTCAGTGTGATGTTGCCATATCTTGAGAAGTATGATTTGAAGAATATAAAGATGTCGGTAAAAGACACAGGAAAGATTATGATGAATAAAAAGAAGAATAAGGTATTCAATGGGCAACTATTACCAAGTCAAACAATGATGAGATCATGATGTTTAGATTGTTTTAACATCATACATATGTTGTAAATTGAAAGGTTAATACTATACTATGTTACCAAGCAAAGAACCTAGTCGGTAAAACCTAAGGAACTTAGTCAATAAACCCTAAGGTTATCGCTATCGGTTAATGAAGGCAGAATGTCTACCGAGTGAAGTTTAGTATTTGCCGAGTTATAACCGAGTTGTAACTGAGCTATAACAAAATGCATTAAATGGTTACATGCGATATTTAATGAAGGAAGTTGATGAGCTAGAACTGATTAAATGATTGGTATGCCATGCATGAAGTTTGTTAATGAATCTAAGGCAATGGAAAGTTGGCATGAAGATCTACATCACAGATTGAACTGCAATACCCTGGCACAAGTTCCAAGAAATATATGCAAGTTCCTAGGCGGGGTAAAACATTTTTAGATCAAAAGATGCATTGAACTTGGGCAAGATTGAAGATCTGATGGCTATGATTGATCATGGGAAATGTGATCAAGGAGATTAAGCGGTTAGCTAATTGTTTATAAATAAGAAACTGTTGATAAACAATGTATGCGGGCAAGTGTATGCACAAGGATGCTACATAGTGATTACCGAGCACAAAAGCTTGAAGACCTGTTTGAATAATAGAGTATAGAAGCCCAACAGATGGACAAGATTAGTTCTATGTCTAGATTGTATTGAGAAAATAAGAATCTGCTTTAGCATTTTAGATGTGAAGTTGCAGATAGATTTTTATTACTATTATTTTGTGAAAGTGACAGAAAATCTCTTAACCGAGTGGACTTAACAGTCTTATTTGTAAAACCTTCTAGCAAGGTGACATTCTAATTGAGTGTTTGAAATCCTTTAACAAGGTCACTTCTAACAAGGTGAAGATCTTAACAGATCTGAGGGAAATCCCTTAACCGGGTCACATCTAGCAATGTGTTTGTAATCTTTAACAGGATTTGCTTTTAACCGAGCATACTCTAGAAGAGTATATTTCTTAGTGGGTCCGAAATCCCACATTGGTTTTTCCCTATTTGGGTTTCCACATTAAATCTGGTGTTATGAGGTTTATGATGTTTATATGCTTTTGAGTTTGCATGTTTAACAGTTTTGGTTATATTATTGAAGTATATGTTACCGAGGTTGAATCTGATGTTTTTATGGAAGATTAAGTTTGTATGATTCACCCCCCCCTCTCATCTTGTTGGCTATTGGATCCGTACTTACATTTAGTATCAGAACTATTAGCCTTTTGGTTTGTCAAGTTGGGTCAGTAGCTCAGCTTACTTTTGATGGTAGTGGTATAACTGGTGGTGTTGACACATCATCCTCAGCTCCACACATTTGCATGCCCCATAGTTGTGTCATGTGTGGGCACGTATGCTTGGGTCCAGTTGGACAACCTGTTGATCCTCCTATGGATAGTACAGATTATGAGGTGCATGAGATGCAAGATGCACCTAATGTTATGACATAGACTGGAGATACCCTACGGATTCCTCGCATGCTAGAGGCAAGGAGGCACCGTCATCATACATTGATGATGTATAGTGGTAAGATTTGTATTTTCACAGTTCATGCTATATTTTAAATGAATATTTATAATTTAGATAATATTAAGTACTAATTTTTATTTACATGGTCTATTTAGCAGTTGATGACGGAGGAGTAGTTGACACGGATTCAGGA
The DNA here is from genome assembly GCF_030272615.1 of Cryptomeria japonica. NCBI lineage: Eukaryota > Viridiplantae > Streptophyta > Pinopsida > Cupressales > Cupressaceae > Cryptomeria > Cryptomeria japonica. The sequence continues at coordinate 482,361,534 of NC_081408.1, read as the reverse complement.
GGGTACCTTGATGGCCATTTCATTTGGCCTTGATATCTTGACGGTACATATTTTATTGCACCTAGTCGTTTGTATTTTATTGTACATACATGCTCATCATTTATATTGGTATTAATTAGATTATGTAGTAACTTGTATGTATATCTGATTTTACTCTTGTAGGGCACAGACAACATGAGTGTGAGGTAGTGTGATTTAGGATCTGGTAGTGCAGTTGGAGACAAGGGAAAGGTAATTGAATGCAAATATGATTGAATGAATAGTTTAAATAACTTATAGTGATTATACATGTCTAGACATAGATTGATAGTTTCATATACTTGTTATGTATATGTACAGAGAATTCTTGGCTTCACATCCTTGTTGAGTACACCCAGTACACTTGAAGATGATGAAGAAGAAGAGATGCCTCGAGTACATGTGTGTTTATTTTATTTTGTATTTAGTAGATATAATTTGTTATTATCAGTGACAAATATATGCTAACTTGTATCAATGTCATGTTTGTGAACATATGTAGGTTGTGTATGAAAATATTGAAAACATACCTCCCCTACCAAAGACATAAATCAAGAGTCTTGCAAAGCCAAAGAGAAAAAGTGGAGATGGGGTAGACAAGAATACTTCAATTATAGTTCATTTTTATGTTAACTTTTTGAATGTGAGTTATATAATATAACTAATCTTAATCATGATTTGTTTCTTCTTGTGTAGGATCCTTCAGAGCCGAGTAGTGTGGCAAAGATGATCGATTTTGATGATCCATCAGTAGTTTAGGATGTTATAGATAGTTTTGGGATGCTTACATGTCTAGTTGGCATGTATATTTTGTATATGGATATACATTCACGTATATAGACATACGTTTTGTTTGACTTGGTGTTTATGCCATATTTGTGTATGGACATACACTTGTAATCATTTGACATTTTCATATATACAGAAGTTGATATTTGGTCATAGAAATTGTTTCTCATCTGTGCATGGTGTTATCATGGAAATCTTTAATCTTCATTCCAATAATTAACAATGGTTAATAATGGTTATTTAATGAACAATATAATTCATTTCATTTCATCGTAAGTGTTGTTTGTATAATGAACAATACAATACGATTCATTTAATGAACAATATTTGATACAATTCATTATTACCCTATGCATGCTCCTATTTTCCCCCCCCACTCGGTCGAATGCTCAGGGTCATACCCTACCGACATCATCCCTTGAGCACCTTAATTGCTATAAATTGTCAAACATTGATGGGCCCTAACTCAGAATCCATGGCACCTTTAAATGATCCATTTGAACCTACGGGGCCAAGAGAGGGGTCCTTGCAAAAACCTATCTTGGTTTTTCAAGTTTCGCTACGATTTTATTAGGGCAACATTTTTTTGGTTGGCGAAAAAATCATTAGTCTCATTCAATCGAATGTTGTCACGTGGCCAATTTTTCATTTTTCTCATCGTTATAACGAACCGTTGGCTCCGACATGTCCAGTTAGTTATTATTACCCTATGCATTCTCCTATTTCTGCCCACCCCCCACTCGGTCGAACGCTTGGGGTCATACCCTACTGGTGTCGTCCCTTGAGCACCCTAAGTGCTAAAAATTGTGAAACTTTGACGAGCCCTAACTCAAAAAATGTGGCACTTGCAAATGATCCGTTTGAACCTATGGGTCCATGAGAGGGGTCCCTACAAAAGCCTATCTTAGTTTTTCAAGTTTCCCTACAGTTTTAATAGGGCATCATTTTTTTGGTTGGCAAAAAAATCGTCAGTCTCATTCAATCGAGTGTTGTCGCGTGGCCAATTTCTCCTTCTGCTCATCATGATAATGAACCGTTGGCTCTGACATGTCTAGTTAGGAATTATTACCCTATGCATGCTTCTATTTTTCCCCCCCCCACTCGGTCGAACGGTCGGGGTCATGCCCTACCGGTGGCATCCCTTGAGCACCCTAAGTGCTAAAAATCATCAAACTTTGACGGGCCCTAACTCAAAATCTATGGCACCTACGAATGATCCATTTGAACCTACAGGTCCATGAGAGGGGTCCCTACAAAATCCTATCTTAGTTTTTCAAGTTTCCCTATGGTTTTATTAGGACAACATTTTTTTGGTTGGCAAAAAAATCGTCAGTCTCATTTAATTGAATGTTTTCGCATGGCCAATTTCTCGTTCCACTCGTCATGATAACGAACCATCAGCTCTGACATGTGCAGTTAGGAATTATTACCTATTCATTCTCCTATATTTCCCCCCACTCGATCGAACGCTCAAGGTCATACCCTACCGGCATCGTCCCTTGAGCACCCTAAGTGTTAAAAATTGTCAAACTTTGACAGGCCCTAACTCAAAATTTGTGGCACCTGTGAATGATCATCAATAGACCTACATTTTGAACATATCTGTAATATACATGTAACAAACTTGAACATTAAGGTTTAATGATTATTGTTTGAAATGAAATGCATGATAAAAAAAATAAGGCACCATTAAAGACCTACTACTCAAGTATGCCTGAAGGGTCATCTCTTTGCTTAAGACTATCTAATTCTTCATGATCAACAGTAGTCACTATCCATATCTCTTTGGTCTTCGGTTTTTCTTGATGCTTCAACAACTTGACATTTGTAGCTATAATAAGGTGTGAATACATTAGAATGGTTTTGTGTCTCGCAACCAAGTTGCCACAACAACAACTCAACCTGTAGGATATGTGAACCCATAATCATCTGTCACTAGTTGTGTTAGCTTTTGTTTTCCTTATACACATCATGCCAACTAATATTCTGATCTCTCTTCATTCCCTTGCGGTGCAACAACTGCAAAAACATGTCCTGGTTGTACAAGATTTGATAGATGGTCATTCTCAAGTGAACTTTCCTCTTCTATGATCATGGGTGAAGCATGAGAATCTTATGGATAGTGCAATCTTGAATCACCCAAAAAGAATTTAAATTTTCCACAGACATAGGTAGGTAGCTCAAAGTGAGTCCTTTCTAATGAAAGATCATGTTGATCATGAATGAGATAGAGTCAGTTTGAACATGAAAAGAGAAAAATGCAAAGAGTCGACCCATATGTGAAAAGCCAAGAAACAAAGTATTTGAAAACCAATCTTTCAATTGGTTTTGGAATAATGAAAAAGGTGAGCTCTTGAAGGGAAAAGACCAGGTAGACTCTTGGTAAGGAAAATGAAAGGGTGGTATTCTTTTCAGTAGAGCGAGATTCATGGAAAAAAAGGAAAAATTGAGTTCAGATTTTGCAAAGAGAGATCAAATATGGCACACAACTTTTTGAAAATCTGTCATTAATTTCTCAATCTGTGTTGCTGCTCATGATTTCTATGTTTGTAAATCTGGATTAAAACTATGGTTTTTTGTGTCTTTATCATGCATCAGGGATATGTGTATTAAATATGGATTTTGGCTGCAAGGTTGAGGCTGCCATTAATTTGTCTCCCTATTTTTGACTGCATCATATGTTGATCAATGTGGCTAAAGGCCTTCAGAACAAGCTTATGGTTCTAATTTTGTGATTTACAGAGGTATATCATTTAACATTTTGATTGTGCTTTTAATTTATAAAAATATGATAAATTTCATAGGCAGTACTGGCTAGCACGTTGAGCTAGAAATCCAGGTATTTTGTAAACAATCAGAAACCTTTAATGATAATCAAGTTGAAGCCTTGAGATTTATGCAATATGGTTCATGTCCAAAACTGTACCTTGAAGCCACACACTCTTCCCTCTGCTAGCATACACTAACGAGTCACAAGTTAACATAGCATCTAACAGGATTTGATGAGAGCATTTTTATTTTACTTATGTCTTGTGTATTATTATAAAGACCAATTTGCCAATGCGGCATCTTCATATGAGCGAAAAGCTTCATTTTATCTCAATACAGTTGTACCTATTTCATTATTAGAAAAAATAAATAAGTTCCGCACTACACTACAGTTTAATTTAATATCTATCAGTTGCCAAAATAACCCAAGGCCATTTCATGGCTAGTACAAAAGAGACTACATTGATATTCTCTAAGACAAACTCACTTGAATGTCCAAGAAAAGAAATTTTAATCCTAGAACATCAAGATGTTGAACAAAACTGTAAGAGGAAATGACCACATAGCTTAACATGTAAACATACATGAAGGTCAGTGGTTGAAAAACTAGGTAGATAAAATACACAAAGATCTGTTATTAGTATCCTCTATATTATGGATTTAAATTGATGTTCTCAATTAGTTATTATCGGTTTAGCTTTTCTTCATAAGGCACACCCATCTGGTAGTTATCATATTAGGACAACCACCCATGAATTTCAAAGTAATTGATATTTATTTCTACACCTCACACTCATAAGATTAATAATGAAATGCCATTTATGATTCATCAAATGCTGGCAAAGTCTAATCAAAGTTCAACTTCAAGATGTATACAACATATCATATTCAACTTCAAGATGCATGCAACTTACCATATTCAAGCTCATGCCAACCACCACTTGGATATGACGTATTGTTTTAACAACATACTAAGAATAATAAAGATCAAATCTACTTGTTTGTAAGCAAATTAAAGCTATAGTATCCCTATCATCTACATAGGAAGGAAGAATTTGCAAACAAATCTAAAATAAAATTATATTAATTCAATTAGGTTCTTTTCAATCTTTCCAAAAATATGATGGTAGCATCCCCTTGTAATTATTATTTTCAGTCTTCCTTGTATTTCTTATTCTTCAGAATAATATGACCTAGATTTTCTAAAAGGAAAATAATTTCGTACTTTCCTGGAAATTCTTGACAACAATTTTCCCTCCTTTTTTTTCTTATCTTTTTAAATTTAAATTGTTTTTCTATAGATACTATGCAGGAATAAGTCATGACACATTGTTATATGTCGATTAAAGTACAATATATGTAATAAAACCCGCTAGTTCAAAAAATCATAGATTGGAAAACCAAAGACTTGCCTAATCCTCAGTTGATCCAATCAGCCTTGGCCAACGAATAGGGATGGCCAAAGACCAAATCCCTCTGCACTTTAGGCTCCACCAAACCCAGGTGGGTATACCTTACACTCTCAAGCACAAAAGAGGTTTTTTTTTTTGAGTGAATTTAAACTATGGGAATTAGCAATTACAGGGATGGCAAAAGGTTTTCCCGCAACTATGCTAACATAAGTGCTTTTTATTGAATGCCTTTAAAACTAATAAAATAAGTGTGAGTATAGCTCTATTATGCAAAATATTACTGTTAGGACTTTAAGCAATTATGAAAAAGAGCAATACTTATAGAAATTAGAAGATTTGTTTCTTTGATAACGACCTAATGCATACAAACTCATTCAACAAAGATTAATAATAGACTAGTGCCTTTATCTGACAGTTAATGCATAACTTTGTGGATAAGAATCACTATCAACTTAAGAGACAATTATAAGACCATCACTGTGAAGGTTTCATTATGTGTTTCATGAACAATAAAAACCAAATTATACATTTGATTCAACATCATGTGATGGCACATCACAGTAAATCCAAAAGATTTATCAAGAGGACATATGATTTCATCAAACACAAAACTACATGCAATGATCTAAAGATAAAAAACATGAAATCTTGTATATTAACTTCTGGAATAAGAATGTACACAAAAATTGCACCTACAAATACTCCAATACATTCAGTTTGCACAGAATAAACTTCTTATTCGTACTAGACTTTTCTAAAACATAACACTTGTAGCCCTGCCAGTGGCAGAATTATCTGAAACATGAAAAATTTGTCCCCCCCTTTGTTCTGTGTGACTTCCCTTTTATAAACATAAGGGATAGTTGCAAACAGTTTCATTCCCAAAGGACACGCCCTTTGGTTTAATAATTAATTACAAATGAAAACTCTAAAATACATACTAAATAAATGCTTTACTAATGTTCTTTTATTTTCTGCCTTGATAAAGTTCCTTGGCTTGATCATGCAAATCTTTAAATATTCATTATCACCCAAAGATCTCCTGCACATAAGATAAGCCAATCAAATTCCTTGATTTAAGCATTAATCATATTCTATCCTTGAATAGGGTTTGCCTTCAAAAAATTAATAACCTTTTCTTGCATATAAATACTTGGTTAGAGTAATCAAATTATTTCAACCCTTTTAGAAAATATTAATTTACCCTAATATAGATTTTCAAATAATAACATATGATTCATAAAAGAATATACTTCCCTTTTGAAAATGATATCCGTGGACAAATATTCCAATAACTCAATAAGAATACATTTTCACCTTTTAGGGCAACTTCAATTCTTTTGAAAATATGAAATATATACTTGCAAAAAACCAATCAAACCATTATCTATATGACATAAATGATGTACCCTAATGCATTTGTTCAATTTATTTACTTAATGTAAATATATTTGATGAAAGAAAATATCAACCATTTGATAATCAAATGCTATTCATTATTTTCACTATATGTCAAAAGGCTTTTATAAATAAAATGCAATTCCCTTGACAAAATATTCTTTGCTAGTAAATAATATGACAAAATAACATTGAGTCAGAAAATGTTATATTTGAGACAATGATTTAATGAATTTTTTGCAAAAATAAAAATCATTATATCTCCAAATATTATATTAAGTCTTTGGGTAAAAAACACTTCTTGTGCAATATGTGCCAAGGGAATATGATTTAATTATTTGCACAAGAATGGTATAGTTAGACATTTGTAATAAATCAAAAATTTTGCATTAGGGATATTTTAGAGAAATAAAATCTTCAGTAATATAATCCCTATACAAATAAAAAATACTTTTGCCCTGAAAATTGATATTAATCCATACTAGTATAGCCATTTTATCATTGGAACAAAAATACTTTTTACCAAGAGAAGTGACAAAAAATCATTTTGATAATAAAAAATATCAAGACATAAGGATATCAAGCATATAGCATATGAGAATATTTTTACTTTTGAGTCACAAAACTTCCCAAAGTAAATAAAACTACCTTATTAATCTCCTATTTGGAAAAATTAAAATTCTAACTCTCAAACATTAACTTAAAAGTAAAACATTAAAATATATTAACATACCCCCTTTTGCAAAACTTAAAACAATATTACCTCAAGCTCATCGGGGTAACTTTGCATTGTCCGGGAAGTACATTTTAAGCCCGATGAGAAACTCACTTTTGGGCTCAAAATACATCAATCATATTGTATAAATAAAATTCACCCTAATATGTATTCAATTCATATATTTAGATTAAAAATTATTCATATGAAAATAATGAAAGAGGACAATCATAATTTAGTAAAGTTCATTTAAGTCATCATTTCACAATGCGTCAAAACTTAAGGTAGGAAGAACCTATGTAAATATATTTCCCTTTTGATAAAAAACATTTCTTTTACGATACATTATAAATAAAATTTACAGATATTGCTCCCAAAATACGAAAATATAATAATTTACTTTTTGCAAAGTAATTTCGTGAATGATAAAAGATCAAAATAAAATATTATTTTTAAAACCTTTGGGTAGAAAATACTTCCTTAATATGTACCCATTAGATACAATTTTCTCCTATCCCCAATGGTAAAAATAAAATTCAATACCTTCATAGTGGATTGTCATGGGGGAAGCATTCTTTTTGTTGCACTGATCTCCCGATGAAAAAGAACCAAAATGCAAATGCCTCCATCGGAGTATTGCTGGAATTTTCACCTGTTCAGGGCGTCACTTTCAAATCTGGGTTATTTATGGGCTCACCGACACTTTGAAAACAATAAAAATATCATAAAAAGGCCCTCCAAGGTGAGATATATGGTCAGAGCAATCATTTTAAGACTAAAAACATCATTAATCACTCATATCCAGCTCCAAAGGATGGTCCGGACTGCAAAAACGTGAATGCATTTTTTGTTGTTGTTGTTTATTATCCTCAACTAATTTTTATGAGCGAATTTTAATTCTTTTTGAAATAAACTCATTATTTATTTTCTGTGCAGGTAACAAGACTATAATTCATGTTAGTTAAAAATGTCATATAAACCTTTGTTACCTTGCAACATAAATAATTTAAATAAATAACATTATAATATTAATTGAAGCAAAAATATAATATCCAAACCTAAACACTTCAAATTAATATTATACCTTTTAAGAAAATTAAAATAAATTGTAAATAAAATGGGTTTTGTAAAAATATCAAACGAAATCATGAGGATTCAAGATTATGCATGCCGTCATATAATGATATATACAATTCATAGGCATGATCCAATCAATGTAATGTTCTTACAAGAGAAAATTATTAGTATCCAAATGTACTCATTTTGATAAAAAAATCTAAAAATATATACTTTAAATTCAAGAAAAGATCATTTGAATCAGCTTTATAAAACATATCAAATGACACCGTTTGAATTCGAAATTTGAAATGAAGGTAGTTGGATATACACACTACTACATTATAGAGGTATTTAAGACATTAGTTTAAGACAAAACATTACTTTTGTCTTAAACACGTTTTATGTTAGTTTATATTTTTTAAGTATTTTATTGTCTCAAATTAAGACGATAAGGAGAAACAGTTTTCCTAAAGTAAAACTTTCTTTTCCCTCTCGCTCAACTCATTTTTCCTCCTTCCTGCACGGCCTCATATTGATCGGCATGCAACTTTCAATAGCGGGAAGGGTCCTTCAGAAATCTGCAAGAGTCGACAAAGAATCAATGGGAGAGGCCGATTTGTGAAGGAAGGGGTAGTCACGCTACAAGACTCCAGCAGGTACCAATTTTTCCCTAATTTTTCCCTATACCCTTCCCATTCCCATTCGATTGAATGTCTCTTTTTCATTTATTCTCCCGATTTGATCTGTTTATGCTTGTTTCAAATGGAACATTTTCCCATTTACTGCAGTGGGAGCCATCTACATCATCTCATATCTCTTTAGACACAACTAGACTAGAAATGCTTTCGATTTTTACTTTCTTCTGCTTGACTTTCTCTTTCTGTATATCCATATCTATTTTTTCTTGCCTCTGTACAAGGATTATGGACTTCGTTTATATACCCTACACAAATATTTCTTATCGAATTGATGAATCATGTTTCTTTATTGCCCTTGAGGTTCTCAATTTACAAAATGTTTGGCCAACATATTTGCATTTATGACAATTCTACCCACTGTGGTCATAATTTGTAATTCCTATTTATTTTAAGGTTCATATTTATAGTAGAATGATTTAAACTTAGTCATTATATGCTTAGACCCCTGCTATTAGCTTTGATGGTGGTGCCTAGGTTTTTATGGAGAATAATCATAGCATATTCAAAGCACATTGCGAGAAGGTCGTGCATGCAAGAATCGACTGAAATTCTTATCGAACAAAAGCACAGTTTCAACAGTATTATAACTTTAAACACAAAATTTTATTTTGCGACAAATACAGACGTTTGTGATTCCTTTGAATGCTAGGTTTATGAGTGCAGGGTTTTTTTTCCTAGGATTGTGCATGTATGATGATTATTAAGCTGCAGGTCACATTTTGCAGGTAGGGTTTTAGTTTTCCTTGCATGCTACATTTGATGTTCTTGATAATCGATGCCTCTTCCAATTCCCTGATTTTTTATTTTGTATCATGATTTGATGTCTTTTCACCTTCTTTAATTGTTCGCATAGCTCTCAACCATGCCTCCTCTGCCTCGTTATATTTCCATCAGTGTCGCTCTGTGAAGTAGCTTGCCTACTGCATAGGAAGGAACATATCAGGTTGAATTTAGCGCTCTGTGTGAATAATCACTTAACTATAAAAGTAGAGCTTCCCTCTTCTCATTCGACCATTCTCCGGTGATTCATTTTCGATTAGGACATACATTCGGTCATTCTTCGGTGGAGTGCCCCCTCTACTATTTATAGGCTGGTCAAAATGGGTCGTGGATGTGGTCAGCCTGGCCTTTCCCCAATACAGAAAAAAGGGGGAACATCATTTAGTGGAGGCTAAAAGAAATGTCCTCCCATCATTTAAAAAAAAATTATTCATTGCCATCTACGTGTTTTTCCTATTACTATCTTAGTAACTTACCCTTCAGCAAATATACTCTCAACTCCACAAGAATTGTGACCCACTTCATTGTTGCCCATGTCATCTTCTGTAGGGAGTCCAACTGTAAGTCCATATGCTTTGATCAAATAATATTCCAAATATATCTGCAGAGATCAAAGAATTACATGAGAGAGATTATTCTTGTATTTCAACTTAATATGACAAGATGATAGCAATAACACTTAAAGATCAACAAAAGTTATAATATCATTAAGAGACAAACCCTTAACATCCATGAAACTGGATACAAGAACGTGCTAGAGTAACAACCATCATTTCATCATCCTCAAGTCATTTATCCATGGTTTCGACATGCATCTCTTCAACAGGTATTACCAAAGGTCCAAAATGACAAAATACAATCTGGACATCAAATAAATGGATGAAATGATCCTCTATCCTGTAATTTGTAAAGAAAACATAATTTTTAAAAAAGAGTTTCCAATTTGTAATAAATATTAAATAAGTTGAAGTATGTACCTTTAGTATTTTTTATACGGAAGTATTAGATCAAAAGGTGCAGGGTACTCATCTTTCAGCTACTGTTCTTATTCGATATAAATCAACTTTAATTATTTCCAAATTCAAAAATTTTGGACTCTTGGATTGTTATAAAATTAAGCGAACAAGCACTAATCCATTTTTAAAACAACAAAGAAATAGTGGGAAGTGATTATATATGTTTCACAAAACATTTCTGATTCAAGAAATGTTCCTGGCCTGTTTCATCAATGTTTCCTAAAGAATGGCAGGGAACTTGTGTCTCTCTGAATAATAACAGACAATTTAAGCCCCACAATCTTGGAGATGCATTGATACCCAAACCAAACATTTTCATAATGATGTTATTACTACATAAGGAGATTTCAACAAAAACATGTACCAAACATTTTCCATTGTCGTCGTGTTAAATTCTTTTTTCATATTTTACATTTTCTTAGATTGATTGTGGTCATTTTTTAGTATATCAAATTGTGACATACACTAACGGGGATAGATATTTTCTTTTTCCTAAAAGTGGGTAACTCTGTGGCACAATCTCACGATGATAGATATTTTTTGTTTCCAAGAAATTAGGGAAACATTCAATCTATAATTAATATCATTTCAAAAAATATGTTTATTCTTCTTGAGACAGGCAACTTATAAGCTAAGCATAAAGAGCCCCCAAAGTGGGCGAAAATTATAATGTGCCTTGATATGCATGACTTGAATGTGTGATGTTAATTTAGTGTTGGAATCATCTTTTTCTATACTTAATCAAAAACTGATATTTCAATGCTTCTTTTTAAGTGATTTCTTTTGTCATTGTTCAATCAATGAATGGGTGATTGTCGTATTTTTCTATAAGGTTTTCTCAGGTCTGCTAACCATCCTTTTCCTTTCACAAGCCTCCTTATCATTGTTTTAAGGCTATCTTGAACTTATTCCCTATTGTAGATAATTTTGGTCTAAGACTCTTCTTGTATTCTAACAGTGAGGGTAGTGGGGAAAGGTTTCTATACTATTCCTTATAATTTTCATGACTGGGATACTTCATTTGATCAGCATTTGAAAAATACCCTTATAGTTTTCTTTAGTGCATGAAAATGTCAACCATTTCCGATTCTTATTGATCTTATTTTTGGAGAATAATCATTCTTGTGATTGAATAATTGCTGAATTTTGGTTGATAATGTAGAGCTTTCTACAATAGTTTGATTAGTTAGACTGCTCATTAGCATAGAAATGAAGTATGGTAGTGTGTGTTTCATTAACTGATAGTGACAAGTAAGAGAACAAGAAATTTGATATGACACAAATTTCTGAAGGTTTTGTTGTGTCAAAGATGAATTTATATTTTCCTTTATTATGTTATTTTTGATGGCTTATTTTTACTATTTTTGAGATGCAGGTACAAGGTAAAATATTTCAGAATGTAAATCCTACAGAACAAGTTTCAGAATGGAGATGTACAAAGGGACAAAGAGAAGTTCTACCTCTACAAATTTTCTTTGCAACTATAAGAGTAATCTCATTGGATGCCCTATGTCTGACATATTGAGGAAACTGAAAGACTTGAATCTGTAAATATTTCCATAAAAACAGTACTGCCTTTCAAACTAAAGCATTTGGTCATGTGCATGAAAAATATTTTAGGTTTTCTCTATTGGCAAGTCAACAATTGAACTGTATTAAGGATTTTTGAAATGTTTATTGGTTTTAAGGGATTCTCAATTGGCAAGTCAATAGTTGAATGTATTAAGGATTTTTGAGATGTTTATTGGTTTTAAGGTCTTCTCAATATCTCCACACATCATCCTTATAGACATGTAGAATTTTTGTTAATGTTTTCGCTGATGTAAAGAAAACGATGTTATCTAAAATACACGTAAAGAGATTAGACATCCCAGCATGGTTCACTAGCAATGTGGTTCATTAGCTGGTTACATGGTTTTTATTTTGATCCTTTTTTTTTTCAATAAAAGTGGTAAACCACTAAATTTTATTAATATTATAATTTTTACAACCTGGTTCAAAGAGCACAGGTAGGAAAGAACTAGGCAAAGAAAACCTTTGGTCTAGCTCATACCTAAAAACCAGATAGAGGCCCACCCAAGGTTACATAATTGCCATGTTGGCCAAAAAAACCTAACCCCTTGTAAAGAGTACAAAAAAATTATCTGTCTGAGAAAGTTACATTTAAGAATTCATATACAATGAACTAGTGCTTTCCAACGAAGGAGAAGATGGGTGGGTATCAACATCAATGAAAACTGTAGGAGGCACCATCTGAATAGGCAAAACTAAAGTTGGCGAAGACAGTACAACATGCATCGAGTCTAGGAGAAAGTGAATACCTGAAAAATATATTTACAGCTGCTGCCAAAAAATCTGGTGATACATGATCTAATAGAGCTACCATAGCAAACAAAGTATCATCATATAGGTTAGAAATTAAGCCATTTCTCATAATTGAAAGAAGTTCCCCGTGCTAGCCAGAAGATAATAACTAAGAACGAGATAGGAAACCACCATACTCAAAATTACCAAATTCAAAATGATAAAAAGATAATGCACTATCCAAATCATCAGCAGTGTAGAAATAGGAGTGGAAGTATGCATCAAAAAGTGCCCTGACCATAGCAGAATCCAAGAGCACATCCATACAAATAGTGAGAAAATGAGATGCAATTTCAACAAGAAAACAACCTGCATTCTCCACCAGCCATCGCTTTCCCAAAACCTTGAGAAAAGCTAGAGAGAAATCCAGAGAATAAACTTGTAACAGATGACCAAGCTTTTCATCATAAAAAACATGAGAGTCTTGGAAGTCATACTACTTGCAAGGCATCAAAATGTGATAGCCCATAGACTCCATAAAAAGATAATGCAAAACCAAGAGAGAGAACATAAATATAAAGAGACCAAATGACATTATGAGAGAACAAGAACGACCACCAAAAGACGCAACAACAAATATCATCTCAAGCAAACCCACGACATTCCTGCAAAAAAGCAACCACAAGCCGTCGCCTTCATAAAAAATGATGACAACTTCTGCACGATACTCATAGCCATAAATCAACATAAGCATGCCAAACAATAAAACAAGATCGCCACATGAACGAAATCCCCCACATTAAATGAAATAACTCAATAAACTGCCACCACAAGAGAAGAAGATAAATGAATCTTTAAAACTGTAAGCAAGCCACCTAGACATAAGTACAATCATTAAGAAATCAGTACAAAAAACCCCATCCAGTCATCATGATTTAGATAAAAAAACCACATGGCAACAATGATAAGCGCGTGGCAAATTTGAAGTGTGTAAACAATGTAGAGCATAATTATAAGATGCTCCTGCACACCACAAGTCCCAACCAACTGCAACAAAGACAAAAACCTGAACCCAGACTGAGATTACACACAATAATGTAGACATAATAAAGTTGTGAAGACCAAAAAGGCCATCAACACCACATTAACCTGCATGCTTGAATATAATCGCCAATCAAGGTACAAGGTTGTGCTTCTACAAATAAGTTAGAAACAATTAAATCGGACGAGGTGGTAAAGAACTGGAAGCCACATCAACCAAAAATTGGATATCCTCATCTAATGCTTTATTGGCCAAGAAGTCTGCCACCTTATTAGCTTCCCTGTAACAATGGACCATAGAGAAGAAATTGAACAATTCAAGCTGAGCAAGTATCTTGTCCAACCAATACTTTAGATGCCAGGAGTGTAAAGAGCGATTTGTGACCATGTAAAAAATAACCTAAGAATCACCCTCTATGACAATATCCAACAAATGTAAGGAAAGGAGTAGATCAAGTCTCGTGGAAAGGGCATGAAGTTCGGCCACATTGTTAGTTCCATTAGCAATACACTGGCATTAAGCTTTTAAGATAAAAGCCTTGTTATCAAAAACCACAATACCAATGGAAGATTTGCCAAGGTTACCACAGGATGCTCCATCAAAGTTCAATTTATACTTAGAAGCCGGAGGAGGCAACCAAACCACCTTTGCTCTATTTATTGAAAGTCGTGTTTTAGAAATTGCCCCACTCAAAGGGAGAGACTATAAGGCTGACCAATGTTTGGTAACCCAATTGTCCCATGGTGTGAAAGTATTGTGCAAACTAGTACCTTTGTAAATGAAGGCTAGAACAGTCTTAGAAATTGATTTCTCAATATAAAAGCGCACATCTTGCAAAGGGGAAGAGTGTTTCTTAAAAATCCTATTATTTCTCTCAAGCCAAATTTTCCAAATTAGAATAGAAGGAGCAATTATCCAAAGACAAGCATAGAATGAAGATGGATATAACAGAGGACAACTCATGAAGTGAGACTTGAAGTCCCTACCAAGAGCAGAGCTCCAATTTAACTTATTAAATAGCCAATACCAGCAATGATGAGCAAAGGGGCAATGAAGGAAGAGATGATCGACTGATTCAAGGGACCCACCGCACATAACACAAGGGAAAAAAATAGTGATACCCAACCTATCCAATCTCATGCTAGTAAGAATTCTATCTTGAATAGCCAGCCAAGCAAACGCCCCTTCTTTGGGCAAACAGGCAGCATGCCAAAATAACTTAAATGGCAAATCATCCCTCATGACATCTAAAGACAAATAATTGTACCCTTCTTTAACTGAGTACTCCCCTGATTTTGAATAAGTCCAAATAAGCTCATCATCCTTCTCTGAGAAGAGTAATGGACATTTCTTAAGCTCATCTAAAAAGAAGACTTAATATCTTGATCCAATGGAAGACAATCAATTGATTTCCATCTTGCCACATGTAAGAGACCCGAGGAATCCACAAAAAAGTAATCAACCACAAAAATACCCCAGAAAGATTTAAGGATGGACATAAGAGGCGACCAATCCCTAAGGCTAGAGAGTGCAAGGAATCCATTCCATACTTCATCCCAAAACCTAGCCTTACGACCATTATGAATAAGCTAGGACAATCCTAAAAAAATGACAGATCTGCACTCAACCATGAAATTCTAGATTACAGACCCTTTAGGAAGTGAAGAAGCAGTAAAGATAGCCTCCCTAGAACAGTTATTTAGGTACTTTGCAGACAAAATAGATGCCCACTTAGAGGCGGGCTACTTATAAAGTTTTCAAACTAATTTAGCACCAAGAGCCAAATTCTGCTTACCAAGATCCTTAACCCCTGCACCTCCTTTGTCCCTAGGAGCACAAACCCTATCCCATGCCAACAAAGTGATCCTACCTTTTTAATTAACATTATCATTCCATAAAAAAAACCTTAAAACTAAATGTAGAGAAACCACAGTCTTCTTTGGAGCCCTTAAAACAGATAACAAATAGATAGGAACTGCATTTAGAACAGCTCTAATAAGCACAATTTTTCCAGAAAAATTTAACCACTTATGAGACCAAGAAAGAATTCTCAAAGAAATAGCCCCCGAGATCCACTCCCAAAAATTATGCTTCTCTGATCCAGTAAAAAACAAAATCCCTAAATACTTGCAAGGAAACTGGCTCACAGAGAAGCCCCAAAGCGAGACAATCTGGACTACACTAGAGGGGAAACATTAAGAAAGATTTTTTTTTATTTATCCTGATTAACCTTCTGTTCAGAGAACAAAGAATAACCCATAATGATCTTGTTAATGACCCTTAGCTTCCCCATGGTAGCTTTGCCAAACAACAATGTGTCATCTGCAAATAAGCAATGAGTATGACTCGTAGCCATATGAGGGATGGAAATCCTCTGCCACGAGCCACTCTCCCTAGCACGTGAGATAGCTCTACGAAAAGCTTTAGCTAGAACAATAAACAAGAAGGGGGACAATGGACCCCCTTTCCCGAGTCCCCTAGATAAGGCAAAAAAACCACATGGAGAACCATTCAAAATTACTGAGAACCTAGCCGTGCTAATACATGCCTGAATCCATTTGACCCATTTAATTCCAAACCCAAATTTCTTAAGCACACATAGGAGTGCCTGCCAACTTACCCTATCATAAGCCTTCATCATATCCAACTTTAGAATCATGGCCAGAATAGACAACTGAGAGATAGAATGCAGAATCTCATGGGCGAAAATGGCCCCCTCTGTCGTTTCCCTACTAGGGACAAAATCCCCCTGTTCACCCGAGACAATTCTAGGAATGAGCTTAGCAAGCCTTAAGGAAATAGCCTTAGTAATAATTTTGTATAAGGTGTTACATAAAGCAATTGGGCGAAAATCCACAAAAGATTTGGGATTCTCACTTTTTGAAATGAGGGCAATCAAAGTTGAATTGAGCTCTCTTAACATAGACCTATTGCACCTAGCCTCTTCTAAAAGTAGACGAAGATCCTCCCCAATAAATGACCAACATTTCTGAAAGAATAGGGTAGTAAAACCATTTGGACTAGGGTCCTTATCAGGCGACATTGAGAAGACAACATGTTTTACTTCTTGAATAGAAAAGGAGCCATTAGAACTGCATTATCCTCATCAGTTGTAAGCTTAGGAATGGAAGAAGAAAAATTATCATTGAAAATAGATGACTCTTCTGAAAGCAAAGACTTGAAAAACCGAACACCCTCAGCAACAATATTTGACTCTTCAGTAAAAAAAATCCCATCAGAGTTTTGAATACAAGAGATCCTACAATGTTGTCTTTTCAACTTGGCTGAGGTGTGGAAGAACTTAGTATTTCAATCACCATCACAAAACCATAAATCTCTGGATTTTTGATGCCAATAGATTTCTTCACTCGAGAGAATCTCTTCTAGATGAGAATTCAAAGATTTGTGCCTCTGAAAAGTAGAAAAATCCATGCCACAATTCATAACCCTAGCATTAAGGGCTTCAAGTTCTTCCTGGATCTTAATCTTCTCAGTAAAAATATTTTTGAAATGCAGAATATTCCATTTCTTAATTTCTTGCTTAATAGATTTTTTTAACAAGCCGAAACATCCTAGTACCCTGAACAAAAGGAGCCAAAGACCACCAGGATTGTAAAAGAAAAGGAAAGGATGGATCTCGAAACCACATTGGTTCAAACTTAAAAGAAGAAGAACTAGGAGCTCTATCATTGAAGATGGATAACACAACCAGAAAATGATCTGAACCAACATAAGGCAAGACCAAGGCCACAACATCCACATCAAAGGAAATCCAATTGTTAGAAACTAGAAAACGGTCAAGTCTCTCAGCAATCTGCGAGAAATATTTTCTCCTATTTTGATCCTTGCTAGTGTTAGTAGGATGCAATAAAAATAATTATATCTCTAGTGCCTTGGGTTTTGGTTTTTACTATAGTTTCTCTTACTATGGATATACTTGTGATTTGGTGTTTTTGAAGTTGAAAAAAATTGAAACTTTTAGCAAAAAATCTATCTAGAAGATGGATTTAGAACACATTGTATTTACAATAAGAATACATTAGATACACTATATGTTTTTCAAGCTACCTTGCACATGTATTCTAATTGGTTCACACAAGACTAAAGGAACTAAGAAATTCTTTTAACATTCAATATTGCAGGATGAAAATCAGATTAAGAAACCTCAATTTTCCGTATTGGCAAAAGGGTATGAACTACCACCAAATGTTGCCATCATCATACTATAGGTAACTCTTGTGTAATAGATAATTTTAACACTAATTTGTAAAATATAATGTGAGTGGGGTTGGTTTCAAGAATTTTAATATTATGAATAATGAAAGATTATGTCTGTTCGACATATTTTGAACCTTTCAAAAGATGTAAATACCATAGAAACTTTCCAAGGTAAATATTTTATTCATAATATTATATGGCATATTTCTATGAACATTCAAATAAAACCTATTTTAAGATTCCATCTAGTATATTGCATAGTGATATATTAGAAGTTTAAGACATTGCTATTTTTTGGTTCTTCATTGACATGAACGATAGGTAATACCAAGAGTAATTGTGGGATTTAAAATATGGATAAGCCTTAACTAAATTTTTCAGTACCAATTAATCATTCAATATTGTCATATGGGATATTTGTAGTGCCATGGCATTGTTTTGTCTAGTTTAAACCTCTTGCAGTCTCTTCTACAACTTCTATGTGCTCTGATTTGGTGAGGAATGAGGGGTGTCTCCTCGATGAGCATTATCATATTCTCTGTCAAAATAGTGATGAGTGCAGTGAACGTGCCTTTACCCCTGTTTTGTATCCTTTTGACAGTCATGTATGACAATCTGTCTCTTACAATCACCATCATTTAGCACCAATTATGCCTTATACACTGATTTGGCTATATGATCTTAACTCCATTGGGATTTTACTCATATTTTGTCCTAATGGCAATCAAATATCAAGGAATTACAAGCTTGGTGTATCACTATTTTGAAGATCACATTGAATGGACTGAGGCACTGTATCCTTCAAATCAGTATCTTACGCATACACAATAACACTTACTTTAGACCTTGCCATACTAAAATAGGTTAGACCTATCACCATTCTTGCATATGTTGTGGCTAAGGTGTCTTCATGACTATTGTTAAAGTTGAATCTATATCTAATCTTTATTGGGTAATGACTGTATTTTCAATTTGGATGTTCCAAATCCTTGTAATAGTAGGATTAGTTCATTAGCTTCTACCTTTTGTATTCTCAGCCTTAATATCAAACTTTCATTGCTTGGATGTAACTAACAAAGATAAACCACTGTCCTCTTCACTCTTCATGGTCTTTGACTTGCTAGTGAAGAATGCCTTTATTCTCTGTCAACCTTCATTGCCATACTAAAATTGGTTAGAACAATGAGTTATCTTTATACCTCAAAATCCTTTTCAAACTATGGATGCCATGAAACCTTTTGGCATTGGATTGTAATGTTCTGATTTTATTGTGTGGATTTGCCTTACATGTTTTATCTTCAACATTGGCCATGAACTTAGTGTCAAGCTCTATGATTGATATTGTGTTTTTAAGACTCCTCTAACTTCAAAAATCTTAATGTCTTGATGACTACTACTATTTGACAGTGATCTATACTTCTAACTGACACCTTAGGACTGATATTTCTATGTGGGCACTGTTGTAGCTTATCATACTTTTGATAGTGACTATCATCAACTCACTGTCAACTTCTTATGAGCTCATGAAAGGCCTTTTGCCCTTTTTTATTGGTCAACCTTAAGGAGCTTGTTGATCTTTGATCGTGGATGCATGAACCCTTTTGATTGTAGTTCTACACTTTTGTGTGACATTTATACGGTGAATTTCATCAAAAAGTTATGTAACCTTCAATCTCTGTCACTGTATTTTATTATTTCATTATGAAGTGTATTCTGCTACCATGCTCTGTATTTTGGATTCTTGACAGACATATGGGTTATGATGACTATCTTTTGTATCTCATGGTCTATGTGCCCTGTGGTTTGTCATTTAGGCTCAGATTGCGATTGTCTTTATCCTCTTTATCTCTAATGAGACACTATATCATTGTTGTGTAATCTCATTAGGGCTTTTTTACTGTTATGTATCACCAAACACTAATAGTAGCTACTATTAAATCTGAAAGGGTTTCTCTTTTGATGCAATATACTGTGGTCTATGGCTCTTCACTTGAAGTTCTTTCAACTATCTTTTATTTTTGTCACTGCTCTATGATGATAGTGCATCAGTGAGGGTTCTCTAGAAGATCCTTCAAACTCATGTAGCTACTTCAAAATCCCTAAAGACTACTATATGCCTTCTTGTCTATTCCAACTGAATGATACCATAACATCTTTATGGCCTTTTTTGATTTGATTCCCTTGGGTATTGAAGACTAATTCACCCTATTGATTAGGCACATATTGACTATGTTAGGGGCTTCTCTTCTTCTTGGACTACTACTATTTTAAGCCTTTCTCTTCTTTGGGGGTGAATGCAAAAGACTGTATCTCTACTCCTCTTGTCAATGACTTATCATGACTGTAATTATGATGGATTCACTTCCTTTCTCTGCTATTTATTGTTTCTTTCTTCTTACTATGATTCATTGACTTAGACCTTAGGTGATATCCACTTACTAGACATTGCAGCTCTTTTGTTGAACCTTTTATCATTAAATCTGATCTTTAATCAGATTGCTCATTGCTTAAAACTTTGTCAAAACCATTTCTTTAACAGTCTTTAGATCTACTCTTGGTCTTTGATGCCCTTGTTCTACAATATGAAGATCTTTCCATATACTTTTCATTGGCTGTCTCATGAGCTTATTATCTGCTCTTTGGATAATAGATGGTTGTTCCTATGAGTCTGCACTGTTATTCTTTTCTTACTGTTATGTCTCTTTAACCATATGATCTTTTGATGTTCTAAGATCTGCTCAAGTCACAAGATCTTCAGACCTTCATCAGACTGTGTTATCTAATTTGTAAGGCTTGTTTGATAGAAATGATGAGGTTTGACAACAAAGAGACCTCTCTTCGGTGACTGTGGCTTATGATCTATCCCCCTTTGATTTATCAAACTAGGTAAATGCGACCTCTCTTTGGTGATTGTGGCTTATGATCTATCCCCCTTTGATTTTTCAAACCAGGTAAAAGCGATCAATCTCTCATTGATCCAGAGATGTATATGAATAGTGTAATTAAAATATAGGGCACAAGGGATTCTAAAGTTGTGAGTGTTCATGATTAGTCTAGTCATGAAATTTGCAGTTATAGGCATGTAGATTTACTGTAGTCATCATCCATGACAAAAGCTAATTCCCAAACTCACACAATTAATACCTCTGGGAAACATTAGGTAGTGCTTTATTTTTTGTCTGTGTGATTTTCATGACACCAGGAGTAGCATGGGGGGTTCGTCTGATTCAATTTTACTATGAGTTTCAGTCATGTTCAACATTCTAATAAGCAAAAGTTCAATGATATTAGCTGGGTATGAGTTTGGTTTGTTTTGATGGCTTGTAGGTTAAGACTGTGAACGTGACCAGGTTGTGCAAGCAACAACAAATTGTGACTATTAGTGGCTAGCTCCCAGGTCCCACCATTTATGTAAATAATGGTGACAACCTTATGGTTCAAGAGATAAACCAGGTTGCTTACAATATTACAATCCACTGGTATATAAAAATTTCATGGACCCAAGTCCTAAGAGATCAAATTATACAAGACTAATTGTTTTCAAAACATCTAAATGCCTTCAATTCTCTTTTATTTTGTGAAAGAAGATTTAGTAGTAGATTGGATGCAGTTGCATCAAGATTCATATTTTTTATTGAAAACAAAAAAATTGGGTGTAAGGGTTTTTGTTTATGTTGCATGCATGGAATAAAACAGTTGGGATCTGGATGGGCTGATGGACCAAGCTACACAATTATCTATGTGGCAACTTTGTTAAGACTTCCTGTTCTTCCACACCGAGTATTCAACTTTCTCAAGGACGCGAAAACTAGATCACAAGTATGTATTAAATACCTTCAAGATGCTACATTGTCTTTTATTCATGATATTTTTGTTTTCTCTACTGAACTCATATTTCTTGTAATGGCTAAGTGGGATACTTTTTCCATCGGAAACCTAGTGCAAGAAGTAGCACACATTGAAAATGGGTCGCATCCTAGAAATTGTATATCTCTTATGCGTTTAAATATAAGTCTCCAAACTAGATCACAAGCATTATTTGTTTATTTGTTAGCAAATGAGGATTGAAAATAGGATGTGATTGTTCTGATGGTTTTATCGATTATCCTTGCAAGGTACAAAGTCATTGCAGTAAGTTACATGAAAGTTTGGTTGTTACTATTTGATATGTGATTGAAAAATTTGAGACAGGTTTAAGTTGCATAGCTAGGACGTTATTCAGATCTTCTCATTGGTCCATACTATTAAGTTGTGTCTAGTCATTCTCATAAAATTCAAACAAACATAGTGTGCCACTGTCAGTGTATAGCCAACGCACAGTGATGGTGAGCATATGTGTAAATTTTGAGAGAGGTTGTAAATTACATAGCCCATCATATTCAACATAAAAGTGGGTGTGTTTTTAGGTCTAGGAAATGAAAATTCTATTACTTATTTCATTTATTCATTGCTGCTATGTAGATTGCCCATCATGTGTTGTTGGACAAGTGTTGGACCCATTGATACTTGATGATGGTCATTGTAGTTGTGTTAGACCTCTACTTGTTGTTATCAAATTATTAAATGTTCAATTATTCAATTACAATGTAAGCATGGAAATAAATTTTACAAGATTTTTTTTGCTTCTTTGGATATGTCTCCCACTCAAGTAAGTCTTTATTTTTGAGAAATTGTGTTTAGCGTAACTTTCTTGGTCTTTCATTTGAGGGGTTACTTTATTTTATGTTGCTTTATCCTTTGAATGAATCTTTTTAGAATATTTTTTTAGTCATGTACTTTTAATACTATCTCGGGTCCAGGTCCTGTAGCAAGATGGGGTGGAAATGTTATTGTAAAAAATGTGGATGCCCCTATCCATATTTGGCAAAAAATGTGGCTACTTGGGTTTCAGTCATGACCATATTTGTACTATTTCTCCTTCCTAAGACAAAGAATGTGCCAATTGAAGAAAACAACATTAGTTGTGGAAGAATTATGTGAGAGATGTTGATTTAACTGATGATGAAGTAGGAGATGCCTATCCCAAACATGAAAGTGGGTGGTTTTGCATTCAGATCAACTATACTTTTTTCTTATAATAGTTTTCCTTTCTTAATTCCATGGTTTCAATTGCATAACCTTCTAGTTCTTATTGCTATTGTGATACTCTTCTTCTTCTTCTTCTTCATATTGATGTCTACTCAAAGGTTGCTGTGTATATACTGAGCCAAAGCCTTCTCCAGGATTGTAAGCTGCTAAAAATGGATTGTAAGATGCTAAAAATGGCTCTATCTAGTCATGTGAAGTTCGATTCTATTGTTCTCATCTATACTTGTCAAAAATGTGGATGCCCATGTCCACTATTCATGGAGTTAGTAACACTGAAGGATTTGGCTTGTGGTCATAAATACAACTATGCGTTTCTATGAAGACACTGCTACCTTCTCCTATAAAGAACCTTGTGGTAACCTTCTACTATGAAGACTCTGCTACCATTTCCTATTCACTGTATCCAATATTCTTTGGAGAAACACCACATCATTATGTAATATACAAAACATTGAAAATAAATATAACTGTTATTGTATTTCTTGTTAATAAGTTTGTTATGGTATTTTGTTCAATGTTTTGTAAGAAATTAAATATTGAAAATAATTACATTTTATCTTATGTTGCTATTTGGAAACATTCAAGGTTAAAACCTACACAAAAAAATATTTAAAGAAATTATTTATTTTTTTAATACATATTTTTATATTGTCTCTAGAGAGACAATAGTTGAGATCTAAACACGTATTGTCTCTCAAGAGACAATATGATTTTAATCCCAACTATTGTCTCTACAAAGACAAAAAAACTTTTGTTTTAAATTATCTTTATAGAGACAATTTTAAAGACGATAATTTAAGACACTCGGTTAAAGACATCTTTTAAGACAATACTAAACATTTTTTTTGTCTCAACTTGAGACAATTTGCTCAAAAATTGTCTTAAATGTTGTCTTAAAACACCCCTCTATGTAGTAGTGACAAAATGCAAAAGAATAACTAGTTTGACATAATAATGTTTAGATGGAAATAAATTATGGTTCAAAAGGGCGTACATGAAAATTCAACTTTTCAATACATATACATACCTGGAAATTGACCTCTTAATGTGTTCATAGGTTTTTGGGAGATAATCATAGATAGTGCATACAATTGCATCGAGAAATATGCTTTTTGACATGAATCTATAACTCTAAAATCTCCAAATTTTAGGGTTCCAACAGTGATTATTTCTGGGAACGTATGCTCCTTGAGAGAATAACGAGATTCCAATTGTCTCTAGAAGAGAAGACCATTAAAAAGCACTCCCCTTTGTAGGTTTTTATTTGAATAAAATTTGGTGGCCCCAGGACCCCCAAAATTTACATCATTTCTTCCCTATGTCAAATACCTGATTCTAATCATATGGCAATGCGAACTTTCTAAAAATATAACCATTTTCTTTACCATTCATAGTGCGTGCTTCATCCTTATTATAATAATCTTCACAGATATACCCCCTTGATATCACTTGGTCTGAAAATAATTACTTATATTTATAGTCTTGTTCATATTTTATTCCATGATTTTCAACCATGTAATTACCTTGCCATTGTACTATATCCTCATTTGAAAACCCTGACAATTCTTTCTCATTTGAAAAGTTTAAATCACCTTTACTATATACAATCTTTTCCTCAGTGTGATAAAAAATTTCAATATCATAATTTTGAACATCCCTTTCGCCATGTAATTCATTTTCTAATTGTGCAATATTCTTTAGAGTAAAATTCTCTGGTAAATTTTATGCATTTCTTTGAAAAATATTTGTGTATCCCAACTTAATATCCTCATTGGGCTCCACACAACCCCTATTGCAATAAATCAAACTATTTATCCTCCTAGAATTATATTCCACATTGTTCATTCTTATCATATCCTCATTTTTGAACAATATTTTATTTTCCTCAAATAGTAGATTAGGGCACACATACGAATCTTCATCACATATGATTTTATCATAATAAAAACTTGAAAAAAATTGAACGTCACCTCCGAACATATTGTCTATTTCCTTATTCCTTGGAGATATTTTACCCTCTTCACATAAGGATTTTGGACATGTATCTTTTTCGGCAATATTTTGCAAAAGCATTATTTACTTTTCCCCTATAATTTTATCATATGATATTTCTGCAATATTATCTTTTGATATATTTTCTCTTATGTCATTTTCAACATATGGATTTGATAATATAAAAATTTTAGGTATACCTTCATGGAAATCCCTTTGTGTTTGATCACATACTTTATCTTCCAGAATAATGTCTTCACAAATGTCTTCTATTAAAATACCCTCTTGTGTACGAACTGTATGTACATCGTCTTTACAGATAGAATTAAAGATTGATTCTTTCCAGAAGAACATTTCTTCATACTTCTCTGGAGCTTCATCATACAAGGGATTTTCACAGTTATCATACAATATTTTTTCTCTCTGATATTCATTTGGTTTTTTACTATACACTTCCTGAATATGCATTGACTCCTTTGCTTGTTTATTCTGAAAAAAGTTGGACCATTTTTCTGAATGTATCTTTTATATTCTATGTCTAATAATTCAGAAATTTCTTCTGTACTGAGGAATGATTCCTCTTTATCATTGCATTTACTTATGTTTGCTTCTACGTGTATCAATTCTTTGATATTTGAAAATGGAACATCACTATATTCTTCCTCTAACATGTTTTCAGATACAATTTCAAGTAGAAGCCTTACCTGAGGATCATGATAAATCTCCAACTCCTGCTTTTTTTTTGACAATGAGGGCTTGATGTTTAAAGGTATTTTTGTGTATATAGTGAACATCCTCACAAATAATTGTGTTGCAGATTTACCTTCCCGTTTCTCTATGTCAATAAATGTATCCAAAGTAGAAATGCAAGATTATTCCTCCATAGTGTAAATATGGTTTCCGTCATGCTCATAGCAGATGTCATCCTCTTCCTCACCTACATCATGAAACATATGAAAAAACCATTGCTCGAAATCCCTCCCTGATGAAAGGAACTGTGTGGGTAATGAATTGTACTATTGTCTTGCCCTATCTATCAATGTTATGGCAAATAGCATCATTACCTGTCCTTGATCATCAATGTCATGGTTTTCTATAAACAAATAGAATATTTTTAAATGCCACTTTGCTGATTCATTATGTTCACCATAAAATTTTGGTATAACTTGCGCAAAATGTAAAAATAAATCATCAATGTCACATGAAAATTTCTAAGGTCTAATGACCTATTGTCCACTAGAAATAATAGTTTATTCAACCAATTTTGAGACATTTTGTAATAGATTTCTTATTACTATCAAAGGGAAGAATTCTCATTTCCCTATGGGTTTCCTCCCTCAGTAGAGTCACCAACTGAATAAAAACTGTTAATATAGAGCCGCCGCCTCCTAAGAGGAAAATATTACCAACTTAACTTATCTTCTGGGATCCTCCCTCCAGTAGAGTCTGAAACAAACTACCAAAGATTCTGAGAACTTCTTCTGACAACAGAGTCGCCAATCCTATTGTGTGACTCAGATGGGGAAAATAAAACTTATCAAATCTTCAATGAAAAAACACCAAAGCTTCTAGGTGAATGTCAAATTGTGTATAACAACTCCCCAGTAGAGTTGTCAATCTCTTGGTTCCCAAAACCACAGATTGGAAAACCAAAGACTTGCCTAATCCTCAGTTGATCCAATCAGCCTTGGCTAATGAACAAGAATGGTTAAAGACCAAATTTCTCAGCACTTTAGGCTCCACTAAACCCAGGTGGGTGTACCTATTGGCATTTCAATAAGGATATTGAGAAGGTTGTTGGCGATTATTGATATAACTGAAGAAGGATGATTACTGTCTTAATAATATTATTTTGTCATTGATGTCAAGAAATTGATTTTTTGATTTAGTAGGATGTTGCGATATCTTGACAAGTATGTTTTGATGAGTATTAAGAGGTCAGTAAGTGACAAAGAAAGAATGTGATAATAAAGGGGAGAAATAAGTTATTCAATTGGCAATTATTACCAAGTTAGACAATGATGAGATCATGTTGTTTTGATTGTTTTGATATCCTACATATGTTGTTGATTATAAGTTTAATAATGTATTATGTCACCAAGCAAAGAACTTAGTCGATAAACCCTAAGGTTATCGATATCAGTTAAAGAAGACAGAATGTTAACCGAGTGAAGTTTAGTATTAACCGAGTAACAACCGAGTTTTAATAGATCACATTGGATGAATAAAAGCATTATTTAATGGAGGATGCTGATGAGCTGGAGTTGACCAGATGATTGGTATGTCATGCAAGAAGTTTGTTAAGAATTGACGACATGGAAAATACAAGAGCAATATCTACAGCATAGATTGAACCGCAATAACCTAGCACAAGTTCCTAGGAAGGAATGCAAGTTCCAAGGTGAGGTAAAATATTTTTAGATCGAAGGATACATTGAACCTAGTCAAGTTTGATGATCTGATGGCTAAGATTGATCATGAGAAATGTGATCAAGGAGATTAAGCGGTTAGAAATTGTTTATAAATAAGGAATTGTTGATAAACAATGTATGCGGGCAAATGTATGCACATTGATGATACAATAATGTTTACCAAGCACAGAAGCTTGAAGATCTGATTAAAGAATAGATTAAGAAGCCCAACAAGGGACAAGATAAGTTTTATGCCAAGATTGTTTTGAGCAAATAGAATCTGCTTTAGCATTTCAGATGTGAAGTTGGAGATATAATTTATTACTGTTATTTATTTTGTAAGTGACAGGAAATCTCTTAACCGAGTGGACTTAATAGTCTTATTTGTAAACCCTCTAGCAAGGTAACATTCTAAATGAGTGTTTGAAATCCTTTGACAAGGTCATTTCTAACAAAGTGCAAGACTCTAACAAGTCTGAGGGAAATCCCTTAACCAGTTCACATCTAGCAATGTGCTTGTAATCTTTAACAGGATTAGCTTTTAACCGAGCATACTCTAGAAGGGTATATTTCTTAGTGGGTCTGAAATCCCACAGTGGTTTTTCCCTATTTGTGTTTCCATGTTAAATCTGGTGTTATATGTGTTGTGATGTTATCTATTCATGAGTTTGAATGTTTTACAGTTTTGGTTATATATTCTGAAGTATAAGCTATTGAGGTTGAATCTATTGAATATATTGAAGATTACGTTTGTATGATTCACCCCCCCCCCCCCTCTCATCTTATTAACTATTGGCATCAGAGGTTTACAATTGGTATCAGAGCTTTGGACTTCGGAAGAAAAGTTTAAAGGTACTTGAGACAAAGATCTGAAGATGTATAAAAGGGATGCACCAAAGCTGAACAAGTCAAGTTTCTCCACATGAGATACAAGGATGAAGATGCATTTATCAGGAATTGGAGAATATGCAACATATTATTTGGACAATGATTACATAGCACCTAGCACCAAACCGATGACAATGGAAGGATAAATGCAAAGCAAGAACATATTTAAGCTATGATTGAAATAACATCTACATTAACCGACTTAGAGTTTAAAGATCTAGAAGGTTGTAATGATGCAAAGGCGATGTGGACCAAGATCATATCTGTGTATGGTGGTGATGAACATGTTCAAAGAGAAAAAATAGATGGTCTAAGAGGACAACTTGAATACTTGAGAGTGAATGAAGGTGAGAACATAACCCAATACAGTACAAGGTTAAAGGAAATTGTCAATCAAATCAAAGGAGCAGGAGGAACTATTGAAGAAAAGGATGTAACAAGTAAGTTGTTGAGAACCCTTCTACCTGCTTATGCCATTTGAGTCTCTACAATCAATGAGTTAATGTCTGTACCAAATATGCCAGTCTCTTTGGATGCCACTATTAGCAAGCTACATGCATTTGAGTTAAGTAATTTTGATAAGAGTGGGTCTTCGGTAAATAAAGTTGAATCTGCATTCAGTTCTTTTCATATTGGTGAATCTGATGACTATAATGATAGAATGAATAAGTACTCTGAAGGAAATCACAGTGGAGCAAGTGAGAGATTTCACAAAAGCATGGAAGAAGTACACAAACTGTATGAGGAAATCAGAAAGCAAGAAGAGTTTGAAGCACTATTGGCCAGAAGGTTACTAGAGAGGCAAAGGTAACTATAAAGGAAAGCTACCTTTAAAATATTTTAACTATAATAGAATAGGACATATGGCCTCTAATTGTCCTGACAAAGAATCTAGTGAAAAGAGAGAATACCAAGAAGACAGATAGAAAGACAATCACTACAAAGGATACTGATACTTCAGAAGGAGAGATAGAAAGACATGCCTAGCAGCTGATAAGGAATCCAATGATGATAAATCTGATGAAACTGATACAGAGGAAGTTGTTTATGCGGCTATCAAAGATGGATCAAATGAAGAAAGGTATGAAGAAAAAACCCTAATATCTCACATAAATAAAAATGATTCGGGTGAACTCACAATAATGGTTCCCACTTTTTTGCCACTTTTGACACTGAGATGAACAATTTTAAAATAATCTTCAACTTCCGACAACTATAACTTTTAAACTATTAAGAATTTGAAGATGATGTAAATTAGTGATTTGTAGAATTTTGTCTGCAGATTCTGTATATATTTTTTTCAAATTTTTTTGAAGGATTTTTTTAAAATTTTTCCATCTCCCTCGAAAAGTAGTTTTTTACAACAAACTATTTTTTTAAGAGTGATGTGTCTCCTGAAACTCATAACTTTTTTTCTATAAATGATAAAAACTCAATTCTTTCAAATTTTGGTTTGTAACATCAATATCCAAGGCTTGCAGTTGGTTTGATAGTGATATGTTCAATATTTTTCATTTTATTAAGTTTTGAAGTCCGACTAGTCATAATTCAGAGATAGGTTTACGTTTGAACACATAACTTATTCTATATATATCAAAATTCAATTTTATTTTTTTTGTTAGAAAGAAGACATCAATACCCAGGGCTTAGATATTTTTCAGATTTTTTTAAAATTAGTTTCCTATTTTTCCCAATGCGTTGAACAGAGAAGTTCATGTTCGGTGAAAAACCTATATTTGGTAAAATTAAAAAAACAAGTTCATAATAAACTCAATATGTAATAAAATTATATTCATTGGAAAGCTTGCTTCGAGGACTATAATACTACATTTTGGGTTGTCAAGATCATTCCATTTGAGCCTTCAACTAGAGGTTTCAAGGCCAAAAATCTGCAAAAAAATGTAGAAATTTTCAGAGAAGTGTTAAAAAAGGGGTTCGAACGAAGGGGGGTTCGAGCGAACCCCCTATTTTTAGGAGGGTTTGAATGAAGGGGGGTTTGATCGAACCCCCACGCTATAATTGAAAAATGACATAAAAGGGCATTAAAGGTGCTTCGCTCGAAAGATGGGGTTTGAGCGAAGTAGGGTTTTCGCTCAAACCCCAAAGAGTATTTTGTTCGAACACCCCCACTTCGCTCGAACCCCTCGTAAACAAAAGTTTTCACTTTCGCCAATTTCCTTCGTTGGCAAAAGTGGGAACCAACTTTGTGAGTTCACCCATTCTTGGATCATAGATAGTGGATGCTCACATCACATGATAGGTGATAAACACAAGTTTGTTAAATTAGAAGACTATGATGGAGGATATGTAAGATTTGGTAATGATGCACCATGTCTGGTGAAAGGTAAAGGATCTATAACACTTCTTGACAATGCTAAATGTGATGATGTATACTAGGTTGAAGGTTTGAAATACAATTTGTTGAGTGTAGCACAACTAGACAACACAGGATACCGAATAGAATTCCAGAAGGGATGTGTCAAAGTTCATGACAAGCATGGAAAGCTGGCTGCTACCGGGACACAAACAAAAGGTAATACATTTCATCTTGACTCAACTCAGAATAAATGTCTATATGCAAAAATAGAAGATACCTGGTTATGGCATAAAAGGTTTTGTCATTTAAATTTTGATAATCTGATTAAAATAAGTAAGAAGCACCGAGTAAGAGGTCTACCGAGCCTGGAAAAACCAAAAAATGCAATATGCCGAGGATGCCAGATGGGTAAGATGACAAGATCAAGCTTTACAAGTAAGTCCTACACTTCTAAAGGAATTTTAGATCTTGTACACACCGATCTTTGTCGTCCTATGAAAGTTCAAGTCATTATGGTGATAAATATTTCATATTAATTGTGGATGATTACTCAAGAATGATGTCAGTTATGTTTTTAAAAGAAAAATCAAAAGCTTTTCAAATGTTTAAATGGTACAAGGCAAGAGTTGAAAATGAAACAGGAAGACAACTGAAATGTCTTAGATCTGATAGAGGAGGAGAGTTAACTTTTGATGAATTTAACTTATTCTGCAATGATCATGGTATAAAAAGGCAAGTATCTACACCGAGAACTCCACAGCAAAATGGGATAGTTGAAAGAAGAAACAGATCAATTGTAGACTGTGCCAGAACCCTAATGATAGAAAAGAGGGTATCTCAAACATTTTGGAGAGAAGCAATCAACACTGTAGTTTACACCCTGAACCGAGTACAACTAAAGAAAGGAACTTTGAAGACACCATATGAAATCTGGTATGACAAGAAACCTACTGTGAGTTATTTTAAAATCTTTGGAAGTAGATGTTATGTTCACAAAGATGACAGAAATGGAAAGTTTGATTAGAAAAGCGAGGAAGGAACATTTCTTGGTTATTCTTCTAGAAGTAAATAATTTAAATGTCTGATCAAATCATCTAACAAAATAGTAGAAAGTGCAAATGTGAAAATTGATGAATTTGCAGAAAGAAATGATGAAGGAAATTCCAAAGAACCAGAAAATTATGAAGAATTTGTTTATGTTCAACCAAGAAATCCTACCGAGAAAATTGCTGAATAAAATTAAGATAATATCCAGTTACCGAGTGATGAAGAAGATCATACAGAGCCTACCGAGCCTATATTAGCCAAATATGTCAGAAGAATCATGCATCAAGTTAGATTATAGGAGATAAGGATGATCCAGTGATGACAAGGAACAAACTGAGACATAACACATGTCTGATATCTGAATTTTAACCGAGAATAGTAAAAGAGGCATTTAACAATGAAGATTGGGTAAATGCTATGACAGAAGAGATTGATCAAATCAAGAAGAATGAAACATGGACATTGGTCCCAAGACCGATGGACAAAAATGTAATTGGTACAAAGTGGATTTTCAGAAACAAGCTAAATGAAAAAGGTGAGGTCATTTGGAATAAAGAAAGACTAGTTTGCAAAGGTTATATTCAAGAAGAAGGAATTGATTATGGTGAGACTTTTGCACCTATGGCTAGACTTGAGGGAGTGAGAACATTGTTGGCATATGCTGCTTTCAAAAATTTCAAGGTATATCAAATGGATGTTAAATCTGCATTTTTGAATGGTATACTAGAAGAAGAAGTTTATATTGAACAATTTGAAGGATCTGTTGAAGACAAGAATAAAGATCAGGTATGTAAATTGAACAAATCTTTATATGGTCTGAAACAAGCACCTAGAGCATGGTATGAAAGACTGCACTCTTATTGGATCAAGATTGGATTTATAAGGACAAGTGAAAACAACAATATGTACATGAAGAATGATGAGGACAATGGAATGCTGATCTCAGCCATATTTGTTGATGATACTATTTTTTGTGGAAATGATTCTCTATGCAAGAACTTTGGAAATGAAATGTGCAAAGAATTTGAGATGTCATTAATCGGTGAAATAAAGTATTTTATAGGTTTACAAATACTGCAAATGAAAGATGAAATTTTCATTACTCAATCCAAGTACATAAAGGAAATCTTGAAGAAATTTGGAATGGAGGATTCTAAACCTGTAAGTACTCCTATGACTACTAACTGTAAACTATCAAAGAATGATGAATTTGCATCTGTTGATGAGACACTTTACTGATCTATGATTGGAAAGTTGCAATATGTTGTTCATAGCAGGTCGGATATAGCACATGCAGTAGGAATAGTTGCAATATTTTCTACAGATCCTAAAGAAACCCATATGACAGCAATCAAGAGAATTTTTAGATACCTAAGAGGCACTAAAGACTATGGTTTAGTATATGAAAAGAGGAATGATTTTGATTTAAAAGTTTATACTGATGCTAATTGGGCAGGAAACATTGATGGCAGGAAAAGAACGAGTGGTGGAGCTTTCTTTTTGGGAGATAGACTAGTAAGTTGGCTTAGCAAGAAACAAGGATGCATTTCACAGTCAACAGCTGAAGCTGAATATGTCACTGCAGCATTGAATTGTACCAATATAGCATGGATCAAGCAACTGTTGGAAGGTATAAGTGAGAAAGTTACCGAGCCCATAACTATATTCTGTTATAATACTAGTGCCATTAACATTTCAAAGAATTCGGTAATGCACTCTAAGACAAAGCATATCTCTATAAAGTATCATTATCTCAGAGAAGAAGTTCAAGAGAAGAAAGTTGTGCTGGAATATATTAGTTCAAAGGAGCAAATAGCAGACATCTTCACAAAGCCACTACCAAGGGACACTTTTGAGTATCTTAGAAGCAAGTTAGGGGTCCTATCCCTATCTTCTACTCATTGACAGAGTTCGTTGAAAGCATCAATTCGATGACTCTATAGAATATTATTTGTGGATTAATGCTGATTTACGCACTTTAGGAGGTTTTCTAAAGGTGTGCAGGAAATAGTGAATAGAGACAAGTTGCTCTGACAAAGACTGAGATGATACATGCGTAACACAGCAAGGAAATTACTTCACAAAGGAAGAAATCATGAATTAGTTTTTTTTTAGAATTGTTGTCAAAGGGGGAGAAGACTAAATGGAGAAAATAATAGAAGACTAATGACAAGGGGGACAAGACTTCAGGAGAAGGTTTAAATAGCTCAAGGATAATAGGAGAAGTCTAACAACAATTTGAATCCGTATCAGTTGGAACAAATCAAGTTGGTATTGCAATTTAAAGTTGGTTTTGCAATCAATGCCAAAGGGGAAGATTGTTGGCATTTCAATAGAAAAGAGATTGTTGGCATTTTAATAAGGATATTGAGAAGGTTGTTGGAGATTATTGATATAACTAAAGAAGGATGATTACTGTCTTAATAATATTATTTTATCATTGATGTCAATAAATTGATTTTCTGATTCAGTATGATGTTGCCATATCTTGAGAAGTATGTTTTGATGAGTATTAAGAGGTCAGT
The DNA here is from genome assembly GCF_030272615.1 of Cryptomeria japonica. NCBI lineage: Eukaryota > Viridiplantae > Streptophyta > Pinopsida > Cupressales > Cupressaceae > Cryptomeria > Cryptomeria japonica. The sequence goes on along the minus strand of NC_081408.1, from coordinate 482,327,048 downwards.
AAGTGACACAGAAAGAATGTGATAATAAAGGGGAGAAATAAGTTATTCAATGGGCAACTATTACCGAGTTAGACAATGATGAGATCATGTTGTTTTGATTGTTTTGATATGCTACATATGTTGTTGATTATAAGTTTAATACTATATTATGTCACCGAGCAAAGAACCTAGTCGGTAAACCCTAAGGTTATCGATATCGGTTAAAGAAGGCAAAATGTTAACAAGTGAAGTTTAGTATTAATCAAGTAACAGTCGAGTTTTAATAGATCACATTGGATGAATAAAAGAATTATTTAATGGAGGATGCTGATGAACTGGAATTGATCAGATGATTGGTATGTCATGCAAGAAATTTTTTAAGAATCAACGACATGGAAAATACAAGAGGGAGATCTACAGCACAGATTGAACCGCAATAACCTAGCACAAGTTCCTAGGAAGGAATGCAAGTTCCAAGGTGAGGTAAAACATTTTTAGATCGAAGGGTACATTGAGTTTTATGATCTGATGGCTAAGATTGATCATGGGAAATGTGGTCAAGGAGGTTAAGCAGTTAGAAATTGTTTATAAATAAATAATTGTTGATAAACAATGTATGCCGGTTTACCAAGCATAGAAGATTGAAGATCTGATTAAAGAACAGATTGAGAAGCCCAACAAGCCCAACAAGGGACAAGATAAGTCGTATGCCAAGATTGTTTTGAGCAAATGGAATCTGCTTTAGCATTTCAGATGTGAAGTTACAGATATAATTTATTACTGTTATTTATTTTGTAAGTGATAGGAAATCTCTTAACCGAGTGGACTTAATGGTCTTATTTGTAAACCCTCTAGCAAGGTAATATTCTAAATGAGTGTTTGAAATCCTTTGACAAGGTCACTTCTAACAAAGTGCAAGACTCTAACAAGTTTGAGGGAAATCCCTTAACCGGGTCACATCTAGCAATGTGTTTGTAATCTTTAACAAGATTAGCTTTTAATCGAGCCTGCTCTAGAAGGGTATATTTCTTAGTGGGTCCGAAATCCCACGGTGGTTTTTCCCTATTTGGGTTTCCATGTTAAATGTGGTGTTATATGTGTTGTGATGTTATCTATTCATGAGTTTGAATGTTTTACAACTTTGGTTATATATTCTGTAGTATAAGCTACCGAGGTTGAATCTATTGAATATATTGAAGATTAAGTTTATATGATTCACACCCCCCCCCCCCCGCGCCCCTCATCTTATTAAATATTGGCATCAGAGCTTTACATCACCTTACACTCTCAAGCACAAAAGAGGTTTTTTTCGAGTGAATTTAAATTGTGGGAATTAGCAATTGCAAGGATTGCAAAAGGTTTTCCTACAACTATGCTAACAGAAGTGCTTTTTATTGAATGCCTTTAAAACTGATAAAATAAGTGTGAGTATAGTTCTATTATGCAAAAGATTACTGTTAGGACTCTAAGAAATTATGAAAAAGAGAAGTACTTATAGAAATTAGAAGATTTGTTTCTTTGATAAGGACCTAATACATACAAACTTATTCAGCAAAGATTAATAACAGAGCAGTGCCTTTATTTGACAGTTAATACATAACTTTGTGGATAAGAATCATTATCAACTCAAGAGACAATTATAAGACCATCACTGTGAAGGTTGTATTATTTATTGCATGAACAATAAAAACCCAATTTTACATTCGATACAACAGCATGTGATGGTACATCACATCAAATCCAAATTTTTTTATCAAGAGGACATATGATTTTATCAAACACAAAATTACACACAACAATCTGAAGATAAAAACATGAAATCTTGTAAATTAACTTCCAGAATAAGAATGTACACAAAAAATGCACATGCAAACACTCCAATACATTCAGTTTGCACAAAATAAACTTCTTATTCCTACTAGACTTTTCTAAAACATAACACTTGCAACCTTGCCAGCGGCAGAATTATTTGAAACATGAAAAATTTGTCCCCCTTTTGTTTTGTGTGACTTCCCTTTTATAAACATAAGGGATAGTTGCATACAGTTTCATTCCCAAAGGACATGCTCTTTGGTTTAAGAAATAATTACAGATGAAAACCCTAAAATACATACTGAATAAATGCTTTAATAATGTTCTTTTATTTTCCGCTTTGATAAAGTTCCTCAACTTGATTGTGCAAATCTTTAAATATTCATTATCACCCAAAGATCTTGTGCACATAAGATAAGCCAATCAAATTTCTTGATTTAACAATTAATCATATTCTACCCTTGATTGGGGTTTGCCTTCGAAAAATTAATAACCTTTTCTTGCATGTAAATACTTGGTTAGAGTAATCAAAGTATTTCAACGCTTTTGGAAAATATTAATTTACCCTAGTATATATTTTCAAATAATAACATATGATTCATAAAAGAATATACTTCCCTTTTGAAAATGATATCCATGGACAAATATTCAAATAACGTGATAAGAATACATTTTCACCTTTTAGGGTAACTTCAATTCTTTTGAAAATATGAAATATATACTTGCAAAAAACCAATCAAACCATTATCCATATGATATAAATGATTTACCCTAATGCATATGTTCAATTTATTTACTTAGGGTAAATATATCCGATGAAAGAAAATATCAACCATTTGATAATCAAATGTTATTCATTATATTCACTATATGTCAAAAGGCTTTTAAAAGTAAAATATAATTCCCTTGACAAAATATTCTCCGCTAGTAAATAATATTACAAAATAACATTGAGTGAGAAAATGTTATATTTGAGACAATAATTTAAAGAATTTTTTGCAAAAATAAAAAATCTTTATATCTCCAAATAATATATAAGTCTCCTGGTCAAAAACACTTCTTGTGCAATATGTGCTAAGGGAATATGATTTAATTATCTGCAAAAGAATGGTATAGTTAGACATTTGTAATAAATCAAAAAAATTGCATTAGGGATATTTTAGAGAAATAAAATCTTTAGTGATATAATCCCTATACAAATAAAAAATAGTTTTTCCCTTAAAATTGATTTTAATCCATAATAGTATAGCCATTTTAGCATTGGAACAAAAATAATTTTTACCAAGAGAAGTGACAAAAAATTATTTTGATAATAAAAAATATCAAGACACAAGCATATCAGGCATATAGCATTTGAGAATATTTTTACTTTTGAGTCACAAAACTTCACAAAGTAAATAAAACTACCTTATTAATCTCCTCTTTGGAAAAGTTAAAATTCTAACTCTCAAACATTAACTCAAAAGTAAAACATTAAAATATATTAACTTACCCCCTTTTGCAAAAATTAAAACAATATTACCTCAAGCTCATCGGGGTAGTTATACATTGTCAGGGGAGTACATTTTAAGTTATGCCAACACCCGATGAGAAACTCACTTTTGGTCTCAAAATACATCAATCATATTGTATAAATAAAATTCACCCTAATATGTATTCAATTCATATATTTAGAGTAAAAATAATGAAAGATGACAATCACAATTTAGTAAGTTCATTTAAATCATCATTTCACCATGCATAAAAACTTAAGGTAGGAAGAACCTATGTAAATATATTTCCCTTTTGATAAAAAACATTTCTTTTACAATACATTATAAATAAAATATATAAATATTGCCCCCAAAATAGGAAAATATAATAATTTACTTTTTGCAAAGTAATTTCGTGAATGATAAAAGATCAAAGTAAAATATTATTTTTAAAACCTTTGGGTAGAAAATACTTCCTTAATATGTACCCAATAGATATAATTTTCTCCTAGCCCCAATGGTAAACATATGTCATCGAGGAAGCATTCTTTTTGTTGCACCGATCTCCCGATGAGAAAGAACTAAAATGCAAATGCCTCCATCAAGGTATTGCTGGAATTTCCACCTATTCAGGCCGTCACTTTCAAATCTGGGTTATCTATGGACTCACCAACACTTTGAAAACAATAAAAATATCATAAAAAGGCCCTCCAAGGTGAGATATATGGTGAGGGAAATCATTTTAAGACTAAAAACATCATTAATCACTTATATCCAGCTCCAAAAGATGGTCCGAATTGCAAAAACGTGAATGCATTTTTTACTACTGTTGTTTATTATCCTCAACTAATCTTTATGAACGAATTTTAATTCTTTTTGAAATAAACTCATTATTTATTTTCTGTGCAGGTAACAAGACTATAATTCATGTTAGTTAAAAATGTCATATAAACCTTTGTTACCTTGCAACATAAATAATTTAAATAAATAACATTATAATATTAATTGGAGCAAAAATATAATATCTAAAGCTAAACACTTCAAATTAATATTATACTTTTTAGGAAAATTAAAATAAATTGTAATAAAATGGATTTCATAAAAATATCAAAATAAATCACGAGGCTTCAAGATTCTGCATGACAATTCATAGGCATTATCCAATCAATGTAATGTTCTTGCAAGAGAATATTATTAATATCCAAATGCACTCATTTTGATAAAAAATCTAAAAATGTATACTTTAAATTCAAGAAACGAGCATTTGAGTTAGCTTTATAAAACATATCAAATGACACCGTTTGAATCCAAAATTTGAAACGAAGGTACTTGGATATACACAAAATGCAAAATAATAATTAGTTTGACATAATAATGTTTAAATGGAAATAAATTATGGCTCAAAAGGGCGTACCTGAAAAATTCAACTTTTGAATACATATACATACTTGGAAATTGACCTGTTAATGTGTTCATAGGTTTTCAGGAGCTGATCATAGGTAGTGCATACAATTGCATCGAGAAATCTGCTTTTTGGCATGAACCTATAACTCTAAAATCTTCAAATTTTAGGGTTCTAGGAGTGGCTCTTTCTAGGGACGAATGCTCCATGATAGCATAATGAGATTCCACTTGTCTCTGCAAGAGAAGACCATTAAAAAGAACTCCCCTTTGTAGGTTTTTATTTGAATAAAATTTGGTGGCCCCAGGCCCCCCAAAATTTACATCATTTCTTCCCTCTATCAAATACCTGATTCTGATCATATGGCAATACGAACTTTCTAAAAATATAACCATTTTATTTACCATTCATAGTGCGCGATTCATCCTTATTATAATAATCTTCATAGATATATCCCCTTGATATCACTTGGTCTAAAAATAAATACTTAGATTTATAGTCTTGTTCATATTTTATTCCATGATTCTCAACTGTGTAATTACCTTTCCATTGTACTTTATCCTCATTTGAAAACCCTGACAATGATTTCTCATTTGAAAAGTTTAAATCATCTTTACTATATACAATCTTTTCCTGAGTGTGATAAAAATTTTCCATATCATAATTTGAACATCCCTTTCACCGTGTAATTCATTTTATAATTGTGCAATATTCTTTAGAATAAAATTCTCTGGTAAATTTTCTGCATTTCTTTGAAAAATATTTGTGTATCTCAACGTAATATCCAGATTGGGCTCCACACAACCCCTATTGCAATAGTTCAAACTATTTATCCTCTTGGAATTATATTCCACATTGTTCACTCTTATTATATCCTCATTTTTTAACAATGTTTTATTTTCCTCAAATAGTAGATTAGGGCACACATACGAATCTTCATCACATATGATTTTATCATAATAAAAACTTGAAAAAAATTGAACGTCACCTCCGAACATATTGTCTATTTCCTTATTCCTCGGAGATATTTTACCCTCTTCACATAAGGATTTAGGACATGTATCCTTTTCGGCAATATTTTGCGAAAGCATTATTTACTTTTCCCCTATAATTTTATCATATGATATTTCTGCAATATTATCTTTTGATATATTTTCTCTTATGTCATTTTCAACATATGGATTTGATAATATAAAAATTTTAGGTATACCTTCATGGAAATCCCTTTGTGTTTGATCACATACTTTATCTTCCAGAATAATGTCTTCACAAATGTCTTCTATTAAAATACCCTCTTGTGTACGAACTGTATGTACATCGTCTTTACAGACAGAATTAAAGATTGATTCTTTCCAGAAGAATATTTCTTCATACTTCTCTGGAGCTTCATCATACAAGGGATTTTCATAGTTATCATACAATATTTTTTTTCTCTCTGATATTCATTTGCTTTTTCACTATACACTACATGAATATGCACTGATTCCTTTGCCTATTTATTCTGAAAAAAAATTGGACCATCTTCCTAAATGTATCTTTGATATTCTATGTCTAATAATCCAGAAATTTCTTCTGTACTGAAGAAGGTTTCCTCTTTATCATTGCATTTACTTATGTCTGCTTCTACATGTATGCATTCTTTGATATTTAAATCCATAGTTTCTTCACTATTTGAAAATGGAACATCACTATATTCTTCCTCTAACATGCTTTCATATATAATTTCAAGTAGAAGCCTTACCTGAGGATCATGATAAATCCCCAACTCCTACATTTTTTCTAACAATGAGGGCTTGATGTTTGAAGGTATTTTTTTGTATATACTGAACATCCTCACACATAATTGTGTTGCAGATTCACTTTCCTATTTCTCTATGTCAATAAATGTATCCAAAGGATAAATGCAAGATTTTTCCTACATAGTGTAAATCTGGTTTCCGTCATGCTCATAGCAGATGTCATCCTCTTCCTCACCTACATCATGAAACATATGAAAAAACCATTGCTCGAAATCCCTACATGATGAAAGGCACTGTGTGGGTAATGAATCATACTCCTCTATTGCCCTATCTTTCAATGTTGTGGCAAATAGCATCATTACCTGTCCTTGATCATCAATGTCATGGTTTTCTATAAACAAATAGAATATTTTTAAATACCACTTTACTGATTCATTATGTTCACCATAAAATTTTGGTATAACTTGCACAAAATGTAAAAATAAATCATCGATTTCACATGAAAATCTTCTAAGGTCCAATGGCCTATTGTCCAGTGGAAATAATAGTTTATTCAACCAATTTTGAGACATTTTGTAATATATTTCCTATTAATATCAAAGGGAAGAATTCTCATTTACCTGTGGGTTTCCTCCCTCAGTAGAGTCACCAACTGAATAAAAACTATTAATATAGAGTCGTCACCTCCTAAGAGGAAAATATTACCAACTTAACTTATCTTCTGGGATCCTCCCTCCAGTAGAGTCTGAAACAAACTACCAAAGATTCTAAAAACTTCTTCTAAACAACTCCCCAACAGAGTCGCCAATCTGTTGTGTGACTCAGATGGGGAAAACAAAACTTATCAAATTTTCAATGAAAAAACACCATAGCTTCTAGGTGAATGTCAAACTATGTATGACAACACTCGAGCAGAGTCACCAATCTGTAAGTTCCCAAAACCATAGATTGGAAAACCAAAGACTTGCCTAATCCTCAATTGATCCAATCAGCCTTGGCAAATGAACAGAGATGGTCAAAGACCAAATCCCTCTACACTTTAGGCTCCACTAAACCTAGGTGGGTGTACCTTACACTCTCAAGCACAAAATAGGTTTTTTTTGAGTGAATTTAAACTGTGGGAATTAGAAATTGTAGGGATGGCAAAAGGTTTTCCTACAACTATGCTAACAGAAGTGCTTTTTATTGAATGCCTTTAAAACTGATAAAATAAGTGTGATTATAGTTCTATTATGCAAAATATTATCGTTAGTACTTTAAGCAATTATGAAAAAGAGTAGTTTTTATAGAAATTAGAAGATTTGTTTCTTTGATAAAGGACCTAATGCATACAAACTTATTCAACAAAGATTAATAATAGAGTAGTGCCTTTATCTGACAGTTAATGCATAACTTTGTGGACAAGAATCACTATCAACTTAAGAGACAATTATAAGACCATCACTATGAAGGTTTCAGTATGTGCTGCATCAACAATAAAAACCCCATTTTACATTCGATACAACATCATGTGATGGCACATCACAACAAATCCAAAAGATTTATCAAGAGCACATATGATTTCATCAAACATAAAATTACACACAACGATTTGAAGATAAAAACATGAAATCTTGTATGTTAACTTCCGGAATAAGAATGTACACAAAAACTGCACTTACAAATACTCCAAAACATTTAGTTTGCACAGAATAAACTTCTTATTCCTACTAGACTTTTCTAAAACATAACACTTGTAGCCCTGCCAGTGGCATAATTATCTTAAAGATGAAAAATTTGTCCCCACTTTGTTCTTTGTGACTTCCCTTTTATAAACATAAGGGATAGTTGCAGACAGTTTCATTCCCAAAGGACACACCCTTTGCTTTAAGAAATAATTACAAATGAAAACCCTAAAATATGTACTAAATAAATGCTTTAATAATGTTCTTTTATTTTCTACCTTGATAGAGTTCCTCGGCTTGATCGTGCAAATCTTTAAATATTCATTATCACCCAAATATCTCCTGTACATAAGATAAGTCAATCAAATTCCTTGATTTAAGAATTAATCATATTATACCCTTGATTATCGTTTGCCTTTGAAAAATTAATATCCTTTTCTTGCATGTAAATACTTGGTTAGAGTAATCAAAGTATTTTAACCCTTTTAAAAAATATTAATTTACCCTAGTATAGATTTTCAAATAATAACATATGATTCATAAAAGAATATACTTCCCTTTTGGAAATGAAATCCGTGGACAAATATTCGAATAATGCGATAAGAATACATTTTCACCTTTTAGGGCAACTTCAATTCTTTTGGAAATAGGAAATATACAATTGCAAAAAAACAATCAAACAATTATCAATATGATATAAATGATTTACCCTAATGCATATGTTCAATTTATTTACTTAGGGTAAATATATTTGATGAAAGAAAATATCAACCATTTGATAATCAAATGTTATTCATTATTTTCACTATATGTCAAAAGGCTTTTATAAATAAAATGTAATTCCCTTGAGTGAGAAAATGTTATATTTGAGACAATGATTAAAAGATTTTTTTGCAAAAATAAAAATTATTATATCTCCAAATATTATATTAAGTCTTTGGGTAAAAAACACTTCCTGTGCAATATGTGCCAAGGGAACATGATTTAATTATCTGCACAAGAATGGTATAGTTAGACATTTGTAATAAATCAAAAATTTTGCATTACGGATATTTTAGAGAAATAAAATCTTTAGTAATATAATCCCTATACAAATAAAAAATACTTTTGCCTTGAAAATTGATTTTAATCCATTATAGTATAGTCATTTTATCATTGGAACAAAAATACTTTTTACCAAGAGAAGTGACAAAAAATCATTTTGATAATAATAAATATCAAGCATATAGCATTTGAGAATATTTTTACTTTTGAGTCAAAAAACTTCCCAAAGTAAATAAAACTACCTTATTAATCTCCACTTTGGAAAAATTAAAATTCTAACTCTCAAACATTAAGTCAAAAGTAAAACATTAAAATTTATTAACTTACCCCATTTTGCAAAAATTAAAACAATATTACCTCAAGCTCATCGGGGGAGTACATTTTAAGTTATGCCGATACCCGATGAGAAGCTCACTTTTGATCTCAAAATACATCAATCATATTGTATAAATAAAATTCAGCCTAATATGTATTCAATTCATATATTTAGAGTAAAAATTATTCATATGAAAATAATGAAAGATGACAATCATAATTTAGTAAAGTTCATTTAAGTCATCATTTCATCATGCGTCAAAACTTCAGGTAGAAAGAACCTATGTAAATATATTTCCCTTTTGATAAAAAATATTTCTTTTACAATACATTATATAAAATTTATAAATATTGCCCCCAAAATAGGAAAATATAATAATTTACTTTTTGCAAAGTAATTTCATGAATGATAAAAGATCAAAGTAAAATATTAGTTTTAAAACCTTTGGGTAGAAAATACTTCCTTAATATATACCCAATAGATATAATTTTCTCATATCCCCAATGGTAAAAATAAAATTCAATATCGTCATAGTAGATTGTCATCGTAGTAACATATGTCATCGGGGAAGCATTCTTTTTGTTGCACTGATCTCCCAATGAAAAAGAACTAAAATACAAATGCCTCCATCGGGGTATTGCTGGAATTTCCACCTATTCTGGTCATCACCTTCAACTCTGTGTTATTTATGGGCTCAGCGACACTTTGAAAACAATAAAATATCGTAAAAAGGCCCTCTAAGGTGAGATATATGGTCAGGGCAATCATTTTAAGACTAAAAACATCATTAATCACTCATATCTAGCTCCAAAAGATGACTCGAACTACAAAATCGTGAATGCATTTTTCGCTACTGTTGTTTATTATCCTCAACTAATCTTTATGAGCTAATTTTAATTTTTTTTGAAATAAACTCATTATTTCTTTTCCGTGCAGGTAACAAGACTATAATTCATGTTAGTTAAAAATGTCATATAAACCTTTGTTACCTTGCATCATAAATAATTTAAATAAATAACATTATAATATTAATTGAAGCAAAATATAATATCCAAAGCCAAACACTTCAAATTAATATTATACTTTTTAGAAAAATTAAAATAAACTGTAAATAAAATGGATTTCGTAAAAATATAAATCGAAATCATGAGGCTTCAAGATTCTGGATGTTGTCATATAATGATATAGACAATTCATAGGCATGATCCAATCAATGTAATGTTCTTGCAAGAGAAAATTATTAATATCCAAATGCACTCATTTTGATAAAAAATCTAAAAATGTATACTTTAAATTCAAGAAAAGAGCATTTGAGTTAGCTTTATAAAACATATCAAATGACACCATTTGAATCCGAAATTTGAAACGAAGGTACTTGGATATACACAAAATGCAAAAAAATAATTAGTTTGACATAATAATGTTTAGATGGAAAGAAATTATGGTTCAGAAGGCTGTACTTGAAAAATTCAACTTTTGAATACATATACATACCTGGAAATTAACCTCTTAACGTGTTCATAGGTTTTCAGGAGCTGATCATAGGTAGTGCATACAATTGCATCAAGAAATCCTCTTTTTGGCATGAATCTATAACTCTAAAATCTTCAAATTTTAGGGCTCCAACAAAACCATATAGTCTTACATAAAAGCCATATAGACGTATAATTTCATATATCTGGAAATATATATGGAAATATATAGACATTTGAATCATCTTCATGATCATAAACACAACGAGACCCATAATTTTGACATAAGTGAGGTCGAACTCGATTCCTAGAAGACTCAACCACATCACCGTGTGTTAGAGGCCTTGTGTGATATATAAGACTTTGAGTCAGTGAGCTAATGGACTCTAAGGTCTCTACCTCAACACCCTCCTTTACAACAAAAGGGATAGTGATATTTGCAATCTTTTGTTTACCTAGGGGTCTTGGTGCCAAATTTTGAGTACGTTGTGCCCCTACTCTATCCTGTGCGGAGCCCCCACCTCTACCCTGTAACTCAGACCCTATGTTATTGCATGGATGATAGTTAAATTTGCAATAGAGTTTCCTCAAAAAGTATCGCGGGACCTCATTGTTACTACATGGAGGATAGTTAAAAACCATCCACCACCTATCCAAAAAATTATCCCTTATCCCTTGGTGATGGCACCAATGGATAGGTAGTGATAGGGAGATAATGCAAGAAGGTTGCCCAAGTGGCTTGTATGTTCACTAAGTAATAGGTCCTTGCTAGTTTCAAGGTTTTGTTACTTAAATCAGAGTGCAAAAGGTTTATAGACAACCTAGCAACCCTCTTTGATCCAACTCCCTAAGTTAAACACTTCTTGGTTGCTCAAGGGCTTCAACTCCATAGTTTCTCTGGCTTGGTAATCTAACACCTTACTCACTCAACTGGTATTCATTCTTCTATCTTGATCTATTCTCTGACTACTCAAGGTCTCCATTTATTGATCTACAAGTTGTGTCAAGTTTTACCCCAATGGGTGTCTTTGGTCTTCTATGTTTTGAGGTGTAGAAGTCCTTCACAAGTGCTACAACCTAAGTTTTGGAGTCTATCTCACCCAAGTGTTAAAGGTAGGCAAGATTAACTTGTTTCAACTAGACTTGATGGGTTTTAAGCTTTACAACCTCCCTTTGTGTACCCAATTTGACAAAAATCCAAGTTTTAGGCCTAAAACAGGCTACAAGGAATTAGCCCTCCTTTTGGGGTTTTATGCTCACCCTGCTCCAACAATGGACTTACAGACAAACAAGACTTCATATTTAGATACCCTTTTGAGAGTTATTGAATATTTTCTAATTTTTAGGGCTCATTAGGCCTTCTCCATGACTATCCCAAAAATAGGTGCAAAAGGAAGGGTTTGCAAGGGTTTTGGAGGCAAGAATCAACTTGCAAGCTAGAAATCTTCAAAGGGAACCATGAAACCTTAGTCCTACCATGTCACATACTATTTAGACCAAAAAGAAGTAGTTTTTCACCTTTAAAGGGTTAGAGAACAAGAATTTACAAAAATGCTCATAGGGAGTGAGCAACATTGACAACTTCTCCAATCTTGCTTTCTACAAAACACATCATAGCATGAGAGCCAAATTACATTCTAAAACATGTGAACATGTCTATCATTAGAGACAAGAGAGAATCACATTAGCTCTACACAAAAGGGCATTGGGAAATTACAAACAATGTAACATGCACTGTCAAACTAAGTATCACTGCGATTTGCCCTTTGATTGCTTTTTCACTTTGGACCTGCACTTTCCACTGTCGAAAACTTTTTTTTTAAAGGTCTACTCGGTTATTTTATTCATTTCTTTGCCTTTGGATATTTGTTTTCCTTCATACCTGCTGTTTGGAAAAGGAAGAATACATAAACATCTTCAACAAAAATGCAAAAATCAGTCATAATTGACTGTGACAGCTAGCTGGGCATTACAACTTTGCCTCAAGGATCATTAATTGATCTTGGAAAACTCAAAACCCATGGATAGGGTCATAAACCACTCCTTTTTCTTTTTTGAAAGCCAATAGAATAAGATACAAGGTTTTACAAGCACCAACATATGGTGGAGAGTGAGCAAATGAGTGGAAATGAACTCCAAAACAGTGACTCACTGTTTTTAACATCATTTTCACAAAATGAAAATGCAATCAACCTCATTATGGCTTAGAAAGCCTCTTTTCCTTTACATTCAACCTTAAAGATCAAAACAGGTCTGATTATCTGATGAATGCATTTGCTATAGAAGAGCAAAGCATCAAATTTCTTCAAGACCCTAGCCAAATGGCACACTTGCCTAGGGCTCTATGGCCACAAAACTTCTTGCACCTGCATTTTGGAAATAAAAGCATGTATATACATATCTTAAAAGTTGACCAGCTAGTTCTTGAGAAGCCATGAACATTTAGGGCTTCAAGAAGCCAAGTTGGTTAAGCATCCTTGCCAATTTTCCTAGACAAGGCAGTGAAACTATCAAAACTAGATAATTTTGCACAAAACTCAAAACTTAATGAAATTCAATGCCACCAAAGGGAAAAGCTTTAGGAAAAATAAGAGTATTGGAAAATGCAAAAAAAGTATGGCCACGTATAGTAGGTGTACGAACTGTTGCTCACATGGAGTCAAAACATAGGGAAAACAAGGTAAAAAGTAGAGCAAACTTGCAAAATGCTTGATATATCCAAATGATCAACCCTTACAATGGTTCAAACAAGAGAATAAATACCTCTACATGTTAGTTATTCACATGTATGGATAGGTACATTTCCAAGAACACTCAAATTTGACACTTTCATGTCTAAAATGACAACTTTCAATGCCTAGATGATGCAAGGTTGATCTCAAAGACAATAAATCACCTAAAAACACTATTCACACCTAAAAACCAAACACCAAACATGTCTAATAACTTTTCACAACAAAAACACACTGAAAACTCACTTTTGACAACATTTTGCTAGGCAACTCCAAACTGGCAACTTTGAACAAAAAGATGAAAACAGGAAACATGACCACAAAATGAGTTCAAAACTCATCCAAACAACTTAGAACAACACAAAAACAACTCAGACAAACTTTCCAACTCAAAATTAATAAAAATCAAACTTGCTCTCAAACTTGTGATGAGGCCTAGGTGCTCTTGCACCATACTCCCCCGGTGACAAAGAAGTCATGTGACTCCTTTGGGTAGAAAAGAGAGAGGAATACTAGCCTTGTGGAAGTCACTTTCAGGTATCCAAGTGGCTTCAGAGGTTGGTTGATCTTTTCGCTTGATCAAATGTTGAAAGTAGTCATGCTGCCTAGTCTTCTTGATGATTCTGGAATTGAGTACTTATTCAGGAATGGGAGAAGAAGAAGAGGGGAGAGATAGATCAGAAAGGGAATTGGAAATGTCTGAAGCTCTCTAAGTCTCTTCTGGAGGCTACCCCTTGAAAGGTACCAAATCTGCAACATTAAAGATAGGAGACAAGGAAATGTTAGTAGGTAAATCAATCTTATAAGCATTTGGACCATACTTAGCCAAAATCCTGCAAGGTCCAATTCATCTCATCTGTAACTTGGTAGGAACTCCCTTTTGTAATCTAGACTTGTTGAGATGCACCATCACAAAATCTCCAACAAACAATTGTACATCCCTCTTTGAAGCATCCACCCTTGCCTTGATGCTTGCAGTGGTGTCCTACAAAGACTGCTTAACCTGTTCATGGATCTCTTTTAGAGACTGTGCCATATCCTTTGTTGTCCCACTAACATGTTGCAAGTTAGTCACATCATGTAACTCAAAAACACCTTTTGGATGCACACCATAAACAATCTGAAATGGACTCTTACCAGTGGATCTGTTTACACTATCATTATAGGCAAATTATGCTTGTGGAATGAGTTGATCCCAGCTTTGTCCACACTCCTTGGTGAGACATCTGAGTAGATTACTCAATGTTCTATTCACCACTTCTATTTGGCCATCTATCTATGGATGGTAAGTTGAGCCAAAAGACAAGTTAGTACCCAATTTATTCCACAAAGTCTTCCAAAAATGACCCAAAAACTTAACATCTCTATTTGACACAATGCTAGATGGCAAACCATGTATTTTGACAACTTCTTTAAAGAAAAGGAAAGCAATATGACTAGCATCATTAGTAGTTTTGCAAGGTATAAAGTGAACCATTTTGCTAAATATGTCAACAACCACAAAGATACTGTCATACCCTGCTTTTGTCTTTGGTAAACCTACAACAAAATCCATGCTGATGCACTCCCATGGCCTAGAAGGAATGGGAAGTGGCTGATATAAACCAGCATTAGTGCTATTACCTTTGGCCTTCTGACATATCATACACTGCTCAACATACCTTCTCACATCTCTCTACATTTTAGGCCAGTAATAAAAGCGTTGAACCAACTCTAAGGTCTTATTGAGACCAAAATGGCCACTCAAACACCCATTATGTTTCTCTTGGATAAGGTTTTCTCGCATGGAACCTTTAGGAACACACAACTGTCCTCCCCTAAATAACAAACCATTCTGCAATGTATAGTCAGCATACTCACTATGGAAATGATTCTCAAAAGCAAGACAAACCTTATAAGTAGTAGCAAAATCATCATCATTAGGATACAAATCTTGAAAGAAATCAATACCAATACTCTTAACTTGGATCTCCTGAATAGTCAACAATCCCCTCCTCAAAGCATCAGCTACTTTGTTACATTGGTCTTTCTTGTTCTTAAGAGTAAAAGTGTATGCTTGTAGGTATTCTACCCATTTCACATGCCTATGGTTGAGTTTATCTTGAGAATTCAAGAAACTGACTGCCTAGTTGTCTGTATACACAACAAACTCTTTAGGAAGCAAGCAATGCCTCCACTTCCTAAGTGCCTGCACTAATGCATATAACTCTAAATCATAAGATGAATACTTTTTCTTTGCATTATTCAATTTTTCACTAAAGAAAGCAGCTGGTCTATTATCTTGACTCAAGACTGCACCTACTGCAAGATGACTAGCATCACATTCTATAGTAAAGAGTTTATCAAAACTAGGAAGTATTAACATTGGCTGTGTAGCAACTCTAGTTTTGAGTAACTCAAACCCCTTATTGGCTACTTCTGTCCATTGAAACTTAACCTTATGACCACCCTTTATTGTATCTAACATGGGTGCACAAATTTCACTGAACCCTCTGATAAACTTTCTGTAAAACTGGGCTAGACCATGAAAACTTCTAACTACACTAGTTGATTGTGGGGTTGGCCAACTTGTTATGGCTGCAACTTTTGATTGATCCATCTTAAGATCTCCACTAGACATAACAAAACCAAGATAGACTAGCTCTTGTTTCATAAAATCACATTTCTCAAGATTTATGGTTAACTACTCATCAGATAATCTCTACAAAACAATAGCTAAGTGTTTCAAATGCTCCTCTTTAGCCTTACTAAAAATGAGAATGTCATCTAAGTAGACTACCACAAACTTACCAAGAAAATCCTATAATACTTCATTCATTAACCTCATAAAGGTACTAGGAGCATTAGAGAGTCCAAAAGGCATAATCAACCATTCATAAAGACCCTCATTTGTTTTGAAAGCAGTTTTCCACTCATCACCCTCTTTTATTCTAATCTGATGGTAACCACTTTTTAAGTCTATTTTGGAGAAATACCTCGCACCCCCTAAACAATCCATCAAATCTTCTATCCTGGGAATAGGGAATCTATAACTTATTGTGATTTTGTTAATGGCTCTAGAGTCTGTGCATAGTCTCCATGTGCCCCCTTTCTTAGGTGCTAACACAGTGGGTACGGCACAAGGACTTATACTCTTTCTTATTAATCCCTGATCCAACAACTCTTGAATCTGCATAGCTACCTCCTTGTTCTGTTTAGGAGTCATCTTATAAGATGCTTTGTTTGGCAAAGAAGCTCCTGGTATAAAGTCAATCTAATGACTAATGGCTCTAGGAGGAGGTAATGTTGCTAGTTGTCCATCACTAATGATGTCCTTAACGTTATCAAGGATTTTCTGCACTTCTTGTGGGATCTCAACTTGTTTTTCGTTCTTCTCCTCCTTAGGCTTCACTGAACTCTTTTTCATTGACTAACAACACATTAGGTGCCTGTGGTTTGTTGTTCTCTGTCTCTTCACTAAGGGACTACATTTTGTAGACAATACCATTCTTTTGAAAGGAATATGTATTTTTCACCATCATGGTGTGCCCTTCTGTCAAATTGCCAAGGTCTACCCAATAGTAGATGGCAAGCATCCATAGGAAGGATGTCACATAGTATCCTATCCTTGTATTCACCTATGTTGAAGTCTACCCATGCTTGGTCACTAACTAGGACATGTTGCCCCTTGTTTAACCAGGTTACCTTGTAGGGTTCATTGTGCCTCATTCTAGGTAGGTTCAATTTGCTAACCGCTTCCTCTAAGATAATATTATCTGTGGAACCTGAATCTATAACCACCTTACATACCTTGCCCAAGATTTTGCACTTTATCTTGAACAATGCTCTTCTCTGAGACACTTCACACTTTTGAGGTTCTTGCATCAATACTCTCCTCATCATTAGACTCTCACCATCTTTGGGTGCTAAGTGCATTGCTGGAGTTCTTGTACTACTTCATTCCTCCTGAACATAGTTCACTCTCTTTTCACCTCCATAGGAAGAAATAGGCTTTTCTGGACACCTATAAGCAAGATGACCCAATTTTTGATAGTTATAGCATTTCATTGTGGAGAAGTAAGACCCTCTACTTGGGCCACTAGATCTACCCCTTCCTGGGTTGCTTGATCCCCTACCCCTATAATTGGGCTTGCTCTGAGAATCCCCACTTTGCTCTATAAGCTTAGATTCTCCCTGGGACCTTTGATCTAGGTGTCTTCCCCCAAAACTACCTCGATGGCCTCTACCATCTCTGCCTCTTCCTCTACCTCTTTTATGCTTCTCTTGCTTCTTCCTACTCCTTTCCTCTACCTTGAGTGCAAGTTAGTAGCACTTCTAAATTGTTGTAGGACACAACAAACTTAACTCTTCCTGTATGTTCCATCTCAAACCATTGAGATACCTAGCAACCTTGACATTTTCATCCTCTTGGATCTTTGACCTAAGGCATAGCTTCTGAAACTCCTTGGTGTAACTACTGACATCTAACTCCTTTTGCCTAAGGTTTTGCCTTTTCCTATGAAGCTATATTTCATAGTCCTTTGGAATGTAAGTCTCTCTAATCTTGGACAACATTCCCTTCCAAGTTGCTATGGGCTTTTTGCCCTCTTTCTCACCTTCATCCTGAATGAACTTCCACCATGTTAAGGCAGCACATCTCAACCTAGATTTAGCCACCTTCACTTTTTGGGCCTCTGTCACACCGTCACATTCAAAATGGTTCTCAAGCCCCTCAATCCACTCCATGACCACTTCTGGGTCCATTTTACCACTGAATAGTGGGACTCCTTCTAGTGTTCTCCGACTCATAGCCTTCAAGGCTTTCAAAAAGGGTTCATTCTCTATCACAGGGTCTGGTAGAGGGATTTCATCCTCTATAGCTAATAGTTTACCCCTGTCTTTTGTTCCTTCTATCTTATTGCTGACTTCATCTGTCTTCACTTCTACTTCACCTAACTTCTGCTCTAGGAGGTCTAGCTTCACCCTGAGTAACCTATTTTCTTCTTCCTGGTCTTCCATTTTCTTTGCTAGCTCTGCATTTGTCACCATGGTTGCCAAATTGCTACTTCTTCCCAAGTGTAACTAAGCCCTGATACCACTATGATAGGGAGATAATGCAAGAAGGTTGCCCAAGTGGCTTGTATGTTCACTAAGTAATAGGTCCTTGCTAGTTGTTGGGAGTATTTAAAACTGAGTCAAGTTTATAGGCCTATTTCAAAATTTTGCTCAGTATGTCAGAAAGGTACCCGAATGAGTCAGTTTGAATGGCCTACTTTGCAAGGGGGTAAAATGGATCCAGTTGATTTTGAGAGGGTAAGGCTCGAGATTCATGTCCCACACCTTTCATTTGGCCTATTCAATGTGTTGCAACTTTCAGAATTCAGTTTGGAGAAGTTTATCAAGTACCCGTTTTGAGGGGTGAGCTGAAAGTGCATTCTAGGCACAAGTGCAAATTTTATTAAGTAGCCTACTTTGAGCGATTATATATTTTTCCCTGTTCATCATCATGAAGAAATTCAAAGTGGATTCAATTCTATGCATAAAACTGAGTTACCCTGCAAAATTGCAAGTCCCGACAAATCCGTTTGCTCCGTTTTCGTAGCCAAATCCGTTTGTAGTTTGTGATGCTTGCACAAGTGTAAAAATGTCTCGGTGAATGTCATGTCAGAATGTTTGTTCCGGGCAAATGTTGGTATAAATGGTGAGCTACATTTCAAATTTCAAGCTTTTATCAATCCATTTGATCGGTTTTCAAAAGGACTCATTTTGCCATCAAATTCAGTTATCCGCACTTCCAGTGTTAGATCAGTTAATGTAGCCGTTTTGGTGAGTGCATCGTTTGCATTCTATCAGTCAGGTGATCGAATTGAGAATTCAAAGATTTAATATGTACTTAAAGGTACCTATGTTCCAAATTTGAGAGCCTACGGAGGTCGTTTGGTATTTTTAAGAAAGGCATCATGTGTTGCCAGAACATTGACTTCATCAGGTCCGCAGTGTCGACAAAGCCAGTTGGCCATTTTCAGAAATTAATATCTCTTCGCTCAGGACTCATCTTGAGAAACCGTTTGGTAGATGTCATCCTTGTATATCAAAGTACACGCCTGTCAGATGGCGAGCTCCAGAAAGGTGTTTTGACCACATTGAAAATTACGTCTTCGCGATTAAATGCAAAAATTGTGGCGTAATTGCCTGAAGGATGTAAAATGCAATTTTATGATCCGAAAACAATGTCGATCGATTCCAGAGGTGTGTTTAATGTTCCTGAATCATTCCAGAGGTCAGTTGCATGAAATCGAAATTTTTTTTAGTCGGACCCACTTTGGGGCCCGACCGGGCTCATGCTCGTAGATTGATTTTCTTGGCGACTTTGTTCACTGAGAGATTTTTAGAATATTATGAATGATGGATTGTAATCACAAAACATGTCATAAGAGTTGAAAAGACTGTAGACCTCCAGGCAATTTCAGATTGATGATTTTAATGCCAAATCCTCCTTCAGCATAGAGAAGAGATTAAAAAAAATGCAAATGTATTTGGGAGATGGTGTGGAATGGAGAGTGGATTGATCATTCAACAAATATAATTGGCATGTGAAATGTCAGCCAACATCTTCTTGTGCATTAATCATGGTTTTGAGAGATTTTAAAAACCTCAAGCAAATTTCAATTGGCATGAAGCCAAAGTCTCCCTGCACAAATGAGAAAAGGGCAATTTAGAAATTCTTAACAGCAAATGCAATGGTGTGGTTTAAAAACAAATTGAAACTTCTAGCAAGTGCATAATGCCCAATTCTCCCTTCTCCTTGCCATGAGTTAGAATTGATTGCTGAAAGTTAAAATTAAACAAATGAAATGTAATGGCTGGAGAGTGAAATTAAAAAAAAAATTGAAACTTCCAAGTAATGCTCCAGCAAATACACAATGCTGTGTGCGTGGTGTTTAGGAGACAAATAAATAAACTTCAGCCAAATTCAATTGGCATAAAGGAGGCCTTGGAAAATATTTCAAAACAAGATGAAATCAGCCCTCCCAGCAGTCCACGTGAGGATTGGTAAAGGAGTTCCAGAAGAATTTTAAGATCATGTGACACAGGTCATAGAAACCATTCCACAAAATGGTAATTGCAGCAGTAGTTCCCTCCCTCACGTGGCATAAAGGAGATCTGGAAAGTGTTTCAACATTTTATGAAATCAATCCTCCAGGCTCACATGGTGGCTAAAGCAGTTTGTAGAAGATTTTGTTGTTCACGTGGTGAAGAAAGGGGGGGGTGCAGATCGAAAACTATAAACCAAACACCAAATGCATTGCCAGCAGCTTCCCAATGTTGAAGATGTTTCAGAGGTTCTCAGCAAATGCAATGTGTCTCTAGCAAAAACATTAAATTTCAAATGCAAACAGAAATTTGTAGTCCTCCTCCCCCATGTGAAATCTCTGGTAGCAGCTACAGCAATTAAAGAATTTCTCAAACAAATTCAATGATCAACAAATCCATTATTCCCTCTCATGTGGCATGGTAAATTGGGCTTTCAAATTTCAAGCAAAGCATTTCCTCCCCATGACATGGAAAAAGGCATATAAAACTTTCAGCCAAATGCATTTACCAGCAACAAAAACTTGAAGAAAATGCACTTAGCTGTTGTAAAGCCCACTCCCCACCATTCTTTGCTAGCATCCTCTCTGTGGCGGTGTAAAGAGGCGTCATAAACTTCCAAGCAATGCAAACGAATCTGAAAAACGCCATTAAAAACGCAGGAAAACCTTCAAAATGCAGTCCCAGGCATAAGATAATTATCCCACATTGGCTGTGCACTGGGAGTTTTTAGTATTTATATGCAAAAACGCACAATTGTATAATGTCTAAGCCTTAAAGGCTTTTGACACAAGGTGCCCATGGGCACCCAAGGCGGGCCCATGCGTGAGCATGCTTCCCAAGGCGACAGAAGAGTTGATTGGACGAAGACCAAGTGGACCCACACAGGCACGCTTCCCGAGGCAAACAGGCAAAATTTTGCAGACGAAGGCCGGGTTAACGAGCGAGCAAGTCCGAGAGAGATCAACAGTGCGCGCTATTTCGCGAAGGCAAGATGCACGTCGTTTAAACCCCGCGAAATAGCGAAAGTGAACGAGAGCCGTCCACGTGTCGTGATAGGTGGTAGTCCAGCAGGCGGGTCCCGGTGAGGTGGCACACAGTTGGCGCACAGGTGGCAGTCTAGTGGCAATGACGTGGCGGCCAAGTGGCAGTGACAAAGCAGATGACGTGGTGATGATGAGGTGTCATCCCAAGTGGCGTCTGGTCAACCCCATCGACCAATCAGAGGCTGCCACATGGCAAGGTGTCAGAGCACAAATGGAGGCAAAAATTTAAATTTAAAATTGTTTATTATATAGTTTAGACTATATTAATAAATGAAAAATTTAAATGTTTGAGCATATTGGGGAATTAATTCGCCCAGGACTCAATTTTTGGCCAAGGTATAAAGTGTTATATATTTTCGGAAAGCTCTCGGAGCGAGGAATCCGATTATGTAGTTAATTTGGACAAATGTGGGATATTTTAGAAGCAGTTTTCACGGGAACAAAATTCAGTTAGAGAGGAGAGACACTTGGCGATTTTCAGTGGTGAATTTGTTTTTCTTCCCTCCTCTTTTTATTCCCCATTCTTCTCAGTTGTAAGGGTTCCAGAATTCTGTGAGGAAGTGCTCCAGTTTTCATGGCTTCCATTTTCTGAAATTCTTGACCCAAACTTGTAAAGTTCTATGGATCTATTCAGGGTATAGAGGCTACATTGCAGAATGACAGATTGTTTCCTAGTTGCAGGTCTTACTTGTGTCAGGCATGAGTAAATTTCCCATGATATTGTCTCTGTGATATGTTTTTCATTATTATGAATTCAATCCTCAAGGAGGATGAAATTTGTCATCTCAAGGAGATTGTGTGACTGTTGTAGGTATCCTTCAAGGAAGGTTTTAAATTCTATAGTCAGTCATAAATGATGAAATGTATTTCCAGATCTGATAAATTTGTGAATGAATTAAATAGTGCATTAGTATCAGGTATTGGTGCATGAATATCTTGTTTAAGGAAAACAAATTTGCATCTATGATTCATATTTGTAGTTCTATCTGTGACTCTGTTGCCCAATGAACAAGGCACTGGTCTTGCAAGTTTGGGGGATGGTTTCAGATCAACATTTTAAAAGACAAATCTATTTCCTTTTATGTTTAGGGGTGTGTATTCCATTCTTTCCAAGCTCTGTTTCATCCTATTGTTAATACAGATCTAGCCAATTTGTAATGTTTCCTAACCTGTTGAGCTTGTGAAATGATCTATCTGCTTAATGTTGATGCAGTTACGTGTCTGTAATTGTTGTATTTAGTGCATCAAGAGGGTGTCCCCCCCTAGGTCTAGCAGAACCTGAAGTGTAGGAGGATCAATTAGGGTCCTATGTTATGTTGTCCAAGCCCTGATGTGTTTTGTAGACTGAAATTGGTCATTTCATAGAAAGATTTGCAGGTGTTCTTGGGTTATCACTTTTAGTGAACAACACTAGTTTCAAGGTTTTGTTACTTAAATCGGAGTGCAAAAGGTTTATAAACAACCTAGCAGCCCTCTTTGATCCAACTCCCTAAGTTAAACACTTCTTGGTTGCTCAAGGGCTTCAACTCCATAGTTTCTCTAGCTTCGTAATCTAACACCTTACTCACTCAAGTTGTATTCATTCCTCTATATTGATCTGTTCTCTGACTGCTCAAGGTCTCCATTTGTTGATTTACAAGTTGTGTCAATTTTTACCCCAATGGGTGTCTTTGGTCTTCTACATTTTGAGGTGTAAAAGTCCTTCACAAGTGCTACAACCTAAGTTTTGGAGTCTATCTCACCCAAAGTGTTAAAGGCATGCAAGATTAACTTGTTTCAACTGGACTTGATGGGTTTTAAGCTTTACAACCTCCCTTTGTGTACTCGATTTGACAAAAATCCAAGTTTTAGGCCGAAAACGGGCTACAAGGAATTAACCCTCCTTTTGGGGTGTTATGCTCACCTTGCTCCAACGATGGACTTCCAAACAAAAAGGACTTCATATTCAGATACCCTTTTGAGAGTTCTTGAAGATTTTCTAAGTTTTAGGGCTCACTAGGCCTTCTCCATGACTATCCCAAAAATGGGTGCAAAAGGAAGGGTTTGCAAGGGTTTTGGAGGCAAGAATCAACTTGCAAGCTAGAAATCTTCAAAGGGAACCATGAAACCTCAGTCCTACCATGTCACATACTATTTAGACCAAAAAGAAGCAGTTTTTCGCCTTCAAAGGGTTAGAGAACAAGAATTTACAAAAATGCTCATAGGGAGTGAGCAACATTGACAACTTCTCCAATCTTGCTTTCTACAAAATACATCATTAGCATGAGAGCCAAATTACATTCTAAAACATGTGAACATGTCTATCATTAGAGACAAGAGAGAATCACATTAGCCCTACACAAAAGGGCATTGGGAAATTACAAACAATGTAACATGCACTGTCAAACTAAGTATCACTGCAATTTGCCCTTTCACTGCTTTTTCACTTTGGACCTGCACTTTCCACTGTCGAAATTTTTTTTTTTAAAGGTCTAATTTGTGCTTTTATTCATTTCTCTACCTTTGGATATTTTTTTTCCTTCATACCCATTGTTTGGAAAAGGAAGAATACATAAACATCTTCAACAAAATGCAAAAATCAGTCATAATTGACTGTGATAGCCAGTTGGGCATTACAACTTTGCCTCAAGGATCATTAATTGATCTTGGAAAACTCAAAACCCATGGATAGGGTCATAAAACACTCCTTATTCTTGTTTGAAAGCCAATAGAATAAGATACAAGGTTTTACAAGCACCAACATATGGTGGAGAGTGAGCAAATGAGTGGAAATGAACTCCAAAACAGTGACTCACTATTTTTTACATCATTTTCACAAACTGAAAATGTAGTCAACCTCATTATGGCTTAGAAAGCCTCTTTGCCTTTACATTCAACCTTAAAGATCAAAACAGGTCTGATTATCTGATGAATGCATTTTCTATAGAATAGCAAAGCATCAAATTTCTTCAAGACCCTAGCTAAATGGCACACTTGCCTAGGGCTCTATGGCCACAAAACTTCTTGCACCTGCATTTTGTAAATAAAAGCATGTATATACATATCTTACAAGTTGACCAGCTGGTTCTTGAGAATCCATGAACATTTAGGGCTTCAAGAAGCCAAGTTTGTCAAGCATCCTTGCCAATTTTCCTAGACAAGGCAGTGAAACTATCAAAACTAGATAATTTTGCACAAAACTCAAAACTTAATGAAATTCAATGCCACCAAAGGGAAAAGATTCAAGAAACATAAGAGTACTAGAAAATGCCAAAATAGTATAGCCATGTACAGTAGGTGTACGGATTGTTGCTCACATGGAGTCAAAACATAGGGAATAAAAAGTAGAGAAAACTTGCAAAATGCTTGATATATCCAAATGATCAACCCTTACAATGGTTCAAATAGAGAATAAATACCTCTACATGTCAGTTATCCTCCTGTATAGATAGGTACATGTCCAAGAACACTCAAATTTGACACTTTCATTTCTAAAATGACAACTTTCAATGCCTAGATGATGCAAGGTTGATCTCAAAGACAAAAAATCACCTAAAAACACTATTCACACCTAAAAACCAGACACCAAACATTTATAAGAACTTGTCACAACAAAAACACACTGAAAACTCACTTTTGACAACATTTTGCCAAGCAACTCCAAACTGGCAACTTTTAGCAAAAAGATGAAAACAGGAAACATGACCACACAATGAGTTCAAAACTCATCCAAACAACTTAGAACAACACAAAAACAACTAAAAAAAACTTTCCAACTCAAAATTAATAAAAATCAAACTTGTTCTCAAACCTGTGATGAGGCCTAGGTGCTCCTGCACTAGGTAGCCTCCTGGAAAAACCTTGTAGAGGTTGATTGGTTCTTGGGTCAGTAAACAGTGCATACAAATCATATTTCAATTTTTTTTTTTGTTCACCAGTGGTTGTCGACAGGAAACAAAATGTGAAGACTGTGGGCCATTGGAATCCACAAAATGGCCCATAAGGCTCTTTTTTATTTACAAAAATTAGATATTCGATGAAATTAGATATCAGATTATATCGAATATCCGATTTTCATGTATAAATTTGTGGTCCCAAATTTTTTTCCCGTTGCCGCTTTTTTTTTACTGTTGCCACATTAATGACAATGACAAAAATTGAATATCTGATAAAATCCAATATCCAATTTTATTACTCATATTTTAGAGAGAGAGAGAGAGAGAGAGAGAGAGAGAGAGAGAGAGAGAGAGAGAGAGAGAGAGAGAGAGAGAGAGAGAGATACCATAAGGAGTCGTATGTTGTCCTTATGGGTCATATGGTGTCCCATGACCCCTTAGGACACCATATGACCCATAACAACATAATTTGGTGTCTTAAGGGGTCATATGGTGTTCTAAGGGGTCGTAGGACACAATATGACCCCTTAGGACACCATAGAACCCCTAACGACACCATATGGTGTCATAAAGGGTCATATGTTGTCCTTAGGGGGCATATGGTATCCCATGACTCTTTAGCACACCACATGACCCATAATGACACAATTTGGTGTCTTAAGGGGTCATATGGTGTCCTAAGGGGTCTAGGACACAATGTGACCCTTTAGGACACCATATGACCCCTTAAGACACCAAATTGTGTCGTTAGGGGTCATATAGTGTTCTAAGGGGTTGAAAGACACAATATGACCCCTTAGAACACCATAGGACCCATAAGAGGTCATATTGTGTCCTACGATCCCTTAAGACACTATATGACCCCTAACAACATAATTTGGTGTCTTAAGGGGTCATATTGTGTCCTACAACCCCTTAGGACACCATATGACCCCTTACAACACCAAATTGTGTCGTTATGGGCCATATTGTGTCCTAAGGGGTCATGGGACACCATATAACCCCTTAGGACACCATAGGACCCATAACGACCCAATATGGTGTCCTAAGGGGTCATGGGACACCGTATGATGCCTAAGAATAACATATGACCCCTTATGACACCATAATGGGTCATCATGGGTCCTATGGTGTCCTAAGGGGTCATATTGTGTCCTACGACCCCTTAGGACACCATATGACCCCTTAAGACACCAAATTGTGTTGTTATGGGTCATATGGTGTCATAAGAGGTCATGGGAGACCATATGACCCCTAAGAACAACATACAACCCCTTATGACACTATATGGTGTTGTTAGGGGTCATATAGTGTCCTAAGGGGTCATATTGTGTGCTAAGGGGTCATGGGACACCATATGACCCCTAAGGACAATATATGACCCCTTATGACACCATCTTGGGTCCTTATGGGTCCTTTGGTGTCCTAAGGGGTCATATTGTGTCCTACAACCCCTTAGGACACCATATGACCCCTTAAGACACCAAATTGTGTTGTTAGGGGTCATATGGTGTCCTAAGGGGTCGTAGGGCACAATATGACCCCTTAGGACACCATAGGACTCATAACGACCCAATATGGTGTCATAAGGGGTTGTATGTTCCTTAGGAAACATATGGTGTTCCATGACCCCTTAGGACACAATATGACCCATAACGACACAATTTGGTGTCTTAAGGGGTCATATGGTGTCCTAAGAGGTCATAGGACACAATATAACCCCTTAGGACAATGTAGCACCCATAATGACCCAATATGGTGTCTTAAGGGATCATATAGTGTCCTAAGGGGTAGTAGGACACAATATGACCCCTTAGGACACCATATAACCCCTAACAACACTATATGGTGTCATAAGGGGTTGTATGTTGTCCTTATGGGTCATATGGTGTCCCATGACCCCTTAGGACACCATATGACCCATAACAACACAATTTGGTGCCTTAAGGGGTCATATAGTGTCCTAAGGTGTTTTAGAACACAATATGACCCCTTAGGACACCATATGACCCCTTAAGACACCAAATTATGTCGTTAGGGGTCGTATAGTGTCCTAAGGGGTCGTAGGACACAATATGACCCCTTAGGATGCCATAGGACTCATAAAGAACCAATATGGTGTCATAAGAGGTTGTATGTTCTCTTTAGGGGTCATATTGTGTCCTATGACCCTTTAGGACACCATATGACCCCTAACAACACAATTTGGTGTCTTAAGGGGTCCTATGGTTTCCTAAGGGGTCGTAGGACACAAAATGACCCTTATTGACACCATAGGACCCATAACGACCTAATATGGTGTCATAAGAGGGTGTATGTTGTCTTTAGGGGTCATATGATGTCCCATGACCCCTTAGGACATAATATGACCCATAACAACACAATTTGGTGTCTTAAGGGGTCGTAGGACACAATATGACCCCTTAGGACACCATAGGACTCATAACAACCCAATATGGTATCATAAGGGGTTGTATGTTGTCCTTAGGGGTCATATGGTGTCCCATGACCCCTTGGGATACAATATGACCCATAACGACACATTTTGGTGTCTTAAGGGAGCATATGGTGTCGTAAGGGTTGTAGGACACAAGATGAGCCCTTAGGACACCATATGACCCATAAAGACACCATATGGTGTCATAAGGGGTCATATGTTGGCCTTAGGGGTCATATGATGTCCCATGACCCCTTAGAACACCATATGACCCTAACGACACAATTTGGTGTCTTAAGGGGTCATATGGTGTCCAAAGGGGTCTAGGACATAATATAACCCTTTAGGACACCATATGACCCCTTAAGACACCAAATTGTGTCGTTAGGGGTCATATAATGTCCTAAGGGGTCTTAGGACACAATATGACCCCTTATGACACCATAGGATCCATAACGACTCAATATTGTGTCATAAGGGGTCATATATTGTCCTTAGGGGTCATATTGTGTCCTACGACCCCTTAGGACACCATATGACCCCTAACAACACAATTTGGTGTCTTAAGGGGTCATATGGTGTCCTAAGGGGTCGTAGGACACAATATGATCCCTATGGACACCATAGGACTCATAACAACCCAATATGATGTCATAAGGGATCGTATGTTGTCCTTAGGGGTCATATTTTGTCCTACGACCCCTTAGGACACCATATGACCCCTAACGATGCAATTTGGTGTCTTAAGGGATCATATGGCATCCTAAGGGGTCGTAGGACACAATATGACCCCTATGGACACCATAGGACCCATAACGACCTAATATGATGTCATAAGGGGTCGTATGTTGTCCTCAAGGGTCATATTGTGCCCTACGACCCCTCATGAAACCATATGACCCCTAACAACATAATTTGGTGTCTTAAGGGGTCATATGGTGTCCTAAGGGGTTGTTGGACAATATGACCCCAATGGACACCATAGGACCCTTAACGACCCAATATGATGTCTTAATAGGTTGTATGTTGTCCTTAGGGGTAATATGGTGTCCCATGACCCCTTAGGACACAATATGACCCATAACGACACAATTTGGTGTCTTAAGGGGTCATATAGTGTCCTAAGGGGTCACAGGACATAATATGACCCCTTAGGATACCATAGGACCTATAACGATCCAATATGGTATCATAAGGGGTCTTATGTTGTCCTTAGGGGTCATATGGTGTCCCATGACCCCTTTGGACATAATATGACCCATAACGACACAATTTGGTGTCTTAAGGGGTCATATGGTCTCCTAAGGGGTCGTAGGACACAATATGACCCCTTAGGACATTTTAGGACCCATAACAACTCAATATGGTGTCTTAAGGGGTCATATAGTGTCCTAAGGGGTCTTAGGACACAATATGACCCCTTAGGACACCATATGACCCCTAACGACACC
Organism: Cryptomeria japonica; assembly: GCF_030272615.1. Taxonomy (NCBI): domain Eukaryota; kingdom Viridiplantae; phylum Streptophyta; class Pinopsida; order Cupressales; family Cupressaceae; genus Cryptomeria; species Cryptomeria japonica. The sequence continues at coordinate 482,297,536 of NC_081408.1, read as the reverse complement.
ATATGGTGTCATAAGGGGTCATATGACCCATAACGACACTGTATAGAGTCATAAAGGGTCATATTGTGTCCTAAGGGGTCATATGTTGTCTTAAAGGGGTCATATGACACACTATGACCCCTTAGAATACATTATGACCCATAACGACACTATTTGGTGTCTTAAGGGGTTATATGGTGTCCTAAGGGGCTGTAGGACACAATATGACCCCTTAGGACACCATAGGACCCATAATCTCCAATCTCCCTCTCCCCTAATCTCTCTATCTCTTTGTCCCTTCCCTCTCCCCATCTCTCTCTCCCTTCACCCTCCCCATCTCTCTCTCTCTCTATATATATATATACATGTCCCCCTTCTCTCTCTCTCTCTCTCTCTCCCCCCTAATCTCTTTATCTCTCTCTCCCTTCTCCCCCCTCTCTCTCCCTTCCGCCTTCCCCCTCTCCCTCCCTCCCTCCCTCTCTCCCCTAATCTCTCTCTCCCTCTCCCCTAATCTCTCTCTCCCTTCCCCCCCTCTCTCTCTCTAAAATATTATATATTAATATATTAATAAACAATAGATTAATTATGTGCAAATTTAGTTAGTGAATTTACTTATTAAAATTGAATATTTGATTTTTGTTTTTAAATTTTCAAATTTCAAATTTTGGCTCGGGAATGCTTTGGGATTTGGCTTGGAAGTGACAAGCCTAGAAAGTCAACTGAAAAAACATGTTTTTCAGTATTCCTTGAAACTTTCAAACGGTATAAGATTTTTTGAATCTGAAATATGCATCATGTCCTACGCTTCGTCTACTATAGGGAAATTTTTTTAAAAAAAAAATTCATAAGGTTTTGACCAAGTTAAGGTGGTTAGATGTAGGAGTTTTTAAATTTCTGAAAAGTTGTAGTAAAAAAATCATAAATAATTATTTACTTTATAAAAAAATATGTGTCACATTCGGACATGAGTCTAATACTTATATTATAAATATTATAAAAAAATATTATGATTTGATTGTGATTAGGGTGGTTAGACATATGTCTACTTCTTATCTTTTTCCTAAAATTTTAGTACCATTGCATTGAAATTTGAAATTTTCATCGAATAGGATTTTTTTTTTCAAAAAACAACTAGTAGCTTAGAAACTACATTCAATTTTATATAGATTCTCTTCTTACATATTTTAAAAATAATGTTCACAACTTATTCAAATTTTCATGTCAAGTTGCATAACTCTGATTTTCTGAAATTTCATTGCCACTTAAAGGCCTGTTTTGGCACACCATGATCCTGCACATACCCAATAGGGTTCTTAGTACCTTACTGATCACTGTGGGATCTTCCACTTTCCCTCCTTCACTCTTTATTTCACCAACTATCTCTTTTATCCTTTGACCGTACTACTGGATATTCTCACCTTCAGACATTCTCATGTCATCAAACTTTCCTCTTAAACTCCCCTCTTTAGCAATCTTAACATGTTCATCACCAATATAAATCTCTTCAAGTTTTTTCCATACTTCATATGCAGTTTCAAGACCATGAACATCTACATATTCAAAATCAGACAAGGAATTGATAATAGCCTCTAATGCTTGATGATTCTTTTGTTGTTCTTTGTTCCGATCATCAATCAGAGTTCTAGTAGGTGTAGTATACTTAGTTTCTATATGATCCCAATACTGACTACCAAGACCCTTAATGTAAATCTTCATTTTGTCACTCCATATCCTATAGTTATCTTTGTTGAACTTCATACCTTCTTTCTTCATCACGATCTACAAGATCTTTTCCTCAAGCTATTAGGCTTTAGGTTAAAGAGGATTTGAGACGCTATGATACCAATTGATGGTATGATGAAAGAATAAGTATCCGGTAGAATATTAAGAGGGGGGTGAATCAGTATACTGAAAAACTGATACAAACTCCCAAACTCAAATTCAAACTCACAAAGTAAACTTTCACTTATCAAGATCAATACTCAACAACAACCAACATCAACCAGTTTGACTATTATGACTACTTAACAGTAAACAACTTCAATCTTGTAAGCATTAAAAATTGCTTAATCATATGTCAACATATTCATCTCTCAATTCTTCCAATTATCATGCCTTATCAAAATAGTTAAGTAATTAATCAAATCAACAAATATGATCATAACCACAAAAAGAACTCACCACTTGACACAAATTAACAAATAAGATCATAACCACAAAAAGCATTCACCACTTGACACAAATATTTCTACATGGAAAACCCAAATAGGTAAAAACCACGGTGAGATGAGACTCACAAGGATAGCTATATGAACTCTTCTGAAGTTTACCCTATTAGGAGCCAAGCCTGTTAAAGCTTTTACAATAAGTCATGTTAAGAACAAATTTTGGTTAGGAATCACCCAGTTAAGGGATTTACAAATATGCCTTGATGAAAAGCATAATACCCTATTAGGAGTAACCTCGCTAGAGGATTTGAGAATCCAAACTAACGGACTACCTTGTTAGAGGATTTAGAAAGTAACCAAACTTGTTTTTGATAAGGATAAACGGGTTTTACAAGGACTCGAAACCTAAAGTTTTACAACAGTCGACCAATAGCCAAACCGACAAGAAACAACAACAAAATAGGGGAGCAACCTCAAACATAAGCAAAAACAAAAGAAACGCAGACAAACAAGCCAAAGAAAAAAAGCTCTCAGTTAAGCGAGAGCACTAGATCTTTGTTCTTTTGGATGGAAATCCTGTTGATTTCCTCAAGCTCCTCCATGATGAATTTGGAGGTACCCTTGTTGTTGCTTCTGCTCCTAGTTCTGGAACTGCATCCAGTTGTTTTGGTGTCTCCAGCAGCCACATCATCACCTCCAAGATCTTTCACCGAGTCACTGTGGAAGGATCTATAATCAGAAACCATGTCATTAATCTTTTCAAGCCCCCCAATGTTGTTGTTCATGGCTTCTTTACTAATGTCGACCAGGGTCTTGAGATTTTTCTTAATCTCAACCATGGATTGTTCCACCTTCTTAATCCTTTGTTTGTGGTTACATTTCATTACCTCAACATTCCGAGAGAGTTTTTGAGTCATGATCATGAGTTTTTCCAACTTGCTAGGTTTAAGGGAGGCAGTGAAAATGTCAATTCTTTCTTTAACCCCCATTTTGAGGGTGTCAATTTTGTGCTAGACCCACTTCCAACAACACTCCTGGCTTCTGGTGGCTTCCATGACAAGTTTCATTAGACTACCATCCTTCCCCTAATTATCTTTCTGGACATTGATAGGGATGTCCAGTTTAATCCCTTGGTCTGTAATCTTTGGGCTGTGATCCTTTGTCACCAGCTTTTTCTTTTTGGTGAGGGGTTTGGCCTTGGAGATCAGCTTGTTGATGGTTTTGTATTTGTCAGCTGTCCATTTGGGGGGATTCTTGTTGCCGAGAATCTCAAGGGTGACCATATTTTCCTTTTCATCTGCAGGTTCATATTCAGGGTCATCAATAGGAACCCCACTATCGTCCAACTCCTTCTCCAAATTAGAGACATCTTGGACCTCTGTTTGCAGGCCAATCTCAGCAAACGGGGGCACGATTTCAAGGGATTTAGCATGTTTCATGATAAGGATAATAAATACCTCATGAAGGACATGGTTGTTAGGGTTTTCCAAGTTCTTTTCCAGGCTATTCTCAAGGGAGGAGGCAAGATAGTAGGGAATTTAGATAATTTTACCTTGACAAAAATGATTTAGGATAATGAAATTGTAGGAGAAGATGCTTGCATACCTGCCATCTAGGGTGATACACCTCATCATGAAGTAACCAATCTTGTTAGAGCTTACCTAGTTAGGGGATTTCAATTTCCGTTGTAATTGTTAGAAAACAACACGTTTTCTTGATATGTCTGAATAACACTACATCTGCTTGATCAAATCCTTCTTAAGCTTCAATCTGCCTTTACTCAAACTTCAAATCCTTCCACCGGTTAGGCAACCACACACTCAATTGGTTTCTGCCAATCTTTTCAACTTTGCCAACACTTAACAAAATAATATCATCGACCTTAAATACAAATCAACTATGTCGGTAACACAACAAAAACCTAATTCTCATCATTGAGATTACAAACAAGTCAGTAGAATCTTGATCATTAGAAATCATAACAATCTCTTCACATTAATCAAGAAAATTCCAACCGCTCCATGATCACCGCTTCATCAGACTCTGTAACTCATCATGCGCTATGCATTAGATTCAATCCACTTTGCTCCTTTCCAAGATAACAAACGTGCCAAATCATTCTGAAATAATCCTCATACAATGATCACACGTGTCTCCATAATTAGTGCTCAACATGAGATCTAAACCAACAAACTTGGTCAGTTAGGGTTTAACATAAAACAACTGGTAGGGTTTACCAGTTACAAAACATAGAAAGGTTTAACCCTTTACACCGGTTCAACTTACAAACTACCATATACCGGTTTATCATATCGGTTACAAGACAATAGCAATAACAAAAATAACATCAGCAATATCATGAATACCATTCACCAGTTCAATTGACATCAATGACAACATATCATTAATCAAATCTATATGCAAAATGCCAACAATGAGTATGTTGAAGGTTTCAATAGTTGAAGAAGCTTACCGATATGCTTTGAAGGTTGAGGAGAAGGTGAGAAGAAGACAACCGAATAAGGGAAAGGAGAAATTCAAGATGAATGATAGTATGAAGAAATCGGTTGAAGAAGAGGAGTCAAAACCTAAGTGGAGTAAAGAACTGGAACATAAGACACCAAGGAAAGGTAACAACAATATCGATAGAGAATTCTTTGGCAAATGTATCAAGTGTGGAGAAACCTGACATAGATCCTATGAATGTAAGCAAGGAATGACAAGAAGTTGTGTGGCAAGTAAAGAATCAGATGGTATCATATCTAACTATGCACTAGAGAAAGGAGAATCCCTTATGTTTAGAAGAAAGGATACTGGATCTACTCAGAGGAAGAGCCTTTTCTGGACAGTATGCAAATCAGGGGGTAAGTGTTGTAAGGTCATTGTAGATAGTGGAAGTACTGATAATTTAGTATATGAGGAGATGGTTGAGAAGCTTGGGTTGAAGAGGCTTGAGAATCCTTGTCCTTATGAGGTAAGTTGGTTACAAGATGATCAGAAGGTAGAGATAAAGGAGTAGTGTTAGGTGAGTTTCAATATTGGTCCTTTCAGAGATGAAGTTTTATGTGATATTGTGTCAATGAATGTTTGTCATGTCTTGTTGGGAAAACCTTGGCAGTATGATAGAGGAGCTATTTATGACTATAGAATAAATCTAGTTACTTTCGAAAAGGATGGGCATAAGTTCACATTGATTTCCTTGAAGGAGAAAGAGAAGGAGGTGAAGAATTTGAGTCCTAGGAAACTGGTGGCAGACTTTGAGTCCTAGGAAACCGGTGGTAGACATTATACCAGAAGGTTTGATAGAATTAGTGACAAAGATTATACTAGAAGGTTTGACAAAATAGGTGGCAGAGGTTATGCTGGAAGGTTTGACATGATCGGTTGCAGAGATTATATCGGAGGGTGACATAAGCTTGTAGAAGGATCTAAAAGATGAGTCTGATGGACAAATGGAACCAGTCAATAGAGAGATGACGGTGATAAATTGGATGAGGTCTTGTGGTAGAACCAAGTCAGAGTTATAGAAACAAAGACAATGTGCTGATCAGAAGCAAAGAAGGGGAAACAAAGAGGGTAAGAGGTTAGAGAAGTCGGTTGAGGCACCGAAAGAGCTAAAATAGAGGTTGGCAGATAAAGAAGATGTTCAGATTAGAAATGAGCATGGGATCTTCATTCCAAATCCTTTTAGATGTTCATGAGTTGCCTCTCATGGAACATATTTTTCTACTTAGGTTGTCTAATGTAGGAGCATCCCTGGTCGTTGAGCAATCTTTCATCAACCAAAAATATTTCCTTTTAGTTTTGTTATTGCTTAGTTCCTTGCATAGTTTTTTATGTTCTTATCGGTATGTACCGGTAGTTGCTTATTCTTAGTGGCAGATCTTGTTGGCAGTTTCCTGGCGGTTTCATATGGTTAATTCCAGATTTCTACGGATCTAGCACAATTGAAAACACATCAAACACTTTCTTGGCCTAAGGACATTTTTCTCATGGCGGTAAACTGAACCCACAACTTGGAATCTCCATTGTCTCAAGTGTAGGGAAACCTTGAGGGGTGTATTCATTATTTTTTCCTTTTTTGTGAGTAGACAACTAGGGGCCTCCAAGACTAGAAGGATAACCCTATCACCCACTCCCTGGAAAGCTACAAGTAGCTTATGCTAAGCTGAGGATTTCTGTCTCATCCCATAGGATCCTTATGGTGAGTATCTTAGGGAGAAAACCAACTATTCCCTTGCACTGAAGCTATCACGATGTTCAATCAAAAGATGGTGGGCCACTAATCTAAAGGTGTCTAGTCATGTTTCGGGACATTTGGTGACTTTAAATGTGATATTTCACTCATGTTAAATGAGGCCTCATAGTCTGCAGAGGTTACGTTGTACAAGTTTAATCACACCAAATGGCACTAGAGGAGACACATGTTAATATAACACATCGACACCAGGAGATAAGGGACTTTCATTCAAAATCACAATTCTTTGTATAGTGGACCAAAAAAAAATACCGCTTAGGTCATTTCCTCTCACAAGACAGGAGGCATGCCCTCTAAAGATAATAAAAATTTCTCTTAAACCCAAGATCCAATGGAAGATGAGGGGAGAGGATACTTTTGTTATCACCTTTGGTTATAAACTAAACACAACATGCCAAAGGCACAAGACACACCAAGCAAGTTAATTAACCTCAACAAACAAAGAAAATGTCAATGAAATCGTTTGAGCCTAATTAGACTAGGAATTTGAAATGCAAAGACACACATTATTTCAAATTAAAACGAGATTATTTTTAATAAAGACAAAATTATTTTTAATCCACCCATTTCCTATTTATGAACTTGTTACTCTAGATATAGAGGTCCTAATTTAAAGACATCCTAGGAAAAGAGAGGTTGTAAAGAGAGAGAGAGGAGTTATAAAAAGATTTAAGTAGAGCATTATAGACTAATTTTAAATTTAATTATTTTTAATCCATTTATGCAAAATGTCTCATAATTTAAAAAAGCACAAACACATTTAACAACGTTTAATAAAAGTAACATAATTTAGAAATAATTAAGATAGAATTATTTTTAAAAATATTAATTTAATTTAATTTAATTTATTTAAAAACAATTTTTTATAAAATTATTACATAAAAAATATTGAACTAATCAAATAAACAAATTTTTCAGTATGTAATACATGTAAAATTAATTAGCAATTAAGTAAACATACATATGTGCATAATATCTTTGCATTCTCAGTTCTCAATATCTTTGTTTCGTGTTGGGTGAATACTTCCTTGAAGTCTTATTTTTCCTTCTCTTCTTTTTCCCCATGCCTTTATAATAACCTTCAAATATCTTCAAATGACTTAAATTTGTCACCCACAAATGAACTTCAAATCGTCACCCTTAAAATAATCTTTAAATGTCTTCTTTCATTAAAAAATGTGAAATATTTTGACAATTTATTTTGAAAAAAATGAAATAAAACATTTCTATTTATAGGAGATTGTTAATTGTAAAAAAAATATAATTTTTTCGTCGGCCTGGGTTCCTATGAACATCGGCCATTGAAAAATGGCATGTTCGCATGAGCCAACTAGTTACATGGTTGTTTGTGCACCTCGTGTTCGAGCAAATAGGGGATCAAGTGAACTACCTTGGGTTTGAAAGAACCACCTTCGTACGAACCCTTGTTCACACAAACCGGCTTCCTAGACATCTCTCTCCCAAATTCTTCAAAATTCTTCAAAACTCTGGCCTTGAAACCTCTGGTTCAAGAATCAAATGAAAGAATCTTGACAACCCAAAAATATAGGATGGTAATGCTCAAAGCAAGTTTTTCGACAACTATAATTTTATTACATTGTGTTTATTATGATCTTGTTTTTAAAATTTTACGAAATATTGTTTTTTTAGTGAACATGAACTTCTTTGTTCAATGCATTGGGAAAAATAGTAAACATTCAAAAAAATTATGAAAAATATCTATAACCTACATATTGATGTCTTCCTTCTAAAAAAAATAAAAATTGAATTTTGATATATATAGAACAAGTTATGTGTTCAAACTTACACATATGTCTAAATTATAATTAGTCGGACTTCAAAACTTAATAAAATAAAAAATATTCAACATATCACTATCAAAACAACTCCATGTCGTGGATATTGATGTTACAAACCAAAATTTGAAAGAATTGAGTTTTTATCATTTATAGAAAAAAAGTTATGTGTTTCGGGAGGCACATCACTCTTAAAAAATGGTGTTTGCTATAAAAAACTACTTTTCGAGGGAGATGGAAAAATAAAATAAAAATTCTTAAAAAAGATTAAAAAAAATATATTTAGAATCTACAAACGAAATGTTACAAATCACTAATTTACATCATCTTCAAATTATTAATGGTTTAAAAGTTATAGGTGTCAGAAAGTGAAGATTATTTTAAAAGTGTTCATCTCAGTGTCAAAGTTGGCAAAAATGTGGGAACAATTATATGGTGGGAATTCTTATTCTTTATGTCCTCCTCCATCCTCTATCTATTCTTATATGTTAATTATGGGAGATGCACTTTTATCAATTACCACTTTTTATTCATTGGCCTAGGAGGATGAAGAGACATTGGATCCCTTTGGTGTAGAATAATCTAGGGGTGACGTTAGAGGATTAGATGCTTTAGGTGGAGGAGATGGAACTTGGACTGGTAGAGATGGTGATTGTAAATGTGGATATGGAGCTTGAGGATGTGTACGTTACTTGTGTTGAGGAGTAGTAGTTGTCTTCTTTAGAGGGGAGGGAGAAGGAGAATGTTCTATTTTGTGGGGGAGGAGTTGTTTTCTCTATCATTACCCTCTTATTCCTCTTTAGTAGGATTTCTTCTTCCTTTTCTTCTAATCTTTAGAGATCAAGTATCCTCTTCACAAATCTTACCCATTTGTATGTCTTAAGATCTTTGGGAATACCTTTTCATTGATCCTTATCTTTAGCAGTCATTGTCTAATCTATTATTCTCATAGTTGATCCTCTCTTTCCTTTTAGAGCAGTAAGATTTGATGACCCTCTAGCTCTAGAAATCCTTTTTGTCCTAGCTTGTTATTTTGTAGTTGTGTTCTTGGGAGTCCCTTGGGATGAGGAAGATCCACCAATCTTAGTAAACTCTTTTTCCTTTTTTTTTCTAGAGATTTATCCATTATTTTTGGCAATGGTTGCATTACATAAGGGGCACTAACTAGTTCTTTGGTTCAATCTACTACCCACTTTTCATTTTGTTTCATATCTACTACCTCTATTATTGAGGGATACATGTTGTCAATGGCATATTTTTAAATCCCTCCAAAATTTTATAAGGAATGCAACTTTTTCCATCTTCTTTCAAGCCCTTGAGTATCATTACTCTTGCAACATATTTTTCTAGAGACAAATCCAACCTTCAGAGGTCTGTTAACCTCATTCATTCACATCTATGTAGTTAGCCAAATGATCTTCCACTATTGTCTCATGCTTTTAGAAAGCTTCAATGATAGGGCTAATCTTCCCTATTGGGTCAAACCTATCCCTTATTACCAATAATGAGCTTATGGTGTAAGTAGCCATCTTTGCTTATGAATCCTTGTCACTTTTCATGTCAAGACATTCATAAGCACCAATATTTATAGAAAATGTGAAGCAAGTCTTATTATTTCTAACAATTAGTTTGTGGGCTTCTTTCACCTTCCTTTAAATTTCCAAAAGAATTATTTTATTGCTAGGGTATCTAGGGAGCTTCATTGTAGCCTTGTTGTACCCAACAATCATGATGTATGAGAATATCTTGAAATTAATGTAGTTACTTATCCCTACTTCCTTAATTCATTATTGGATTCCATGAATAATATTTTAGCAAAATAATCCTCTAATGTCCTATTACGACATTTAAATGCATCATTCATCATATAGTCTAGTCATTTTGGCTTCTCTCGAGTACCAATTAAGGATAATATTTGTATATTCTTGTATTTGGATTCTGCAAAAACCCACATTATTAAGCCCTTAAAATGTGGCTTAGGTAGAAATAAATTAGACAAGATTATATAATGTCATATAAAACTTGGGGTACTTCAATTATATCAGTTGTTCATGAAAGTTGTTTTTGATGATTGTGCCCTAGCCAATCTTCACGTCTTTGGACAAAGTGGTTTTGATAAATAGAAACATCTAAGGGTGAAAATCCTTAGCACTTGGGAGGACAACCATATTACTCAATAATGTAATTTGGTGTTTGGAATCAAAGTGAAGTTCACTTCTTTGAATAACCTTCTAAAGTTGACTTGGTCACTACTTTTCTTGGTTTTCTCAATATATTGTATTTGGTGTACTCTACATCAATTGGGTAATTTGTATAATATTCATTTCCACTCTCAACATCCATGTGTACATGCTCTTCATAAGTGGGCATTGCAAAAACCTTTTTCATCATGTCTAGTTTTATGTCTAAGACTATATTTCCTAATGGTCCAAGGATCTACCTCATCTTAGTATTGTAATGTTCAACATAGGCTAATACCAACTTAGGAGATTGTAAATATATTGGGAAGGCAACTGGTTCTAACAATCTTGGTTAACCTAAAGTTGTGGCCTAGAGTGTTTTGTTGTTTCCATTCATCATCCTCTTCAGGAACTCTTCCATATCAATATGCCCCAAATCTATATTAGCAACCTCCTCATAGGGTGAGACCAACTTTGAGGGTGGGTCGTAGCTTTTGAACTAGTACTTCATCCCTTCATGCTTGTTTATCATTATATTCTCTACAAGATAAACATGGTTATTAAGGAGATAAACAATTTTATATATTCATCATCATTAGTTAGAAAAGATTGCAAAAATTGTTATGTAAATTTTCTCCCAAGAGAAGAAAAATTTATGATATAACCCTTTGGAATTAAAATCAAAACAAAAAGTTAAGGATATTATGATCCCTTTGGTTAAAAGAGAAATTTACAAAAGTATTTATAAACTCTTATAAAAATGGAGGAATAATTATTTGCTGAAGTAATTATTAAAAAGGAAACATTTTTGAAAGGGTGTGATGGTTTGGAAACCATATTGTGAAAGGTTATATAAAGGATTCTTGTGAGACCTATAAAGTGCATTGAGATTACTCAAGGAAGAAGAATGTGGTTTGGTGGGTTATGGACACTTGGAGTACACCGCACATAGTGTGTGTCTAACTTAGGATACAATGTGCCCTAAGGACTATCCTAGCTATTGCTAGGGTATTTGCACTTGTGTTGAGCATTGTTCATATGGAACCAACACTTTTCTAGAGCAATGTAGTGTACTTTTTCCCTCCTAGATGTGTGATAACTATGAGGACCAAGACCACTAAAATATTCTTAAACTGAGAATGACCTTCCCAAGTGCTCAAGATTTAGATAAGTATTTGAAACCATTTATGATAAAAGACAATTTGATATTTTCATATGTATTTTGATGATAATATGATTAATTTATGTGCTATGTTATTCAATTTACTGTAGACTTTATAATTCTTGCCAAATTCTTACATGTTATAGTTCATTGGTTATTTACATCTAATTTAATAATGTTACATCTTATAAGAAATCTTAACCTTAAAATTTAATCTATTAAATCCACTACTAATATTAACTTTGGAGAAAAGTGCCATTATATTTCATATCACAACTAGTTAGGCCATTCTAATCATGCTTATATATACACAATTGACAAGTTCTTTTTCTTTCTTTAGAATCCCCTGTTGGGAAAATGGTCAGCGCTCCCCTAGGGATTCGTGACAAGAGACTAACCGCCTCCCGTGCAATCCATATCTCTATAGTTTGTATCAAGCATTGACAGATCCGTCTTTTGACGCAACAACAAACTAGGCCAACATCCCCATCCTTACATCAGAATTCATAATATCTATAACACTATTGAATTTATTAGTTTAATAGGAGTGTATGAGAGAAATCAACGTTATTCATTATATATAATTTAAATAATCACTTATGATTCAAGTTTTAGGTATCAACAAGTGGTAGCATTGTTGTGTGAAAAAATTGTGAGGGAGCGATGAAATATCTAGAATGAAAATAGTTGAACAAAATTGACAAGTATTTAATCATATTAAACTTTGAATGATAGATTAAAAATTAAAATGTAATATATTCACCAATTAAAGTATAAGTATTTATTATTTGATGTGAATATATCTTATCAGAAAATACAAATTTATATCAACTTAAATATAAATCATCTTTTACAAAATAAAATAAGTACATAAGATATCATTGGGAATGGCTATCCAATCTTTATAATACACCGAACATCTATTATAATATATAAAAGATAGCGATATCTTATATATATATACAATTGAGATGGTTATGAACCCCTTGGCATATTAGTAAGAACAAGAACATCGAACAAATACTATCATTCACATTACTATTTAGTTTGAAAATCTTATCGACCTTTGGGCTCATGCAGACTTCTGTTTTTTCCAAGCACTTTCCACTACTAGGCATGTGAGATTGTAACTTTAGAAATACTTCTTTACGTATTGTACTATTTTCCTTTCCGCTATGACTTTGATTTGAAAAATCGACCTTTTCCTATGTACCAATTTTGCCATTTTTAAGGTCGCCTTGGAGTAGAATTCGGATAAAACCCTAAATACCATGCTATATCTGGAGTTCTATTTAAAAAACTCAAAAGTGCTATGAACAAAAACATTTCTTGCATTCGATTAGCTCTTCAATATTAAGTGAAAAATGAAGGAAATTCATGGTGAACGTGATGGCAAAATGAAGTTCGAAACAAAATCTAGAGATTAGGCTTCAGACCTGTATAAAGGTTCATTCCCATCCGTTTCCGTTAAGAAAACAATCATCGTTGTTTCTTTGCATAGAATAAACCGAATGGGAGAGGGCACTCTCGTCTACCTCGCAGCTGTCATTGAATACCTCATTGCTGAGATATTTTCACGACCTTTTCTGCTTTATGCAGCAGACAGAAAACATGGAGATCCTCACAACGCAGTCAATACAGCAAACAGGCTTCCATTCCGATCGGTATTATTTGCCAACGTACTCTCTGCCTGTGCCAAAATGGGAGCTTTAATGGATGTCCTTACGTTCTGCTTTAATTTGATAGAGAAAATATAAAGAAATGCCCACCTCTAGAGGATGCAACTACAATTTCAAAACTAGGAAATTGGTTCATCTAATTTCTAATGTTTGTATATAATTCCTACCTATTTCTTCTCCTCCCCTACAAACTTATGTGCAAAATGTTCAAGATGTCAAGAGTAGGGGAAAGAGTCAAAAGAAGTTGATTCATCTCTTGCTGAATTTTTAACATGGTCTAATATCACTACCAAGAAAATAAAGAGGGTTTCCAAACCTTTAGTAATAGATTTGTAAACAATTTCAACAATGTTATACAAACCGCCTCAAGCAAAGAAAAATATAGTTATTTATTAATTTATACTAATACACCATAGTCAAGGATAAAAATATTGGTACACTCTAATTATGGATAAAGATAAAGAGACCTCCAACCATCTGATTATCAAGTGTTGAAGGTTAATTTTGGAGTATAGATAAGACAATTATAAATTGAGAATAATCTATCTATCATTACTTCCATCATTTGTAAAATGAATAAGCAACTAGATCAAGCATAAGCTAAAAGAACAAGTACTTCAATTGACCTCTTATATTAAACACCTAGAGTCATACCTCTTCAATATTCTCAAATGTTGTTTTCTATACCCACTATTATCTCTCATGAGGATGCCTTGAAAATTGATGAGATGAAATATATTGCTAATGTAATGAAGCAATGACTAAAAGAAATACTAGCTCATGGGTCCATGGTTATTAAAGATTCCACAACCATACTTTAAAGAGTGACAAATATAACACTTTGGCCAAAATTTAATTTTTCATAAAAGTCTTTATGTTCACTCACCTATTACTCGACTTGGAGACTAATCTGTTCCTAGGGTTTGGTAAGAATAAATATAAAGACCAAAAGAATAAAAAAAATTTACAATCACAAATACTTAATGGTATGGACTTCCCATTTGCATCTACAACCTAGAATATAGAGTCACTTCTCCTAAACAGTTGCCATTAGAATCACTGGTTATCAAGCAGTTCTTGCGCATAAGAAAACTCATGCTCAAATTCAAACTCATCATTGTTCTTGAGCTACTGTAATAAAGTGTTTGATCAAATAAAAAATGGGCTAGTCTTTGATTGAATACGATTACTCTAGTGCATAGAAGATATTGTTTGTGATAATTTTATTGCATCTAAGCCAATATAAGGATCATATCTAGAATTATTTAAAGAAGATCAATTTCCTTTCTTTTTGTATGAGTGAATATGTGGATCTAACTAAGTTTATCCATGACAAATTAAATTTATCTGTGGTTGTATCCATGCGAGTCTTGATCTATCTTTTAGTATAGAGGTGGTATGTATAGTGCAAAGTAGAAAGTGGACTGGAGAGTGTCAAAATGACAAAGTAGAATCACAAAGGTCTTATTTGATATCATTCTAATCCTATCTCAGATAGAAGATGTCTATTATATGTTGTAATTAGTTCTAAGGTAGGTACCTCTTCATTTGTAAAAGGTTAGTGCCTCTCTTGTGTTGAGTTGGAGCACAAATTAAGGAATTGTAGTTTCCTTTGGGTGTTAGTTAAGATGAGAGCGGGGGGGGGGGGTGAATCATAAAAACTTCACTATACAATATATTCACCAGACTCAACCTTGGTAGCCTTTATTGGTATGCAACTATGACTGTAAATCATTCAATACTCATAAACAGATACACTTAGAACATCATAACACATTTAACACCAGATTTAACATGGAAACTCAAATAGTGAAAAAACCACTATGGGATTTCGGACACACTAAGAAATATACCCTTCT
Source organism: Cryptomeria japonica (assembly GCF_030272615.1). Classification (NCBI taxonomy): domain Eukaryota; kingdom Viridiplantae; phylum Streptophyta; class Pinopsida; order Cupressales; family Cupressaceae; genus Cryptomeria; species Cryptomeria japonica. The sequence continues at coordinate 482,282,455 of NC_081408.1, read as the reverse complement.
AAAGTATGCTTGGTTAAAAGCTAATCCAGTTACAAATTACAAACACATTGCTAGATGTGACCCGGTTAAGGGATTTCCCTTAGACTTGTTAGAGTCTTGCACTTTGTTAGAAGTGACCTTGTCAAAGGATTTCAAACACTCATTTAGAATGTTACCTTGCTAGAGGGTTTACAAATAAGACTGTTAAGTCCACTCGGTTAAGAGATTTCCCGTCACAAAATAAATAACAGTAATAAAATATATTTGCAACTTCACATCTGAAATGCTAAAGAAGATTCTATTTTCTCAAAACAATCTTGTCATAAGACTTATCTTGCTTCTTGCTGGGCTTCTCAATCTGTTCTTCAATCAGATCTTCAATCTTCTGTGCTTAGTGATCACTACTGTCATGTCACTTTTCTTCTATTTTGCCTGCATGCATTGTTCATCAATAGTTTCTTATTTATGAACAATACCTAACCGCTTAATCTCCTTGATCACATTTCCCATGATCAATCTTAGCCATCAGATCTTAAAACGTGACTAGGTTCATTATATCCTTCGATCTGAAAATGTTTTACCTCACCTTGGAACTTGCATTCCTTCCTTGGAACTTGTGCTAGGCTATTGCAGTTCAATCTATGCTATAGATCTTCCTCTTGATTTTCCAATGTCGTAGATCCTCAACAAACTTCTTGCACGACATACCAATCATCTGATCAACTCCAGCTCATTGGTACTCTACATTTAATAATGTATTTATCCATCCAATGCATTCTATTATTACTTAGTTTTTACTTGGTAAATACTGAACTTCACTCAGTAGACATTCTGCCTTCTTTAACCGATATCGATAACCTTAGGGTTTACCGACTACGTACCTTAGGGTTTACCGACTAGGTTCTTTGCTCGGTGACATAGTACAATATTAAACTTATAATCAACAACATATGTAGGATGTGAAAACAATCAAAACAACATAATCTCATCACTGTCTAACTCAGTAAAAGTTTCCCATTGAATAATTTATTATTCCCCTTCATTATCACATTCTTTCTATGTCACTTACCGACCTCTTAATACTCATCAAAGCATACTTCTCAAGATATGGCAACATCATACTGAATCAGAAAATCAATTTCTTGACATCAATGACAAAATAATATTATTAAGATAGTAATCATCCTTCTTTAGTTATATCAATAATCTCCAACAAACTTCTCAATATCCTTATTGAAATGCCAACATTGGGTTGGTGCCCATAAATGATGTATTAATAAGGGAATTATTGTTTCTTGAGGGTTGGTGACTTCTATTCTTTGTGTAAAGCGGAAAACCGCAATCGAACCCTAAGTGTTCCCCCCACCACTCCGAGGAGAGGGGAAGGAGGTCACTAGGGTTGACGGTTTTCACTTAGGGGAGACTTTACATTCAAAAGAGGGGTTGAAACCCACAAGATCCAATCCCACACAATGCAAGACTGGATTCTAAATGAGTTTCAAGGGTTAAGACAACAAGGCTACCCTCTTTTGTAAAGAATGTAGATAGAAGGATTAAGCTAGGAATGCATGAAAAGTGAGAAAGATTCACTTATAAACAGAGATAGGAATATAGGATGAAGCTGCGGACCTGGAATTAGCAGTAAAATGTCGAGACGGCGCTGTCCTGCAAATTTGAGTGAAAGTTGACGGGACGATGGCGCCCGGCGTGCACACGGTCCTTCGAAAAATCCGTGAAACGAAGGGGGATCTGTTCGTCTCTGCACAAGGATTCCAGATCTTCAATTACAGTCGCATAATTGCAACCTGCACACAGAAAAGAGAGGATGATTGGGGGGTTAGGGATTAGGGGTTTGCCCTTAGGTCAAACCCTGGTTTTGGAATTAACCAAGAAATGAGAATGCTGTAAATGTAAATGATTGTAATGTAAACAAGTACTGATACCTTGTTGTAAGAATGTTTGTATTCTTACATGCGAAGGTGTAAATGTTGTTGTATGTTGTATGTGATCTCCTCTTCAATGGTTGAATCCTTGTCTTGAATGCAACACTTAGCCTTGAATGGAGACTTAGAATGATCAATTGCTTGAACGAATGCTTGAATGCTTGAATGTCGCTTCCACGTCTTGTACACATATGTCCTCCCTCCCCAAAATGGGAGAGGAAATGTAGTTTATATACTTGCCAATTAGGGTTGAAAGACTGATTTTTCTGACCTTAGGCCGAACTAGGAAGATTATTTTCCAATTTGCAAACTTAAAGACCCGAAGCCCCATAAGAGACCGGGCCCAAAATAGGGCCAAGGACCAGGGCGCTGGGTGCCATGGTCCCACCTCCAGGGATAGTAGGGTGCAAGGAGGATCAGGCCAGGGTGCTGAAAAATGCAGTTTTTGATGTCATAAACAGGTTTCAGGGTATCCATTCAGGTTCCGTGTTGCATCACCATCGTGAAGACCCAAATGCGGTCGAAATTGCAAGTGTCACAATTTCAGGATGCTACATTTAGCCCCCACTTTAGCGGGAGTATAAGCATACGCCCATACTTCTGGTAAAGTACAAGGAAACAACATTGAAAGACTTTCACCACGTCAAGGAGGCAAGACACACCAAGCCCCCAGTGGACTAAGGATCTTACGACTTCGATTGACAAAGTAAAAGGGAAGATCACGAGGGAGAACCATGAATGTCAGTAGTAAGGTTCCCTCACTATGAGTCATGTAAGAAAAATACCAAAAATTTTCAAGGCAAAGCTGAGTTCGCCAAGAAATTTTCAAGTATCCTAAAGGGATAGATGGGGTGTATGCCCCCCTACGTTAAAGCGATCGCACACACCTCAACGGGGGTGATTGATTTAAGGTAGTGATACACATAAGAAATAAGAAGGGAAAGGAGCACATTATCACAAAGATTTAGCCCCCAAGTGTGAGATAAACCCAAGGATAATAGACACAAAACACGAATCATGAGGTGACTTCGCTTTCCTCGGGGTCAGTATGCTATATGATAATTCATGTATATCATATGTATGTATGCATAGTTGTTCTTCATTCCCCAATCAAGGAAGGTCACCTAGAAGAAGGGAACACATGTGTCTTTTGAGTCAACATGAGAGAGACCAAAAGAGATCTCAATGCTTTGCATCGTCCTCAAGTAGACAACACTAAGGACAACAAATAGAAGAATGAGAATAACACATAGAAGAAGTAACAAAAGAGAGGAGGAGAGAGTCTACTATACTAATGTAACTAGTCTAGCACGTCATCTACCCCCCGATCTTGCTGATCAATATTTCGGGAAGGCAGGAAACACGCTAGAGGAGGAACATTCAACATAGCAGATGGAGCTATCACAAGATCCAAACAAGGGTTATGTTCATGTTCCAAGCCACGTTGTTCTTGTCTAGGAGCTAGGATAAGTGCTTTAGAAAATTTGTTAGATAAATGGTTATCAACATCAACATATTCATATTCACTATCAGAAGCAAAAGAAGTAACATTTTCATCATGAATAACATTTTCATCTATATCATCATCATGATTTATAAAAATAGGATCTTTAACTCGCATAGGATCAAAACCATCATGCATCTTATGTTTAAGAGATTCTGGAGAAAATGGAATAATGCTAGTTGAAGGTGTTTTTGGAGATTGCAAAGTTTGAGAAGCAGCTGCTTGAGCTCTAAGACGACGCTTTCGTCGGCATTCACGTGCATAACGATTTCGTCTAGTCTTAGTAGGAAGTGGAGAAGATTGAGGAGGAGGAATGTTCTCATCCTTATCACTTGGGTGTTTAGGTTGTGGTCTCTTAGGCTGGATAATAGGAGAAGAGGAAGGTCTCTTCTCTCCATAAGAGGAAGGAGGAGGAACTGCTCCATATAAAGGAGGAATGTTTGGTTTAGGAAGGAGACCAAGTCCATCATGAGGAGGAGGTATAGGCCTACTTTTAGAAAGTTTATTAGACATAGACATAGTCACATCCATAGGAATGGGTTGGGAATCTTCTTGAGGAAAGACATTAGTTTTATCTTTCAAAGGAAGAATTTCCTTCTCAAGGACGATAGGAATATCAAGTTTGGGTGTTCTAGGTTCACTTAGAGATAAGATCATATCTTTTTTCCACTTTTGATAAGATTTGAAAAGATGATCACTTCATGGAGGAAGAGATTGGAATTGTTTAGGCCAAAAATAATCAATAGGAACGCTAGAAGTTCTTTCAGCTGGTTTAAAGAGACTATGATTGACAGTAACAACTTCACCATTATGGGGAAATTTCAAACACTTGTGAATAGGAGAAGCAATAGCTTTCATGGAACATAGCCAAGGATAGCCTGGCTTCACACGAAATTGTTCAGATGAAGGAATAATAGGAAAGTTCACATCAAGGGATTTGTTATGGACCTCAATAGGTAATGTAATAGAACCAATTGCAGGAGAAGAAAATGCATCAAATAATTTCACAATCACATCTATTTTGTCATAGATCACTTGATTTAATTTCAAAGTAAAAAGAAATTCCTCAGTAATAACATTAACCATGCAAGCAGGATCAATAAGCACTCCATGACAAGGTGTATTCTTGACTTTTGCAACTATATATAAAGGACCATCAGGTGCCCTGATAGTTTCACTAGAATCAAATGTGATGGAAGGTTCTTTAGGGTTTTCTTGCTGCTCTACAAAGTTAATCACATTCGGAGTCATAGACACAAGACCATCAGATGAGAAAGAGGAATCATTAGTCTCAATCATATTAGAGGTATGAGAAGGTAATGGATCAGTAAAAATCTTAAGATTTTGGTTAGGTGGAGCTACAGATGTGTTGCCTTTATCATTCATACCAGAAACAGAGATAGTATTATTATCAATCAAATCTTGAATTTTACCCTTTAAAGGAAAACATTTTTCAGTATCATGCCCAGGTTGACGATGAAATTGACAAAAAGATTTGTTATCAAAATAGGGTGAATTAATCTTTGTAGGATCGATTTGCTTTATAGGAGGGAGAGTAAGCACATTTTGTTCCAATAACTTATTCATAATACCATGCAATGATTCATTCAAAGGAGTAAACTTTCTTTCTTTCTTGAAAAACTTAGAAATAGGAGGCACACCCGATGCTGCATTCACATTGTTGTTGATGATGTTTTCATTGAACTTAACAAACTCTCAGTTCGGTTTAAACTTCCCAAATGGTTGTTGACTACTATCACCCTTATCACTCGGAGCCATAGGATTTGCTTGTTCCATTTGACTCACAGTCAGTTGATAATTGTGAAGAGTTGCACACAACTGTTGGGTGAACTCACAATACTGGTTCCCACTATTTGACCAACTTTGACACTTAGATGAACATTTTGCAAAAAACCTTCACTTTCCGACACCTATAACTTTTAAATTGTTAAGAATTTGAAGATGATGTAAACTAGTGATTTGTAACATCCTTTTTGTAGATTCTAAATATATTTTTTTCAATTTTTTTTGAATAAAATTTTATTGATTTTTCCATCTCCCTCAAAAGTAGTTTTTTATAGGAAACAACATTTTTTAAGAGTGATGTGCATCCCGAAACATATAAATTTTTTTCTATAAATGATAAAAACTTATCTCTTTTAAATTTTGGTTTGTAACATCAATACCCAGGGCATGCAGTTGGTTTGATAGTGATATGTTGAATATTTTTTATTTTATTAAGTTTTGAAGTCCGACTAATTATAATTTAGATATAGGTGTATGTTTGAACACATAACTTGCTCTATATATATCAAAATTAAGTTTTATTTTTTTTGTTAGAAAGAAGACATCAATACCTAGGGCATAGATATTTTTCAAAAAAAATTTGAATTAGTTTGGTATTTTTCCCAATGCATTGAACAAAGAAGTTCGTTCGGTGAAAAACCTACATTCATAAAAAATAAAATAAAAATATATTAATAAACTTAAATATATTAAAAACTATACTATTTGGAAAGCTTATAATAAGGACTAAATCCTTAAGAAAACAAAACTTCTAAATGAATTCGTTTGACCCCTCAAAAGCTAATGTAAAATTGGTTTTTTATCAGCATTTGATAGATGCAAAGGAGACTCCATTGCAAGTATGATTTAGAAGTAGAGAGGTTCTATCCAAGAAATTTTGATCTAAGAGCCTTTGATCTAACTCTCTTCAATTAATTACTTCAAATGGGACCTCTTAAAGCTTAAATAATTATATTTTCCAAAAAATGTATGATTTCAGTAAAAATCAGGATGTACCAAAAAGTGGGAACCAGCTTTGTGAGTTCACCCTGTTGGAAAGAAGTAAACTCATAAAATAGGAATTTTTCTCTAATATCTTTTTGTAAATTAGAAATAAAGATTCTTTGAATATCATTGTCAGGCACTGGAAAAGAGATTTGAGCATAAAAATGCTTATATCTACCAATGAAATCAGTCACTTTTTCTTTAACACCTTGTTTACAATGCATTAAATCAATCAAAGTAACTTTAGGACTTATATTGTTTTGAAATTGTTGAATAAAAGCATTTGCAAGTTGTTCGAAAGAAGTAATAGAATAAGAAGGCAACAAGCAATACCATTGTAGGGCTTTATCTCTTAATGTTCTAGTAAACAGTTTTGCAAGTAACCTTTGGTCATAAGCAAAATCGGTACATATTGTTTGAAAAGTCTTAACATGTGTTAGAGGATCACCTTTACCATTATAAAGCTCCAAATGCGGGACTTCAACATGTTTAGGAGGGATAGCTCGAACAATGTCAAGAGAAAGTGGGCTCGCAACATCAAATGTGGGCACACTAAACTTAGATTGATTCATAGAGGCAATTTGTTGTTGTAAAGAAGAGATAGTTTGTGCAAGATTGTTAATGGTCGCTTCAGTTGAAGAGTTCATATTAGACGTGTTAGATTGAGATGGAGGTATTATGTTATTGAAAGAAGGTATCGATTGAGAGTAAGGTGGTGGGACACTATGATAGTTAGTCATAGGAGAGGACTGGAAAAGAGGAGCACTACAAGGAGGAATGGAATGGTTAAATGAATTGCCCCCTTGTGTCATGTTCATTTGTAGAGATGTAATAGGAACACTCATTGAAGGAATGAATGAAGAAGCTGGATTAAATGAAGGAAGAGGGTTAATTGAAGAGGAAGGATTACCCCCATGACTGGTGATCATAGGCGGAATGTCTTGTATAGAAGTAGCCATTATGTTTGATGTAAAGGTAGGTATGCTAGCAATAGAAGTTGTCAACGGAATAGAATGATTGACTTGAGTAGGAGGTTGTGTATAACCTAAAGTTTTGGCACAACTCTTCATAGGCATCACATTCTAATCCACAATGTGTGCAATACCACGCAAAATATCAATTCCATTCTTATCACTTTGAACCATACGTTTTAGACCCTCAATTAATGAAAGAGCTTGACTATCGGGATACTCTTGAGACATCCATTGCTGAAAATCATCAAATTGGTTATCCAATTTTGAAAGTTGTTCTACAGAAACCTCATGGAGAGCTTCTTCATCATTAGGAGGATTAGAGGAATTACCCGTGTCCTCATTAAAGAGGCCATTCAAATTAGGTTCCATCTCCTCAGTAATTAAACCTCGGAAAGACTTAATTCTACGGCTTCGTCTAATGGGAATAGTGTAAGTAGGGCTTATTGTTGTAAAACTCATGCACTAAAGAGAGAGAGAAAATTTTGAATTTAGAGGTAGCAAATTTCAATAAAATCAGCCAATCTCCTAGATTTAAGCTGTTAAATGCAATCATGACAATCTCCCAAAATTTCGGAAAAAATGTTAGGGACCGTGGCGCTCGGAGTGCACACGGTCCTCGCAACTTTTTTTGAAATTTTCAGAGATGAAAGTTATGATGATTTTAAAGCTAATCTAAAAAAATTGAGTGATTTTATGATCTGTAGATAGGCCAAATTAAAGTTGCAATCTCAAAATTGAACCCTACCAAGATTGTTGAAAAATGCAAAATTTGAATTTTAAAAAAGAGAGGGAAACTGAAATTTTGAATTTTATGATTTTAGAGGGAATACCAAAAGTAATGCAAGTTTTGAAATTTAAAAGTTGACTCAATTTCACGCAAAATTCAATTTTGAAAGTGGAAATCAAAGTTGGTGCAATTAAACACTTAATTTCAAAAGTCACAAATTGCAAGAATTTGAATAAAGCACTGAAATTTCGAATGAATGCCGACACATTTCTCAGATTTAGGACAGTAAGAACACAATTTTGACACAAAATTTCAATTTCAACAATTTTTGAATGATTAGGAGCCTTAATCCAAGCAATCACTAGACCAACTTTGACTTTAATTTTGAAGGTGTTAGAATTGATGAAATCAGCCAAGATTCTGGATTTTAGCAAAAAAATACAGTAAGATCTACCTCTCGAAATTTTGAAAAAAATGTCGGGGACGATGGCGCTCGGGGTGCACACGGTCCTTGCAACTTTTTTCCAAATTTTCAGGGATGAAAGATATTATGATTTTGTTGCGGAATCCAAAGTTACAGCCGATTTGGAGATGTTTTGATCAGTGAAATTATCAGTTTAAGGTTGAATCAAGGGGGTTTTAAAAATTAGGGTTTTGACACTTAACCACTTAATTTTCAGAATTAAAGCACAAATATGAATTAATAATTTGCAATAGAGGGGTAGATCTGAAACAAGCATTAACAATTACACATTTCGCAAGCTCAATTACTAAAAAGAAAATTTAGGGTTTTTATGCATTCACCTCTAAAATTTGGCAAAAGATCAAACATGGAAATGTAATCAAGGCATCTAATTTTCAGATCTAGCCATGAATAATCAGAAAGGATGTTCACGTCGGGTTCACCAAAATGTAAAGCGGAAAACCGCGATCGAACCCTAAGTGTTCCCCCCACCACTCCGAGGAGAGGGGAAGGAGGTCACTAGGGTTGACGGTTTTCACTTAGGGGAGACTTTACATTCAAAAGAGGGGTTGAAACCCACAAGATCCAATCCTACACAATGCAAGATTGGATTCTAAATGAGTTTCAAGGGTTAAGACAACAAGGCTACCCTCTTTTGTAAAGAATGCAGATAGAAGGATTAAGCTAGGAATGCATGAAAAGTGAGAAAGATTCACTTATAAACAGAGATAGGAATATAGGATGAAGCTGCGAACCTGGAATTAGCAGTAAAATGTCAAGACGACGTTGTCCTGCAAATTTGAGCGAAAGTTGACAGGATGATGGCACCCGACGTGCACACGGTCCTTCAAAAAATCCGCAAAACGAAAGGGGATCTGTTCGTCTCTGCACAAGGATTCCATATCTTCAATTACAGCCGCATACCTGCAACCTACACACAGAAAAGAGAGGATGATTGGGGGGTTAGGGATTAGGGGTTTTCCCTTAGGTCAAACCCCAGTTTTGGAATTAACCAAGAAATGAGAATGCTGTAAATGTAAATGATTGTAATGTAAACAAGTACTGATACCTTGTTGTAAGAATGTTTGTATTCTTACATGCGAAGGTGTAAATGTTGTTGTATGTTGTATGTTGTATGTGATCTCCTCTTCAATGGTTGAATCCTTGTCTTGAATGCAACACTTAGCCTTGAATGGAGACTTAGAATGATCAATTGCTTGAAGGAATGCTTGAATGCTTGAATGTCGCTTCCGCGTCTTGTACACATATGTCCTCCCTCCCCAAAATGGGAGAGGAAATGTAGTTTATATACTTGCCAATTAGGGTTGAAAGACTGATTTTTCTGACCTTAGGCTGACCTAGGAAGATTATTTTCCAATTTGCAAACTTAAAGACCCGAAGCCCCATAAGAGACCGGGCCCAAAATAGGGCTAGGGACCAGGGCGTTGGGCGCCATGGTCCCACCTCCAGGGATAGTAGGGTGCTGAAAAATGCAGTTTTTGATGTCATAAACAGGTTTCGGGGTCTCCATTCAGGTTTCGTGTTGCATCGCCATTGTGAAGACCCAAATGCGGTCGAAATTGCAAGTGTCGCAATTTTAGGACGCTACACTTTGATACTTTAATCTCTATCTCAGCTTCTAGCATTCTTTCTATCATAGTTAACCATTATTGACATATTATGAATTGGAGATCCCTATCTTGCAATTAGACACTTGTCTTCTCAAACTCCTTCAAATTGATTTGGATTGATGGTTTTTTTTCCTATTTAGGTTTCATATATTTTTGTCATTCTTTAAATTTCCTCAAATCTTAGAGATGGTAGATGTTACTCATGTTTATCAATAATTTATATAATAAGAGTTTTCTTATTATATTGGAGAATAAGAATTGTTTATACAATATTATCGAACTCCTCTTTCTGAATACTTCAATACTTTTTTGGTCAATTACTTATTCTCAATATTTTAAATATTTTAAAACCATTTAATTTTTTATATGTATATTCTAATTATTTTTTACATTATTAACTTCATTTTCTCTCCATTCTAATGTTTCATCTCAACCCTTGATCAATTTGTATTTTCTAGTGCAATCCTAGTCTATGCAAAAATAGGAGCTTTGTAATAGGGTATTGGCCTCCATCAAAGCATAACACGAATGTGATTATTTAAATAACATTTGGAAATTCCTTGATAGACATTTATGTAAAATGTGGATACATATATAGGCACACACAATATTCTATAGGATTCCTCAAAGAAATTTGATCTCATGGAATGACATGGTTGTAGGATATACACAAAAGGTATTTGTTGAATAGGCTTTGAAAATATTCAATAACATGCAATTTGTAGGTGTAAAAGAATAGTCCACAACCTTTTCCAAAATCCTCCTTACCGTGCCAAAATGGAGCTTTGGAACAAGGTATGCAATCAATCAAAAGATAAAAGTTAGAGAGATTTTATCATATGTATGGACATCCATAAAAGCTTAAATAAATTAGGATATTTGTCAAATATTATCGTTTCAAATGCTCTAAGAGACATATATGGAGAATTGGAAAGCATAAGAAAGGAACAAAAACTATTTGATAAAATACCTCAAAGAAATGTGGTCTCATGGAATGCCATGATCACAGGACATGCAAAATTATGTGAATTATTTGATAGAATGTCTTGAAGAAAAGTGCACTCATGGAATGCACCCATTGCAGATTATTCACAAAATCAAATTTTTAACGTAGTCTTTAGAAACTTTCAAGAAAATGTAATTGGTAGGTGTAAAGCTAAACTTTGCAATATTTTCTCACATCCTCATAGCTTGTACCAAAATTGGAGCTTTGGGACATGGTATAGACATCCTTCAAATCATAAAGGATAAATCAATCTATTAGATGTTGTGGTTAGAACTACTCTAATAGACACATGTATACAAAATTTGGAAGCATAGACAAGGGGTGTAAATTATTTTGAGACCACATTTCTTACTCATTTACAAGGAATTATTCATTCTTATTCTATTCTTTATTTTTTTTTAATTTTTAGCATTCTTTGATTATTGTAATATATTCGACCTTTTTCTAAAATAATGTATGTAATAAAGGCATGGTTGCAATATACATGTGTACCAACGTCCTTATATCAAATCTAGACTACTTGTACACTCCTTAACAAATAATGCAATAAGAAAGGCATGGTTACAATCTACTTATCTAGCATGCTCTCTCTCTCTCTCTATCCATTTAACTATGATCATGTTCTTTTAGGAAATTACTTTATCTCCTACCCCTATGTGTCATCCTCTCAATCCTTACCCTTCACTTTTCTTGCTTCATTCTCTCTTACCACTATTGTTACCCTCTATCCTATCCTACCTTAAACCTCACAACCCTTGGCATACTTTTATCATATAACAAAAAAATTAACATCTCTTACCCTTATATTCTCGACCTAGCCCTTATATCTATCATTTATCATCTTCAAGAAATTCTAATTATCTATTACGTCACTATTATATACCTTGGGGGTTGGAACCTTAAACCTCCTCCACAAAATAATATATTTATCTATAATAAATCATCCACAAGAGTTGTATTTCAACATTCTAAACATTGACATATATGTATGTATTTAATTACATAAGTGATCCTAACATACACATTCAATCCTTTATAGATCAATGTGCATTAAGTATTACTTTAATGTTCAATTTATAGCTAATACTTTTCTCACTTCATTAATGAAAACACCTTAAAATGTTTCTACTCTTTAGCTACCTATTCTATGGGTTTCTTTCTATATCCCACTTATCTTTTTCATGGAACACATTCAAGTCAATATAGGATTGCAGGTCAATTTCATCAACAATGCACTATAATAAAGGCATAAATGAGGATGTTATGGATTTTATCTTCTATTATTAATGTCCCCTTTCATAGATCTCCTATCTTCTTTTTTATTATAGCATCAAGAAGGTATTTATTAAGAATATTTGGGTATGTGCAAGATAATGGGGGGCCAAAAAGTGGCAATGGAGAAAAAAATGCATTTTAAACTTTGCCAAACATGCCAAAATCTGCTTTGACTTTTTGTTTGGGTTGACCAAAATTTGAATTTAATTTACCAAATCGGATATCTGTTAATATCGGATATTCAATATTAACAGATATATCGAAATTAACGGATATCCAATATTAACGGATATCTGATTTGTGATGTCATTTCTATAATTTAATGCCTTTTCAAATTGGATATCTGTTTTGGAAACAAAAACGGATATCCATTTTGCTCTACATAAAAAGTATAGTTTAGTAAAATGGGCATAACTTTTGTGTTTCTTATTGAAATTTTGATCTTTTACAGGCATTGGAAAGGTAATTTAGAAACTTATCAAATGGATAAGGTAGTTTTATGATATTATATGCCAAAAATTAATTATAATCATTTGAAGTTAATCCTTCAGTTTAAAAAATTTAAATACTCGCAAATTTTGCATACAAAGTCTCATTTTTTTCCTATCACCTCCTTTATCTATCACTTTTCTATCTATACTTATATAAATACATTTTATGTATCTCTTTCTTCTCTACTTACGTCACTTCTTTTCTCATCCCATATAGATAAATAAATTCCCAAGTTACATGCATCTTTGCATATATCTCCATCTTTCTATTCCTATCTCTCCCTCTCCCACTCCATCATTGTCACTTCTTATATATATATCTCTAGTAATCTCTCTTCTCTCTATTTATCTCACTCCTCTACCTTATCATACCTATACTTATCTATTACTTTCTATCACCTCCTTTCTCTCCCTATCTTGTCCCCTCTATCTCTATATCCCTATAGATCTATCTTCATGTATATTTATATCTCATTATCTCTAAATCTCACTTATTCACTCCATCTCTCCCTCCATTTGTCTTACTCTCTCTATCACTTTCTATCCATATCTCTCTATCTCCATCTTCACATCTCTATCTCTTTCCCTATCAATCTCTCTTTCTATATGTTCCTCTATCTTATATATCTTCCTCTATACATGATTAATCTACCTCTCCCTCTCTTCCTCTATCGCCCTCTCTAAGTATCTTTCCCTCTCTAAGTATCTTGCCCTTTCTCTACTTTTATCTCATTATTTAATCCCTCTTTATATATCTCTGGGTTTCTCCCCCCATCCTTCTCTATAGTGTCTGAATATATCTCTATATCTCCCTCTTTCTCTCTCTCCCTCTCTATCTATCCCTATCTGTTAGGATTCCCATAGATACTGAGAGGGGGGGGTGAATCAGTATCTAACCGGTGAGTAGTATTTTTTAAGTTAAAAGATGCAGAACATAAAATAGCAGTATACCGGTATGCAAGAATTAATGCAATAAATAGAATCAGAAACATCCACATGAAAAGAACACCATAACACAAGATGTTTAACTAGGAAACCCGGTGTGGGAAAAACCTCGGTGGGATTTGTGACCCACAATATTCACTTATTGGCCAATAAGAGAATATTACTTACAATAGGGGCTTGCACATGCAGGAAGGCCAACTGCCTAGAGCTCATTGCTCAATGAGAAGTCACACTGACTTACAATGAGGATTATACTAATCCAATGATCTGTACTGCTTTACAATAGCATCTCCAATGCCAGATTCAGTACCGGTTCTAATTCTGTTCTTTACTTGTACCCTTGACCTATAATTCACACATTAGGTCTGCCTAATAATTTTCTTTATGCTCACTTCCTTACACTTACAAATGTCTACAATGATCTCTTTTATATACAAGAGTCATTTTACAATTTTCCAAGTCGGCTTACAATAATAATCAAAATATTACATATCAAAAATCCTGTCAGCCTCTATGTTGGTATACATCTTTTCTTCTGTGCCAGTGCCGGTGTCAGTGTAGAGTGATCTTGTTGATGCTAGTGCACTATCTTGTTTGCGTAATGCTTTGCCGGTATGATGTCTTGCTAGTGCCATAGGATTGCAAGGTTGCCATCAATGACAAAACCTTCAATCACACACAATGTCTCATTGGAGTGTCCATATGCCAACAATCTCCCCCTTTGGCATTGATGGCAACACTCATGAGAAATTTCAAAAAGTGTCCGAAATGTGTAGACCAAAAATTTACCAAAAATATGAAGGGCTCCCCCTGAGCATATGATTCCTGTCTTTGAACTTTCTCATCCTACTACTCCCCCTTTGGCATCAATGACAAAGGTTGTCAAGATGTTAGTAGAGTTTGTAGTTATACTGGTCCATATCCTCAACCTTGTAGTTGGGTAGTTATTATCTAAAAAAGATCGCCCAAAATTAAGTTTATACTATCCATAAACTTTTTGCTATCTTTTATTGCTGCTTCAGTCCTCTTCACAGTACTGGTGAGATGCTGCAATTGTCCTGCCAGTGTTTTACTTCCTTGTGCTGATGCCTCTAAGATTTCTTTCCGCGGAGATGCTAGATAGTCCAATCTTGGACTCTTGGACTTAGTTTAGATCTCAAGTGTTTTGCCTTGTTTATTATTGTCTCTTTCTCTCTTTCCTGTTTAAGCAATTTTGCCTCAAAATTTGCTAACTTATCTTCAAAAACAGATAGTGAGTCTGGTGAGTTGACAAAATTGTCTGCAAGCTTGTTTATCTCTTCCCGTGTCTTGCTTATTTTCTTGTCAATATCTACACTTAGGAAGTTTTTTTTGTATGTGTCTTTATACAGGTTTTTATACTCTTGTAACAAACTACATAGTTTTGGTAGAAGTGTGTCAAAGTCTCTATTACACTTCTTTATTTCTTCCTCAAAGAATTTTTGTTTCTTCTTTTCTACCATGTCCTTTACAGACTCTTCCTTTATTTTCTCAATATTTCCAAAAATGTATTTACATAATGTATCCAACTGTCCTAAAGAATCTTTATTATCTATATTACAATTAGGAGCAATTATCTTCAAAATTGGTATTGAATCATCTAGTGCTTTGTAAGCTTGTGAACTATAGTCAGTTATTTTCTTGATGGATTCAAGTAATACCTTAGTCACATTTGTTGACTTTGATGATGAACCAACAAACTGAGTACTGGTGGAAGTGACCATGCTTGTATTGACCTTTGGCAGGTCAGTTTGTGTCTACATTTCCTTTAGCACTGGTTTTCCTGCTTCATTGCTTACCGGTGGCATTGTTTCCTTGTGAGCCTATTCCAGAGCCTTTAGCTCTATCGGTTTCTCTGTTTGTGCCTCAGATTCCATCTTTTTCCCTGTATCCTCTACCGGTTTCTCTGTATGTCCTTTTACCAGAGGCTCTTTAGCCATATCTAATTTTTCACTTGTATCTTTATCAACTATTATGTTGATCTTTTGGGTATCAACATTTATAGTGTATAGGACTTCAAGATTTGAATTGCTATCCTCTACATCCATGCTTTCAGCTGCCAGTTGGTTTTCAGGGGTTGTAATCTTTACAAGTGGAGGTAGGTTATCTTTAACCTTTATGCTTGGAGGTCCACCAATTTTGCCTTTTCCTTTGTCCTTATCCTTCTGATATACCTTAATAGGCTTGGGATTCCTGTATTCTTCTTGTTTCTCTTTTTCAACCAAAAATATGTGCCAACCATCTTTTGTTTCCTCTAAAACTTCTGTAACTCTACCTGCCATTAGTGAAATATGCTGGTGTGTAGTGGAAAAAACTGTCCGGTTAACCTGAGCTATCAGATCATCAATTTCCTTTGGGGAGTTTGACGGATACACAGCAGGTAGTTTTTCTATTTTTATTTTCTTGTCTAATTCAATTACTCCTTGCCTTCTAGCCTCAAGTCTTTTGTATAAGTCATCAGGAATTTCATTTATGACTTCCATCAAAAAATTTTTGAACATGTCCATATGCAGTATTACACTTTCCTCAACTTGCCCTTTTTCATCAGCAGATAGGGTGTCATAAATTTTCCCTATGTTCTTCAGTTTTCCTTCCTCTGTGATCTCATTTAACAAAATGTCTAGAGGTGCCAAGTCAATTTTTGTATTTTTCTTTTTCTTAGGAGTCAACTTCTTTTTAGGTGTGACCTTTCTGACCAGAGATCTCACAACTTGTTGCTTTTGCCTTGTCCTTCTAGGTGAAGGAGTGGTTGCCGGTGAGGGATCTCTTTTTCTGACAACTCTTTTAAAGGTTGCTGGCATGTCTCCTTCCGAAGAAGTACCTACCAGTGATAGATGAGCTTCAGGTTGTGGGGCTGCCAACTCATCTTCAGTTATGCTGGTTTTCTTTAATACATCTTCCTTAATGGCTTTTGTTTGTCTGGATCCTTTTCTCACAAATGCCTGTACCTTCTTTACTCTTTTCTTGGACTATATTTGTTTTTCTATTGTTTCAGCACTACCAAATACTTCCTCCTTAGGTTCATTGGGGGCTTCCAGAAGTGCTTTGGCATAAGTTTCAACTATGTGGTCATCTGTCTCATAGCCCATTTCTATTACCCAGACTATCCTTAGGATGACTACTTCCATCCATATTTCATCCTTTTTGATAACAAAGTATATATCATCTTTGTATTTATCTACAATTTTCTGAGATAACCTTGTCCTTTTCTTCATTTTTGTCTTTAGTGCTTGGAAAAAGTCATGAATGTTGTTTTCCTTATTCTCACCCATGGTATTGAACAGTTTTGTCAATTGTTTTCCTACCTGTATGTCATATCCTAGTTCTTTATATCCTATACTGGGAACTTGTTTTGTTATATGAAGCATTAGACATACTAATTGATTTCCAAATCTGAAAGTTCCTTTCTTATCCTTCTTTATCTTTCCAAGGTTGTCTATCAGTTCATCCTTTAACCTTTCATAGATGTCAATTTTTGCATTGTTTGTTATCATATCATAAGCACTCTTAATGCATAAACTTGAAACTGAGTTAAGTCTATTGGCATGAGTGGCTTTTTAACCTAATATCATACTTAAGAATCTCACATTTGTATCCTTTACATCATTAACCCTTAGAGATCTTTTATCAAATGTTGCACCTGTTAGGTCTATGACTAAATCATTTGAAACTTTCTTGTTTTTGTCTAGTCTTTTACTGGTGGCCGGTAACCCTGTGATAGCCTTTACCACTTGCTTGGTGATCTTATGAATTGCATCTAACCAAAAAAATTCTCCATGAACTCTGCTTAACACTATCCTAATCATATCCTTAGTAAATTCAGGAATGCTAATGATTTCTGTGAATCCTAGGGTTTCAATGATTTTGTGTTCAGCTTTAACATTGCCAGTATCATCACATATCTCAGTTTTATACATGGTTTTGATTTCCTCATCTCCTAACTCTTCAATATTGCAGTGAATATACATTCTAGGGTCTTCAGCATATACACCACCTTTAGGGATTTGAGAAAATGCACCTAAGGTATCATCCTTCTTTGCTATTTCGAGGACCAACTGAAATACGAGCCTAGGTCTTTTAATTACTTCCACAATAGTAGGGTTCGCTATGTATTCAATTGAAGAGGTGGATGTCATGATAAAATACCTTTTTCTATCTTGGATGGATGATTGCTTGGAGTGTTCTTGTTCCTTGCTCAAAATGCCTTAGCTCGGAAATCTTCGTGCTCTCTGAAAGTTTGAAATCACAGTGAAATGAAATGGAGCCAAAACCTTATTTTATAAAGTCTTTTTCGCTATCTACCACATTAATTGCCTGCCGGTTAAGTATTCACTTAACATTATTTGCCGGTAATAAGTGATTTTCAACTTCTTATCTCTAACTGAGGGAATAATAGCACATGTGTCATTAGATTGCCAAACCCTCAAGAAATTTTTCTTCAATTAGATGAAGAACTTCCTGCCGGTGGAGCACTGCTCTGTCCTGCTAGTGAAGCATCACTCTGTCCTGCCAATGGAGCATTTGTTGGTTCTACTGGTGGAGGAGTATTCCCAATATTTAGATCAGCTTTTCTAATCCATTGCTTTGAGAATTCTTGCTTAACCTCTTCAACTTTTTCTTTACCTTTCAAGCTAGCGCTTTTGTTGTCTACTAGTGTACCTTTACTTCTACAAAATTTAGCAATATGCCCAATCTTGTTACATGCATAACAAGTTACATTATTTTTCTGAATAGCTTTCCCATAACCTATGTCAGTTTGTGTTCTGCATTGATTAGATAGATGTCCAAATCTTCCACAAACATAACATCTCACATTCATTATGCAGTTTTCAGAGTTATGACCAACTTTGTTGCATTTGGAACATTGACTGGTGGGTGGATTGATATTCTGATAATTCCTAGATCTACTTATATTTGCCCTATGACCATATTTATTACAGTTAAAGCATTTTCCATTGAATTTATAAGTATTAGGTGGTCTTACCGGTTTGTTGTGATCCTGAGTATTTGCAGTACCAGAGCTTTCTCCAACTTCAAAGCCAATTCCAGAAGTGTCACTTTTGGGTTTTTGATTCTTCAATAAGGTACCAAGTTCTTCTGAGCTTTTTTTAAATTTTTCTTTATGTTGATTTGTAGTTTCCAATTCCCTTTCCAAGATTTCTTTTTGTCTCATTAGTTCATCTGAGTCATTCTGAGTATCCATTAGATCTGTCTTCAACATGTCATTTTCATAGCTAAGTCTTGTGTTCTCATTTGTTGCATCACTTAGTCTTTTGGTCAATTCTTCTTCATTCTTCTTTCGGTCCTCAATCTCTTTGCAAAATCTCATAGTCATATCCTGCATTTCATCTTTTGTTGTCATGATCTCTTGTTTCAACTTGCTTATCATATCATTAAGTGATTCCTTTTCATCATTCTCATTTTGAAATTTTTCACAAAGTTCTCTTCTCTTGTTTCTTGTAACAGTAAGATTTTCTTGAAGTGCCTGAATGATATCTTGAGCTGCTCTTAAGTCATCTTCTAATTTGATATTTTTCAACTTTTTTGCATCATAGTCAGTAAGAGCTCCTTCAAGTTGCTTCATTAGATTTTCCATCTTTACCAGTGTCAAGATCTTCCTCAAGCTATTAGGCTTCTGAAAATAGAGGACCAAGCTCTGATACCAATTGTTAGCATTCCCACAGATACTGAGAGGGGGGGTGAATCAGTATCTAACTAGTGAGTAGTATTTCTTAAGTTAAAAGATGTAGAACATAAAATAGCAGTATACCGGTATGCAAGAATTAATGCAATAAACAGAATCAAAAACATCCACATGAAAAGAACACCATAACACAAGATGTTTAACGAGGAAACCTGATGTGGGAAAAACCTCAGTGGGATTTGTGACCCACAATATTCACTTACTGGCCAATAAGAGAATATTACTTACAATAGGGGCTTGCACATGTAGGAAGGCCAACTACCTAGAGCTCACTGCTCAATGAGAAGTCACACTAACTTACAATGAGGATTATACTAATCCAATGATCTGTACTGCTTTACAATAGCATCTCCAATGCCAGATTCAGTACCGGTTCTAACTCTGTTCTTTACATATACCCTTGACCTATAATTCGCACATTAGGTCTGCCTAATAATTTTCTTTATGCTCGCTTCCTTACACTTACAAATTTCTACAATGATCTCTTTTATATACAAGAGTCATTTTACAATTTGCTAAGTTGGCTTACAATAATAATCAAAATATTACATATAAAAAATCTTGTCGGCCTCTATGCCGGTATACATCTTTTCTTCTGTGTCAGTGCCGGTGTCAGTGTAGAGTGATCTTGTTGATGTTGGTGCACTGTCTTGCTTGTGTAATGCTTTTCCGGTATGATGTCTTGCTGGTGCCATAGGATTGCAAGGTTTCCATCAATGACAAAACCTTCAATCACACATAATGTCCCATTGGAGTGTCCATATGCCAACGCTATCTATAATCTCTATCTATCTTTGTCACTCTCTTGCACTATCTACATCTCTCTATCTATATCGATATTCCTCTTCCTTTATATCTCTATATCTCTTCCTTTTTGTGTCTCACTCTCTTTACCCCTCTCTATCAATTTCTCTCTCTCTTTATATATTTATCTTTGTCTTTACCTCTCTCTTTGTCTAATCCTATTAATCTCCCTCTCCCTTTATTTTCATTTTTATTTGTATCTTCCTCTCTCCTTTTCAATCTCTAGATATGTCTCACTTCACACTCCTTAATATCTATATCTTTATTTATGTCCCTGACCTTCATTTTTTCTCCCTCTCTTTAGCTCATCATCTCTCTTCACCCTTATATCTGTTCTTATTTGAAACTTAGTACATATGGTCTCCTAAGGGGTTATATGGTCTCTTAAAGGGTCATAGAACACCATATGATCCTTTAGAACACAATATGACCCTTAACGACACCATATGGTCTCCTAAGGGGTCATATGGTGTCCTAAGGGATCATAGAACAACATATGACCCCTTAAGACACAATAAGACCCCTAACAACACTATATGGTGTCTTAAGGGGTCATAAGACACCATATGACCTCTTAAGACACCATACAACCCCTAATGACATAATGTGGGGTCCTAAGGGGTCATAGGACACCATATGACTTGTTAGGACACAATATGACCCCTGACAACACCTAAGGGGTCATATGATGTCCTAAGGGGTCATAGGACACCATATGACCCCTTAGGACACCATACGAGCCCTAATAACACCATATGGTGTCCTAAGGGGTCATAGGACACCATATGACTTGTTAGGACTCAATATGACCCCTAACGACACCTAAGGGGTCATATGGTAAAGTTAGAGGTGAGGATAGGTGTGTGAGAGAGATAGTATTTGGGGAAGAGATAATTAGAGAGAGTTGGGGGTAATAGGGTTGGGAGGAGAAGGGGGATGGGAAAGTATCAATAAAGGAAGAGAGGGAGAGATGAGGAGAGAGGTCTAGAGAGAAGGTAATTAGGGGAAGGGGAGGGGGGAGAGAGAGGGAGGGAGTATTACCCTCTCTCTCCATCTCTTTGTAAATACTTCCCTCTCCCCCTCCACTCCCCCTAATTGTCCTCTCTCTATCACTCTCTTCACTTCTCTCCACATCTCTCCCTCTCTCCTTTTGTTGATACTTACCATTCTCCCTCTCTTATTATCTACTAATTACACCCAACTCTCTCACATTATTTGTTTCCCTCAATTACCCTCTCTCACCTCTCTCCTCTTATGGGTTTATAGATATTTACCTCTCCCCCTCTCCCCACCCCTAATTACTCTCTATCTCTCTCTTCACCTTTGTCCCCATCTCTCTTCTCTCTTTGTTTATACTTTCCCCTCTCCCCCTCTCCTCCTAGCCCCTAACATTCTCAAAGTCTCCCTCTCATTCTCTCTTCACCTTAATCACTCCCTCTCCCTCTCTCTCTTTGCCTACCACCTAATTACTTATAGCTCTCTCTCACACACACTCTCTCTTCTCCCTAATTACTCTCTCCTTCTCACCTCTCTCCCCCTCTCCTTTTCCCCTTTGAATTTTGTTGCTAGAGATGAGAAGGAAATGCAGAGAGACTAATCTAGATCTTAGGGAAGAGAGTGACATAGAGGAGGAAGTTATGAAGAGGTAGAAATAAAAGTGTAGAGGTTGAGAGAATGAATGAGGTATTCAATGACAATTAGAGATATAAGTCTGGAGAAAGATGTATAAATATGGACAAAAGAGAAGGGAGGAAGAAACAAATAGTTGGAGTGATAGGTTTAGGAGAGAGAGAGGTGGAGAAAGGAAGAAAAATAGATAACATGTTTTATTAAAATTTATTGAACTCAATTAAATTCCTAAATTTTATATTATTAATTACTTATTTAGTTTATTTGAGATGATTGTTACAAAAAATTCATGCAATAGAGAAAACATATGAAAAAGTCATGAGCTTTTTATGTTTTAAAAATGAAGGATGAATTTAAATTAATTATAATTATTTTTTAAAACAAAATATTTAAAATATACCTATTCCATATCATAGAGCTCTGAATTACCTTTACAATGCGTGTAAAAAATTAAAATTTTGATATAAAACGCAAAAGTTATGCCCAATTTACTAAAGTATGTTTTTTATTTTTTCAAAATGGATATCCAATTTAAATGGATATTCGATTTTAATGAATATCCAATTTTAAAACATAATTTTTTCCCTCCATTTTTTCATTCGAGAATTCTTTGGAATTTGGCTTGGAAATGACAAGCCTTGAAAGTCAACTGGAAAAAAGTGTTTTTCAGTATTGCTTGATTTTCCAGACTTTGCATTAGCGGGTGACGACTTTTTTTTTAAGCCAAAATTGGTAAAATGAAAAGGGATTTTTAAGGACATTCTTGGCTTTCCAACAATATAAGGTTTCTCTTATTTTGACTTTAATAAATAATTATTATTTATTTTATAATTGAATTATGACAAAAGTCTTGATTGATAGGTTGATTGAAAAACACCAATAAATTTTAAATGGTATAACATTTTTTGAATCTGAAACATGAGTCACATTCTATGCTTCGTCTACTATAGGGAAAAAAAAATTGAATTTAATAAAGTTTTGACCAAGTTAAGGTGGTCAGATGTAGGAGTTTTTGAATTTATGAAAAGTAGTAAAAAATTCATAATTAATTATTTACTTAATAAAAAATTATAAAAAAATATGTGTCACATCCATACATGAGTCTACTACTTATATTATAAATTTTATACAAAAATATTATGATTTTATTGTGATTAGGGTGGTCAGACATACTCCTACTTCTTATCTTTTTCCTGAAAGTTCAGTACCACTGCATTGAAATTTTAATTTTTCATCAATTTTTTTTTTCCAAAAAACAACTAGTAGCTTAGAAACTACATTCAATTTGATATAGATTCTCTTCATACATATTTTTAAAATAATGTTCATAACTTATTCAAATTTTCATTTCAAGTTGCATAACTTTAATTTTCTAAAATTTCATTGCCACTTAAGGGCCTGTTTTGGCACACCATGATCCTGCACATACCCATTTCCAAATTTTTGCAATCAAAATATCTTGCTTAAATATCCAAATTTTATAACACCTTGCATTATAGGTGATAGATCACTTTAAGGTCATTTCTTTGACCTTGATACCTCTATTTTTTTACAATGTCCTCTTCTTAAGAAACCCTTAATTATAGAAAGAACATTAAGAACATTAATTGACTAAACTAATTGAATTTTCATTACTCCTCTTTGTCATAAAAAACCCCAGTTCCATATTTCATGAGTTTATTTGAATTACCTTATCTAGCTTCATCCTATTCAACCATTGAACACCAACCTCTTTTTATTCTACCGATTTCACCAATTCTTTTTAGTATATAGACCTATTTTTCTTAATTATCTATTTGGAATTCCTTATCATTGAATCATGTCCCCCTTTAACTAAATATTATCTTTTCATCTTCGTGTTCATAATATTCTCCTAGGATATGTTTCTATTAATCCAACCCTAGTAACTATTGAAGTTGTTTTTCTCTTTTTTCTTAAGTTTCTACCTGACACATTTTTCTTGAGTTTTTCCCTTTTTCCTCCTTTGTATTACTTTTTATTTCTTTTTTGTCAATGATGATTCTCCTATTATACATTCACTTTCTATATTTGATTTGCTTTCTCCTCTATTTTAGTTATTCATACCTTATTTAGCATCATATGTTACATTTGGACTAGACAACTATTCACTTTCTAATAAATGGTGCCAACACATTCTTATAGAGCTATTAAATTTATAAGAAATATAAATATCATATGATTTATCACCACAAAATTATATATACAAATTTTCCTCCTTTTTTTATTTTGCACTTATTAGTATAATTTCCTAGTTTACCATAATTATAATATCTTGGCCTTCTGGTCCTTTGTGTGGTACCTCTATTAATATTGTGGCAGCCTCCCCCACCATCTCCTCAATAGTTATTGTGGTAACTCATGAAGGGTCATATATCTTGATTTTTAGTACCATATACCATATATTGTTAAGTGGTCTTATACTTTCTCTTAATTAAAGTTCCCATAGCCATAGGGCAAACAAACATTGAATGCTCTTATACTTAAACCATATGCTCTCTCAATACCCATCCAAAAAATTCTTTCCTAGTCAATCCATGAACTATTCGTTCATGTTCTTCTTCTTAAGGAAGTAACATTGGACACCTATTTGTGTCATCTTTGTCCCACTTTATACTTTACTTAATTTCTCAAGTTCTCTTAGTGTGGTAGCCCTCTTCATGCATTTGATTATCAAACATTCATTCCTTAGATATTCTTCCCTAATGTAATTTTTAAACTAGAACTTGTACTTCCTCTAGGTGGGGGAGAAGTCTCAACTTTCTCACCTTTCATTATAATTTATAACTTCAATATTACATTTTTGAACCCTAATTAAAATGATCAATTTCATCATTTCCTACTACATCATTCTCCCTTATCTTCGACTATGATTCTATTACGGTAATAAATTGTACTGCATCCTTGTATAGAGAGAAAACCTTCTCATCTATTTCTACTATAATATGAGAGCTTAACCCTTAAATAAAACAATCAATTCATTTATTTTATGTCAATGTATCTCGTATCTTTCTAACCACACTTTTGAATCATTTTTCATGATATTCTATTGATTCCTCCTTAGTTTTTGTCATCTTCCATATTTTATTTATTTATTTGTTCATACATTAGGTGAATGGAAATGAGTTATGGATTATTAATGTCGTGTATCTACTACTAGAAGAAAAAATAGCAAGGGAAATAAGGTGGAAGACTTTCAAGGTTTAAAGATTGGTTTTACCACATACTTTATACCTTTTGGGTATGATGGTATGAGTAATCCTACAAGTATAGGTTCCACAAAAAGGAAGTGAGATGGAAAGTGGGTTGAAAAAAATGAGTAGGGAAAATAAACAAACCCAAGTTTTTTAGACTTAAAGGAAAAGTGAATCCTCAAATTAGGAATTAAGGATGGTGAATACTCAATGCTAAAGGAGAGAAATCACGGAGATTGTAAATGGAGAATAATTGAGGCTCATGGATTAGTATTTTAACTTAATAGGTACATAAATACATGGAGACATAAATCCTAGTGCCAAAGGTAAAGTAGTAAGAAAAAAATAGGAAAATTGATGATAAAGTACATAGGTAACGAGGAGTCTAAATGACTAAAATAATCAAAGGTCTTAAACAAAAATGTAAATGTTTGGTTTCAAGGAATGGAGGGAGAATATTGGCAAGAGAAGACCTTTGAGCCCAATAAAGGCTACCAATTGACACAATCACCTCTAACACTTATAAATTTCTATGGGTTAAGATATTTAGGCATGTGACAAGTATTATGAAAGACAAAATGCTACAACAAGAACATTTTTTGATAAGGAGTTCTATTGAAGTATTTCTTAGATTGGCTATAGATAGTAGCCAAAACAAGGTTCTATTAAGAAAGGAAGCACTTGCCTTTGATAAAATTGCATTTCCTAATATAGAACCCAACATCACCTAGAAAGGGGTAAGTTAGATATCACATAAATATAAGGACAAAAACATAATTTTTTTATCAAATGTCAATAAGAGGCTTCATAGGCAACAAAATAAAACTGAAAAAAAATGAGAAGCACATTAGAGTCCTTTCAATAAAAATGTTATGCAAAGTAAAGGCTCAAAAGGACCAACATCAACAAAAGGTTCCTTGATTTTATCTAAAATTAGAGGTGATGTTTCAAGGTATAAAGAGCATTTGTCAAATATTTCTTAAAATCATTGTTGAAAGACTCCTAAGCCTATATTCATATGTGATTTGTAGATGGCAAGAGAAAATAGATCTACACATCCATCTCAGGCTTAATTGACATATTTTTGATAAAGATAAAGATGTCCTAAAGGTAGGCAACACAAGAAATTAGTTCAAGCACATACATAATGATCAATTGAAATTTTTTGTGATTAAATTATGTACAACCCACATTCTCTAAACCTGCTTGGCTACATGCACATTTAACATGAAGTTTAGTTTCAGAATATGTTCTAAATTGCTTCACTAATTCAAATACATTTAGAGAGAATCCTTGAAAAAATCATTTTGTGCACATCCGACAAACATTGCATTCTTTGAGACCACTTTTTTTTGGCATTGTGCCTTGTTTATGCCTCCACATTTTCCATATCTATCTATTAGATAATTTTCAATGATAATATCTGACAAAAATCCACCTTCCATTAATCTATATACATATGAAAAAATCCCTCTGTCCATTAAGGTTCCAAAGTCTGGCTCTAAATCTGTTGATAGCATCTGGTTGAAAGTTTCTGAAGCCTTTTGAAAAAATCCCTTTTACGTATATCCTACAAGCATGGTATTTCATGAGACCATATTGTTTTAGGCATTTTGCATACTTGTATAACAAAGCCTTTGCAACTACAATATCCCATAAAATTCCTTACCTTTTACCTGTGATGGATGACCAAACCCTGTTACAAAGCTCCCATTTTGACATAGACAGGGAGGATGCTAGCAAAGATTGCAGCCAATTAGATCCTCTTGAAGGTTTCTGAAGCTTTTTCAACAAACGTATTCTTTTCATATCCTACAATCATAGCATTCAAAGAGACCAGGGTTCTGTGCATATCCCATAAATAGTTCAGATGCGTTGTCTTTTTTCCCACATTTTGCACACATGTCTACTAGAGCATATCCTGAGGATCACCCATACCCTATTCCAAAGCTGTCATTTTTGGCACAGGCCAAGAGTACGCATAAAATGGTTCGGTCTAGAAAGTTGTTTGTCATGCATGAACATAATATGGGCGGCAAGATAAAACCATTCAAAAAATATTAAAATTTACGTGGGCTTAAAAGTCAATGGAAACGAAGCTTGTGAACGACAAATGGGATGGTTGAAGAGGGCCCACCAACCACCTAAGCATAGTCAACACTTAGTGTGTGCTGTTTAATCCATCCCTAGGAAATGTAAGCAAACTCTAAGTATTTAACACTTTTAAATTTACAAATATAAGCTTAGAGTGTGATTTAAATCATTCCCTACAATTTCTATTCAACAAGGCCGATTCCTTCCACTCCCATGCCTATGTTTTTTTTAACCAACACACTGATTCTCATTGCCTCTTTTTGAACTTTTCTAGTTTTCCTGTTGGGTTGAATCCAAATCTCTTCCTATTGGGCTGATATCCTCTCACTACTCAGCCTCCCATATTTCTCATGTATGCAGCCCACACTTCCTTCATCTTGGCTCCCTTCTCTAGCTACACAGCCTTTGTCCTTTTTTCTTCTCCTTTGTAGCACACTTAATTTCCTTCCCCTTACTCACATCCATGTTTCTCTCATCACATTTATCCCATTCTTTTAATATGTAGCCACATGCTTTTACTGGGGTCACCTCCACACACCCTCGTCCCCCCTCTCTCTTCTATTTGCATTTTATAATTAATATGGAATTTTGTGCATTTCTACTTTTCTGTTGAGTGTTACAACTCCTTCCTAGAGCCACGTACACACCTATGTAATATTTCTTATGCCTACTCATTGGTTACTTCACTCTTCTTACATCACACCATATGAGTGAGTTTTTTCTATTTTAATTAGTAAAATCAATGTCTTTTATTTCATTTCCCTCTTGGATAACCTATATTTATAATTTCATCCAGTCCATTTTAGATTCTTTTCCTTGCAATGGTTCTCTTTTTTCAATTACATATATTAATATTTAAACACGACTCTTCATTTTTTATGCTTCTATTTTGGCATGGGTAGGCATGATGCTCCTCCATCAGACACATCATGTAGAAAGTTTGTGAGCATAGGATCACAAAAGTGGAGTTGAATGATAGAGTCACCCTTTGAGATTGTGAACAATCTATAGTGAACTCCATCACTATGACAATTTCACATAAAATTATTTCTTTTTTGTCTTCTTCCAACGTCTACTCGGAGCACTCCATCCTTCTCGATGAAATTTGCACTTCACTCTTCTTTACCACAATAGAAAGTCCTCATATAACATGCTTCTTCACTAGCCTTTAAAACACTTGCACACAAATCTATACTAGCAAATGCGTGGAAACAAAAGGCTTCATTTATGACTTCTTTTTCACGCACATCAATTTTGTCCTTATCAAAATCAAGAACATAAGGCATTACCTCCTCTACCACTGCTACAACTTCTCTTTCACCTTCTACCACAACATCCTTACTTCGCACATCCTCTCCTTCATCATATAAATCAACACTAACAACATCCATCTGTACCATCTCTTTTGTATTCGCTACATCATTCAACTCAATATGCAAATAATCTTTTCCAAATTCAAGAAAGTATAGCTTTACTTATTTCACATGTTATTATGTTATTGCTGCAACAATTATCTTCATACTATTTCCTTCAATCTTTTCATCCACAGTACAATCTTCTTTCATTTTCATCGTAAAAATTAAAAATATTATGCATTACCTCTCTCACTGCAACCTTTTTATCACCATTATCTTTTACAATATCTTCATCACCTTTGATAAGTTCTTCAAATTTAGGACCCACAAAGTCCATCATCTCATCTTCCACATCTTGAGCACCTACATTTTTTGTCACCAAAAACTCTTGTGTCTTCTATACCTTTACCTTCTTTAGCCATTTATTCAATCAGATCTTCATCTTCAAACTTATGACCAAATATGGTGTCATTATCACTCTCTGTTGTACTACTCAAATTCGCAACACTTGATGTTGTTACCTCTTCAGTTACATAAATCTCACTTTCCTCTTCAAGTTCCTCTAAACAAATATGTGAAATTCTAGTCTTATTTTTTATTAGCTCAATCAATATGGCCACTCTGTTCATGAGATCCTTCATCCCATTGCGCTACAATCTTATTCTTTTCCCCAATCTTCTTCTCCTATTTTCCAACATCAATGTTTCTTTTAATCAAACTTGCAAAATTCCTTTCTATTATTTCTTATATCTCATCAATCATACATGTTATTTTTCTTATCTCTATTATCTGTTTTTGAAGTCTACAAAAATTAATTCTTTCTTCTAAGTCCAAAATTCTAACTCTTGGTCTCAAATATATTCCCTTCATTGTGTAGCATGAAATACTTTACCTTGATCTTCTCTTTCTCTTCTCTTTTCTTACACTTGGTGTGTAAGTTTCTAAGTATGAAGTTGCCTCAAATTGGCAGTTCTACTTCCACTTATATATTTGATATCTCAGTTACAAACTACCTCTCTTCTTAGTGATATGCTTGTACACAAAATATGCACTTCCTTTAAACCAATTTGAGAAATTTGGTGCAAACTACCTCACATCTAGCAATCTATTTACATATTCAGGGACTTCTCCTCACAACTCTACTCTCAAGTCTTGGTGCCAAGCTACCTCACAATTGGCAATCTACTTGCATACTCAAGAACACCCACTCTAATACCATTGACACATGGGACAAAACTGCCCTTATTCCTTCAACCACTCAAAACACAAAATAACAAAGCAAACTTGTAGAGACTCTCTACTTCAAAGTAAACAATCAGATAGAAACGATAAAAAAGATTACCTTTGTAGATTAAATCAGCAAACTAACACTTACATACATGGCCTTTTCATTATCCTTTCTTATTTAGATCTGGATTTGTTTTGTCATTATATCATATAGTTTTTAATTTGTTTGATATATTTCAGGCACCTCTATGATCTTTGTTTAACAGGTTCGATTCTTTTTGCTCCTCCACCTCTATTTCTTTAAACCAACATCCAACTTCTCACTACCTCTTTTTGTACTTTTCTACTTTTTCTCTTGGGTTGAACCCAAATCTCTTCCTACTGGTCCAATACCCTCTCACTACTTAGATTTACATCTTTATCATCTTTGTAACTCACACTTCCTTCACCCTAGCCCCATCCTCCAGCTACACAACCTCTATCTATTTTGTCTTCTCCTTTGTAGCACACTTAATTTCATTTCCCTTACATCCATGTTTCTCTCACCACATTTATCCCCCTCTTTTAATGTGCAACCGCACGCCCTTATTGGGGCCACCTCCACACACCACCGCCCACCACTCCCCCATCCCTCTCTTCTCTTTGCATTCTATAATCTACTTTTTTTATACAATCTACTTCTTTGTTAAGGTGTTACAACTCCTTCCTAAGTCCACGTGTACACCTATGTCATATTTCATGTTCCTACTCATTGGTTACTTCACTCTTCTCAAATCGCACCGTATGACTGCCATTTTAATTAGTAAAATTAATGCCATTTATTTTATTTTCCCTCTTGGGAAACCTATATGCATAATTTCATCTAGTCCATTTTTAAATTATGTTCCCTTCAGGGATTCTCTATCTTCAATTATGTACATTACTAGTCATTAATGAGAAACATGACTCTTCATTTTTATGCTCCCATTTTGGGATGGGTAGGCAGGATGCTCCTACATCAATCTTTGACCTTTGCATGTGGTCCATCTATTCCTCATCATCATTCTAAATATTCCTTAGGAGCTAAATAATTTGAATTAAGATCTTGTACTCTAAAACTAATAAGATAATGGTCCCAATGGCCTTAGGTAAATGTCAAGAAGAAAATGAATAAGTGCCTAGTCTTTATCTCATCTTTATCAAACTTTTGTTTGGATCAAAGTCACTAAAAATTTCCCATTTATTTCAATTTTATGTTATAGTATGGGAAACATCATCGCATGCAACTGAAGTTTGAGAAGGAAGTGTACCTATTGTTGGCAAATTGGAGGAATTGATTATGTGTTGCATTGATGTTTTGTCATTGATGGAAACACCAACTATTTTGGTTTATTACCGATTTTCCATAGGTTCTGGTAGAGTGGTTGGATTATGATATTGATCTGGTATGCTTCAGTTTGTGGAATTGGTTTGGATCTATCATTCATGTTCTTCAGCTGTGTATCATGATCAGTTGGTTTGTGATTTGATGACTTAGGATATATCATTTGTTCTAGTAAGCCTTTTGGTCACCGGTAAGGGTTCTATCAACAAAGATTTGTTGAAGATATTTTGATGCACTTGATAAGGGGTGTTGGCATAGCTTCTAGATGGCTTTTAGGATGCTGGTGGTTATCTTGTTCATGTTCCTGTTAATTGGTGGTGTTGGATTTGGGTCCGGACCTAATGCTATCTTATTCGGCTAGGTTATGGACTCGTGTATGTAATGTGTTGGTGGATGATCCTGATGCATTTCTGGTTGGATCTATTGATTAGATTATGTTGTTTCCATCTTAGGCCAATTTGGTTGATCATTGGATTGTGGGTTTATGTTATGAATTTATTTCATTATCTTTTAGGTGGCCGACCTAATTGTTTAGGTCTTGGGTTGGTATAAAAATGATGTAAGATCTCTTTGTAGATCGTGGGCATATTCATGGGATTAAGGTTATGGGATTATCTATGTGCAAATAAGGTTGTAATTATATGTAGAGGTTTTTGTCGATCATAGGTGATCAAATTGGGTGGGTGAACGAGGTTTATAACCTCTGGTACTAAGCTTAACTAGAATTGTATTCAGGCATAGGAGATGCTATTCTTATAGGTCACTGTTCTTTCCAAATTGTAGTATGGATTTATTTTGTAGTTAGTGAGGCTCCTTTTGTGATGAGCAGTGCGCTCTAGGTTGTTGAACTTCCTGCATATGTAGTCTCCTCATTATGTAATTGTTGGGATCCAAGAACACTGAGAGGGGGGGGGTGAATCAGTGTTTTGCCGATATGAACAATTTTTATCCTTTTATACCATACACATATAAACCGGTAAACAAATAAACATATAACAAGAAGAAAATAAACCATCCACATAAATGAACACCATAACACACAAAATTTATACGTCAAAAACCTCAAAGAGGAAAAACCATGATGGGATTTGTGACCCACAATATCAATTGACTAGCCATATGAAAAGATATCACATATAATAGGCTTCTACACATGAAGGAAGGCACACTTCCTAGAGAATATTTCTCATCACTAAAGAGCCTTATTGACTACAAGCTTTCTGCTAAAGTAAATTACTGAAAATGAACTCAAGAATGCATCTACTATGCAAAATAGAGTTCTGGTTTTGTCTCTGCTCTATACTGGTTCATAAACCTTGAACTACTACTAGTATCTGTTCTCCTCCAAGAATATTTTCCAAGCTATCTAGAGATCATTAGAGGATATACCATTCACATACAAAATGATCTTTATACATATATTTTGCATTATACAGTTCTGCTATACTTTCTTATATCCACATGCTTCATCAATATCAAAATAACCCAGCAAACTAACCTATATACCTATTATAAATAATATGCTTTATGTCGGCTTACAATAAATTTACAAAATATATTCAATGTCGGCCTTGACAATAATTACAAAATGATTTATTAAGTAAATCCTCCTTGGTGTCAGCTTCCAATGAAGTATTGATGTCGGTGTCGATGCCGGTGTAGCCCTGAATTCTTCAAAGCTGGTATCTTCCAGTATATGACTCCTAGTGCTAGTATATGACTTCATTTGATCTTGTTGCCATCAATTACATCAAAATGAATCCAATGAGTGTCAATTGCCAACAATCTCCCCCTTTGGCATTGATAGCAACACTCATGTGAAAAATGGATTCCCTGCTAGTATGCTCCCCCTGAGCAATACATTCCATCTGATATCTTGATATCCTTCCCATGTATTTTATCTAGTATTATCTAATATTTTTCACATATATGCATACTCCTCCTTTGAAATTAATGCCAAATACCAGTGAAAGAATTGGACAAATTCCATAACAAAAGAATAAATGAATATTCTTAATTTCACTGGAGTTTAATCATCTTCAAGATTTATGGGTATGCCTTTTGCAATAACTTAAGATATGTATCTTAGCTGGTTCTGAAAGTATCTGAAATGGATGCTAGTCCACTTAGTAAGTGGGCATGTGTTTCCATCTCTTGGACATCTTCTAGTGTGGGTTTAGCTATCATATCCATACACTCTCTCTTATGAACATCTAATGAATCTAATCTAGGACTTACCAGTCCTCTTAGACTTCTTTCTCTTCACATGATTTTATCTCTCTCCTTCTCAAAAGAAAAAATTTCATTCTCCAAGGAAAAAAATTGTCCATCAACAGATGTGGTTAGTGCAGTCAATCCATCAAAAGAGTTAGCAATTTTTAGCTATCATATCATATAACTCCTATAATCTTCTATCTACATTAGCTGAAAGAATTTCTATGTTACAACACACTTTGTAGATATTTGTACATTGTTTTAAACAAACCTCAATAGAAATAAGTTTGCCCTTACTTTTCTTCTTCTCTATTTCTATAATCTGATCAAAAGCTATTCTTTTAGCTGTTGTGAATTTATCCAAAGCCTGTTGGTCTACAATCTGCCTCACAGAGATTGAAAATTGTTAGAGATATGCTCTATTAGAGTCTTGAGCTTGTCGGAAGGTCTTGCTCCATCTTCAATCTAATAGTGAGGTATTAATTTGTGCAACACTATGATCGATTGATCAATTATTCCTTTATCTGTAGTACCTTCCTTCAATAATTTCTGAGTAGCCATCATCATCAATTCAATTGGACTCTACTCAGAGACTGATTTCTTCTCAACTTGAGAAGTTTCAATTTCCAATACCTTTGCTGGAGAATCAATTTTACCTGCCGGTATGGACTCTGTTGCTTTTACCTTGTCCATCTCAACCTCTTTTGCACTAGTGGCTTCACCACTTGGTGCAGTGTTAGTTATTGTCAGTGGAGTATTATCCACAGTATTTATAGTGTCTTGTACATTTCCTTGCTCAAAGTTTTTTGTGCTGGTATAGACTGTACACTCTCCTTAACTTCCGGTTATGTCTGAATATCTATAGTTACTGTCGGTTGTGTTTGAATATCTATAGTTACTGTCGGTTGTGTCAAAATTGGAGTTGAACTGCCCAAAATACCTTTCTCTTTTTATTTTTCAGGAATAGTGGAAGATGTTGCCCTTGCAAATTCTTCTTGAGATGTGAGAATGTCCGAGTTTTTCTGAAAGAATTTGGTCCATCCCTTACTAGTCTCATTTATCACCTCATTCACTCTCCCCATCATAAGGCTTATCTGCCAGGGTTTACTACTGAAAACTGTCCTATTTGCAGTATCTATGCATCATTTCATTTCTTCACTATTTACAACACCACTTAATTCCAAAAGTGCTACTTCCTTGATCTCCCTATCTCTCTTGACAGCGTCAAGTCTTCTAGCCTCAAGTTTATTATACAAGGATATAGGTATCTCCTTCAAAATTTCAACTAAGGCTTTCTTATAAATGCCTATATATAAAAAAATAGCCTCTTCTAATTCATTTTTCTCATTCTCTTCTAAATCTTCATAATACTTTGATACATTTTTCAATATTCCATCTTTTGTAATTTCATCAATAAGCTCAACACAGGTCATTGTGGTCTTACCAGTTTCAGTAACATCACCCTTCTTCTTTTTGCTTGTGGTTACCGATGTGACTGGTTTCCTCTTTTGCATAGGCTTCCTTACTGGTGGTGGAGGTGCAGTAGGCTTAGTTGTCTTTATAAAAAGTCTCCTCCTAGGCTTTACCTTCTTCTGCTCTACCGATGGTTTTACCACATTCTTCCTTTGTACCCTTTTCAAAGCCAGAGGTTCATTATCCTCAGAATCAGAATCAGAAGTGATAGGGGAAATGTGAACTTTTGGCTTCTTCACTTTTGCTATACCAGCCTCTGCTAGTTTAGCTACCTATTTGGATCCTGAACCCAGTTGAGTGTCTATTTTATAAATTTTATCTTGTACATATGCAGACATCTTTTCTATTTTCTTCTCTCTTCTCTTCCTATTAAAACTAGTTTTAACTTCAAGAGCCTTCTCTCCTGATGTACCAAAATGCTTTGTCTTATCATCTAATGCAGCATCTAACAACATTTTTGCATAGAGCTCAAAAATGCTATCATCCACCTCATATCCAAGCTCATTAATCTAGATTTTCCTAGGTTCAACTGCTTCCATAAGAGTTTCATCAATTTTTACCATGAAACAGATATCAGTGGAGTACTTCTACACAATGTTCTTTGATATTCTCTCCCTTTGCCTCATGTTTTCTTGGAATGTCTTGAATTACCCCCAAAGTTTCTCATCTCTACCGGTACCAAGACCGGTGATTGCTTCATTGATCTGCATACCTACCAATATGTCATGAGCCCAATGCTTCTTCCCTAGACCGAGTAGCTCATTCAGGAAGTAAAGCATTAAACAAACAATCAAATTTCCATATCTAAAAGTGCCTTTCTTGATTCCTTTGATCTTACCAAGGTTCAACATCAATTCACTCCTCATACATTCACATAAATCATACTTTACATTGTTCCTTAGCATCTGATATGCAACATGAATGCATGAACTAGCAACAAAATTCAATCGGTTGGGTTGAGTTACCTTGTAACCTATTATCATGCTTGCAAACTTTACATTAGTGCCGGTGATTGTGTTGATCTTCATTTATCTCCTATCAGACGTTGCACCAGTGAGTTTCTCAACCTCTATGTTGGAAATTTTCTTGCTTGGTTCTTGTCAAACTTTGGGTAAGTTGGTGACTTCTTGAATAACCTCCTTCATGATCATGTAAGGCCTATCTAGCCAAATAAATTCATTGTGAACCCTTCTCAGAATGTATCTGATAACCTCATCTTTTAATTGCAGTATGTACAAAATACTGGTTAACCCTATATCCTCAATAGCTTTGTATCCCGGTTTGATGGTTACAGAGTCTCCTAGTATCACAGATTGATACATTATTTTTTATGTCCTCTATGCCCAAATTATCTAGGGTGTAGTGAATGTATTCCAACACATCTTCAACATACATTACCCTATCAAGAGCCCTAGAAAATGCTCCCGCAAAGTCTTCCTTTCTAGCAATTTTGAGAACCTCCTTAAATATTGGCCTTAACCTATCCTTGACTTTGACAATGGTTGGATTTTCAATGAATGTAGAAGCTAAAGATCTAGATGCCATTTCAAAAAATACCTAAAAGTGAATGTTGGTGGAAGATTGAGTGCTTTAGATAACTACTTGAAATCCTTTCACAATGCTTTTTCTCGCCCTTAACTCACCCTTTCTTCTCTCTGAATGCTTCAATGCTCGGTCAGTGAAAAATGATTTCACTTACCCCCTTTTATCAGCAAATAAAACTCTAATCTTTCTCTATAATAAATTCTTCGCCAACAACCCTACAGATATCTGTTTTATAGTGATGTGTCGGGTGAACCTTCATCGATGATGAACACAATTCTCCAGATCTTCTTGGATCTCTTCTAGGGTAATATGAACAATTTAGCAATGACTTTTCCAACCCCTAAGGCTTATGCCTCAGTTACTAATGAAATTTCCTGCTGGTGGAGGAATACCCCATTCTACTGGTGGAGTTACCAGTGTAGATCCATCTCCACTTCGTTCTTCTGATTTTCTAACCCATCTCTTGGTATGATCTTGTTGTATTTCATCTACCTTCTACTTTCTTTTCTCGTGATCTTTATCATTATTATCCGCTCGAGTCTTTCTTCTGCAATACTTAGCAATATAACCTATTTTGTCGCATGCATAACATGCAACATTGTTCTTCTGAATTGCTTTGACATATTCAGTATCATTTATTGACCTACAATGATTGGAAAAATGTCCAAACTTTCCACATGCATGACATTTAACATTCATTTTGTAATCTTCTAATCTATGACCATATTTCTTGCAATTTGTGCATTGACCAAGAACATAATTCTAGTTTTGATTTACCTTATTTCTACATTGTTTAGCCATATACCCAAATTTATTGCAAACAAAACATCTACCATTGAATTTATAAGCATTAGATTGCCTTACCGGTTTCCCATGTTCTAATGAGTTCTGCATACCATTTGTTTGATCTACATTTGCAGTACTAGAGCTTTCACCTTGTACAAATCCAAGTCCTCTGGAATCATCAATCTATCTTTATCTTTTCAATAAATCATCCAACTATGCAACACCGATCCTAAACTTTTATTTATACTCACTTATAGTAGTTAGATCATCTCTCAGAGTAGTTATTTATCTTTCAAGTTCCTGTTCATTGTTCTGGGAGTGTGCCAAATTATTCTCATGAGTCAATCTGCCACATTCATCAAATTTGTTTTTTAGAGATACGATAAGATTATCTTCCTTCTTCTTTCTATCCTCAATATCTTTTCATAACCTCATAGTCAGATCTTGCATTTAATTCTTCATGAGCATGTTTGCTTGACTTAGTTTCTGACATTGTTCCTTAAGAGCATTCTTCTCCTCATCATCCCATTTTTGCAAAAGTTATTTTCTCTTGGCTTTAGCAGATGATAACCTTTCTTGCAGGATAAGAATGAATTCATTTACAAAATTCAATTCTTATTGCGATTTCAAGTTCTTCATTCTTTCAGCATCATAATCCTCAAGAGCCATCTCAAGTTTCTTCTCCATAGCCATGTTTAAAGATTCTGGTTTCAGGATCTTCCTCAAGCTGTTAAACTTCTTCTGGGGTACCAAGCTCAGATACCAATTGTTGGGATCCAAGAACATTGAGAGGGCGGGGGGTGAATCAGTGTTCTACGAATATGAACAATTTTTATCCTTTTATAACATACACATATAAAATGGTAAATAAATAAAAATATAACAAGAAGCAAATAAACTATCCACATAAATGAGAACCATAACACACAAAATTTATACATGGAAAATATCAAAGAAGAAAAACCACAGTGGGATTTGTGACCCACAATATCAGTTCACTGGCTATATGAAAAGATATTACATATAATAGGGGCATGCACATGCAGGAAGGCACACTACCTAGAGCATGCTACTCATCACTAAAGAGCCTCACTGACTACAAGCTTTCTACTAAAGTAAATTACTGAAAATGAACTAAAGAATGCATTTGCTATGCCAAATAGAGTTCTAGTTTTGTCTCTGCTCTGTACCTGTTCATAAACCTTGAACTACCACCAATATCTCTTCTCGTCCAAGAATTCTTTCCAATCTATCTATAGATCATTGCAGGATATAACATTCACATACAAAATGATCTTTATACATATATTTCACATTATATAGTTTTGCTATATTTTCCTATATCCACACCATCAATATCAAAATAACTTAGCAGACTGACCTATATACCTATTACAAATAATATGCCTTATGTCGGCTTACAATACATTTATAAATGATATTCAATGTCGGCCTTGGAAATAGTTACAAAATGATCTATTTGGTAAATCCTCCTAGATGTCGGCTTCCAATGAAGTATTGATGTCGGTGCCGGTGTAGCCTTGAATGCTCCAAAGCCGGTATCTGCTGATATATGCCTCCTAGTGTCGGTATATGAATTCATCTAATCTTGTTGCCATCAATGAAAACAAAATGAATCCAATGAGTGTCAATTGCCAACAATAATCACATACTTACTGCAAAATTATTATCTGGCAGTGGGTAGGCTTCCCACCATGGTTTCTCCCTTTACCAGGTTTTCCACGTACAAATATTGGTGTTATCTTTTGTGAATGGTTGGTAAATGTTTTGTGGTTTATTTTTTTGCTTAACTGCTATATCTGCTATTTTGGTATTTGGTTTATGTATTCAAGTAGTAAGGTTTTAATGCTTAAAGTTCTATAATCTATTAACAGTTAATTCATCCCCCCCTCTTAGTTTTTCACCAGTTATCTGAGTTGTCTAACAATTGGTATTAGAGCCTGGTCCTCTCTACAGAAGCTTAACCGCTTGAGGAAGATCCTAAGGCATCTAATAGTTCAAGTTCATCTACAACTATTTTTTGGAGAGAAATTCCTAGGCTTGATGGAACAAATTATAGAGTATGGAAGATTCAGATGGAGACTCATCTGAGATGTCTTGGTAAAGAGATTTAGGAGATCACTGGGAAAGGATATATACCTCATAATCTGGCTTCTGGCAATCCTCCTCCAATAGGCTTGGATAAGGATATTGAAAATAATTATATATCTAGAGAATCCATTTTGTGTGCACTTTCTTATCAACAAGTTATGGGACTAAATGACAAACCAACTGCAAAAGCTATATGGAATAAATTGGA
Source organism: Cryptomeria japonica (assembly GCF_030272615.1). Lineage (NCBI taxonomy): Eukaryota > Viridiplantae > Streptophyta > Pinopsida > Cupressales > Cupressaceae > Cryptomeria > Cryptomeria japonica. The sequence goes on along the minus strand of NC_081408.1, from coordinate 482,242,983 downwards.
GAATCTGAATGAAGGTGACCCTACTATTAAAATTGCTAAACTTGATGGTTATCGGGTGAGATATGAAAACTTGATGATGGAAGAAGATGAAAGGATTACTACTTTTATGTAGAGAGTTAATGAAATTATTCTGGGAGTTCAGTGTTGTGGTGGATGTCTGAGCAAAGATGAAATAGTTTCTAGAGTATTGAGAGCTTTGTGACCATCTTATAAGATGAAGGCTATTGCAATTAATGAGTTGAGAAAAATAGAAAATACTTATGTTAATAAGAATACCTTGGTTGGGAAGTTATCTGCTTTTGAGCTTGAGCAATTTGGTTCTTCTAGAGTTGCAAAATCCGAACCTTCTTTTCATGCATCTACATCATCTACCGACAAGAGTGATTGGAAAGCCTTATATGCTAAGGAACCAGAGGAAATGGAGAAAGAAGATGAAGAGTTTGAGCAACTTGAAGCCCTATTTTCTAGAAGAGTACCTAAAGGTCCGACAGGAAGTAAGTTTGAAGGAAAATCACCTTTTAAATGTTTCGCTTGTAATAAGATAGGTCATTTTGCATCTAGATGTCCTGAAAGCAATTCAAGATTTGAGGAAAGAGATAGAAGATCTTTTAGGATTAGCCATGATTATCAGAAGAAGAAAAAGTTCAAGAGGAACAAAGACAAATCATGCTACTATGTGGATGAGGAAGGTGTGCTTGATTCTGATGATGAACTGACACAAGATTCAGCTAGTGGATCTGGCAATGAAAAGGAGTGGGTATTCTTGGCTATCAAGGAAAATGATTTGGTACCTGAAGAAAATGCCCTTGCTGCTAAAGTTGAAGACAAGGATGAATGGGTGATAGATAGTGGATGTTCACATCATATGACTGGAGATAAAAGGAAGTTTCTATCTTTGCAAGAATTTGATGGCGGTTTGGTTAGATTTGGAGATGACAAATCATGCATGATCAAGGGAAGAGGAACTATATCATTGGATGGTAAGAATAATATTGATAATGTTTATTATGTTGAAGGTTTAAGGCATAATATTTCGAGTGTAGGACAGTTGGTGGATAAGGGATTTTAGTTATAGTTCAAGGATGGAAAATGCAAGATTATCAATAGATCTGGATTGGAGATTGCAACCAGTACTCAGACTAAAGGTAACATCTTTCATTTGAACTCTGGTGAGAAGATATCTTTGATTGCACAAATTGATTAGAGTTGGCCATGGCATAAGAGGTTGTGTCATGTGAATTTTGATTGCATTGTAAAGATCAGTTCTACTAAGGCAATTAGAGATATACCTAAGATTGTGAAGCCTTATAATCTAGTATGTAAGGAATGTCAATTGGGATTTAGCAAGTCAGAACTTCTTTTAAGAGTATATAAGACAAATCTAATGATGTTCTTGATCTTATTCATACGGATTTGTGTGGTCCTGCAAGAATCAAGAATTTTTCAGGGTGATAGATTTTTATGCTAATCATTGATGACTATTCTAGAATGATGTGGGTTACTTTTCTAAGGGAGAAATCTAAAGCATTCGAAAAGTTTAAAATATTTAAAGCTAAAGTTGAGATAGAGATAGGATTGAAGATTAAATGCTTAAGGTTTGATCAGGGTGGAGAATTCACATCTGGTGAATTTAACAATTATTGTGAAAAGAATGGGATAAGGAGACATTTATTTGCACCTCAAACACCTCAACAGAATGGAGTTGTGGAAAGGAAGAACATAACTATCTTGAATGTGGCTAGAAGTATGATGATGGAAGTTAATCTACCTCATATCTATTGGAGAGAAGCTATGAGAACAATAGTATACACATTCAATAGAATTCATATCAAAGGAGACACCGGTAAGACACCTTATAAATTATGGTTTTCTCATACACCTACAGTCAAGTATTTTAGAATCTTTAGTAGTAAATGCTATATCAAAAGAGATGATTCCATTGCAAAGTTTGATCCTAGATGTGATGAAGGGATATTTCTTGGTTATTATAATAAAAGCAAAGCATATACATGTTATAACAAAAGATTGTAGATAATTGTGGAGAGCACTAATGTCAAGGTGGATGAGCTAAATAGAAGTTAAATTAAAACTTATGAGAGAGAAGTGATAGTGGAAATGATTGTCAAACACAATGCACCACTGAGAGGGGGAGGAGGTGAATCAGTGGTTCTCAAACTTTTCCCTTTGGCTATCCTTTGTGAGCATACCAGTTAATAGTTCTAACTCAATGCAGACTTACCGATTAGTGGGGAGACCAACATAGATGCAATCACATACAAGAGGCATCACATTACACTAGCATGTACAAGGAAAACCCAAGATGGGAAAAACCTCGATGAGCAGTGCTGCTAGAGTCTACTACTCCAATCCAGCCTCACAAAGAAAACTGTTACAATGTTTAGGGCACCAACCCCTAATTTATTTATGAGATACAACCCAACAAAGATACAACCCCGACATTGAGCTACAACTCAATGATCACAATGTAAACTTCAAATACAAAAGTAGTTATCTTGTTACAAGTGAACCTTGCAATCATTTCATATACCTTACTCTACCAGTGAGATACCTTCTCTGCAACACCTATTGCTTCTTTGTTGGTAATCCCTACTAGTACACCTCTTCTACTCTTCTTCTCTACAAGATCTCCTCCTCACTACTCTGCACTTTACTAGTGCTAAACTCTACTGGTCCACTCTATGGCTTCTCTACAGCTCTCTTCACTTTTGCTCTTTCGGTATAACCACTACCAGTTATGCTCTTCAATATCCTTCTTTTCTTAGATACTCTCTAAGAACTTGGCTCATTTTCTCTCACATGCAGAAGCAACACTTAATCACTTTGCAATAGCACAATATATTTCTTCTCTTCAGCAGCAGCTAACAATGTCTTTGGCCTTCATATTTATAGATTGGTTTTCTCACCAAAAGCCAATTCAAAATCTAGGCGGTTAGGTTTTCCTCATCACCTTCAAGGCAAACCAAATCCAATCTAATCTTTCTTGATCTGATCTCTCTGACATCCATCTGTACATCTCTGCCATCAATGCGCCTTCTTGATCATAGCTTCTACCTTTGTTGATCTGTGTTTTCCCTATTGACTGATCTGTTGGTCAACCACCAAGATTTGTCTTGTTATTTCCTTCAACTGCCTCAACCTTCTCAATCACTCTTAGCTGGCTCATAGTTGTCCTCCAGGCCTTGAGCTGCAAACCTCTACAATAGATCTACAACATGTCCCGTGATTTGTGGGATCTTCCATCAATGCTGACCAACCGTGCAACTACCCTGTCAGTGTACATTCCATCCTTAGCCAAATGCAGGTTTGCCACCTTGACTCCAAGTGGCATCCATATCAATCATTTTCCAGCTTGGCTCTTCATATCAGTCTAGATAGGATCACCGACCAAGCACTTCTACCGATTCCTCTTCTCTACCAGTATACAAACCCTGTCGCCATCTCACACTCTACTAGTTAACTCATCATGTCTGCTCTTTACTGAATTGCCAGTTGAACACCTTGACCAATAGTTAGAGATGTTTATCTTGAGCATGATCATTCCCACAAGATGGGAAGACATTTGCATCTGCACCTTGCTCATATTATCGGTGGACTTACATACCGGTAAACCTTATTGATGACACTTTGTCATCAACTATCAGCAGACTTCATCTTCATTCTGACCATTCTCCTCTGACTGCATCTGATCAGCCTTGCCTTGTCCCCGATCAAATTGGACTATATTACAACCGGTTTTTCAAGATGTCAAACACACCACACTCCTTCTATACTAGAATTTCAACATGCCTTTACCTCTTCTCTCTTATCTCAAAGAATCATGATGCACACTATGCATACTAGGAGATAAGTTCAATTTACCGGTGGAGTGGCACCTTGTCTTCTATATCCTGCAGTATACTCATGTGACTTCCTTGTTAGTGCAACATTTCTTCAAATAGGTAGATGTGATCTAGTGCTGACACTTTCACTATTAGTCATTGCCTCTCATGATGACTCCATCTTCATCTGGTGGGAGTCCTATTATTCAGCAACCTCATAGCATACTGGTGACATGTTCATTCTTCTCCTCTTGTGTTGATTTGATTCAAGTAACATTCTACCTCTTCATCACAAACAAGCACTCAAACACCTTGCCCATCCTTCTTGTACACTGGTCTTGACCTTTGCAGGCTGACCACTCACTTGGTTGATCTGACTTCTCTATGTCAACACATCACTTACCAGTTGACATCCTTTCCTTACCAGTGATATAGTGTACCAGTATTGAACAACTTACCATCTCATCCACACAAGTGAACTACTAACTCGTGTACTGGTGACTCCTTAGGTCATCTTCCTGTGAGGCCTCACCTCGACTCAGTTTGACATTCAGTGGATTTTATATTTTAGACTACTATGGATACTTTGTTTTGATGCATTTTGAGATTTAGAACTTTTATGACTTCAGGATATTGGATAACATTGCTATGAATTGATGTTTTACTTACATGCTTTATGAGATAGAACACTACATGATTATTAGATAGAATGATATTGCAATGATAGATGTCGTTAATGAATTTGCAGGACTTTACTTTGAATATAGAACTATGATGTATGTTTAGTTTATGTGAATTGGGATGAAAATTGCTTATGTGAATTTGCTTGACAAAAGATGTATTCAATCTGTGCAGATGAAAATTGTATGCAAGTAATGATGTGCATTGTTATATTATTGAATTATATTTTATATGAATATTTGGGAGTACTAATGTGTACATTGAGATGCGCAGGAAATTTACCATGTGACCATGGAAAATTACGGAGAATCAAACCTAGACTTATGTATGTTCGTAAAGCCAGGGTTTGTCTATTTGGAGAGACAACACCCCGTTTGTGTTGTATTTTATTCGTATCAGTATATGCTGCATGTGTGTTTTGTGTTATTTAAATTTATTGTGTAAAAACCTCAAGAGACAATTTCATGTTTATTTTTGTAAAAGTATTTTATTAGTGTCACTTGACACATGTGAGGATTTAAATTTTAATATTTTATCTTGTCTCTTGATGGGAAAGTGTTAATTATTATTAATTTTAAATAAAATAATGTGTTGTCAAAAAGATATTTTGAGAATATAATTTTTGGTGTGGTCAACTTATGTTTGACCCGAAAATAAACTTCAGAGGGGTTTAAGATGGGTTAAATGAACACCTAGGGGTAGTTTATTAGGGTTTCCTGAAGCCCATAAGGTATACCTAGGGGTTAGGGGTAATTTTAGGCAAGTTTCTACTTTATTATGATCTTTTTAACGCTTTAAAAATTGGTTTTTTTGAGTTGAGCGAAAATTGAAAATTGAAGTGAAATCAAATCCAGATTTTCCCTCTTGGAAGGAAAGTCTTTTTGCATTTTTGCTTTCTTCCTTCCTTTTGTTGATTTTTCTTAGAATCCTGTGAGAACTCAGTGAGTGAGCTTCTTAAGGAAGATTTTTGGGAATAGCTGGTTAATCACCCACTCTCCATTTTTGGAGACAGAAGAAAATTTGGAAAATAATGTTATGGGATAAAGAAATTGATTAAGGAAAAATAAAGAATTGTGGACTGGGCAGCTCTTCTTCAGATATCATTATAACCTTTGGGCAGAATAAGGTTGGTTTCATTTTTACTTTTAATGTCTAGTTTTGTTTATTTCTGAAAGTTGTTGAATAAGAAAATCTGTATTCTTGAAAATGGATGTTTGAAAAACTTTTGGTTTGATTTTTGAATGAATGTGTTTTGGGAGTTTTCTCAAGATCTCTCTTCTCTTGGGAGAGAAGAGGATCTTGAGGGTGGTAGCAGTGACAGCCCTCGAGTGAGAGACTCTCTTTAGAGAGCGATCACAAGGGATCTTTGTGTGACCCTTGCTGCATGGCCTGTTTGTGCAATGGGGGTCATAAGGAGGGTTATAAGGCTAGAATGCCTTTGGGGGCCATAAGGATTATGGGGTTGAGATTTGATATGTTATTTGTGCCATGAGGTGGCTTCTTGTTATTACATACTTGCAGATTCTCCTCAGGGTATTTGGTCCACTACCACCCTTTGAAAATGTTCACCACCAGAGTGTGGTGCTGTGAAAGCCAGGTTGGGAATGTGTCTGGAATATTTGTATGTTTGTGTTTCTTTGTGTTTGCCTGTTTGTTACCCGTCTAGGAATTGGTTCTCCGAGCTCGGGGGTGGCTACCAGTTAGCCTAGGCTGGGAGGTGAGCACTCCGTGGTCAGTTTTGTGTTTTCTATTATGCAGGAAATCCAGAGCAAAGAGGATAGAAATTCATGAAAGTTATTCAGAAGATGGAATTTGAAGATATTTGAATTCAGTTGCAGATGTTGTTTTAAAGTTGTTGTGAATAAATGCCTCAATTCAAAAGAAAGGAGAAGCAAGTTGTAAATTTGTAATAATAGATTTGAAGTCTTATTGTTGTGACTGTTCAGAGAAAACATTGCTGTAAATTTGGTAGTATATATTAGAGATGTTTTAAAGAAAGAGAAAAGGCTTGATTTTACTCCTAGAATAATTGAAAAAGAAAAGCAAATTAGTGATGCATGCAAAGCTTCTTGTTTTATGAAGGAAATAAAAAAGTCTGTTTTCATTTAGATTTTTACCTATTTTTTTTATTAAGTCGAAATAGAAGTTTATTTAAGCTGAAAGCTTTATAAGTATTTTAGGTGGAAAGAGAAGTTGTTTTATGTGAATAATCTATTTAAAAAAAAAAACATGTTAATGGATTTCTTATTACAAAAAAAGGAAACGTATAATGTATCTTTGTGAAATACTTTAAATTGTATTTTTTTTGTTAATCATTGATTTAGAAGCTTGTTTTATAGATGCATTTAAATTAATAAATATATATATATATATATATATATATATATATAATTAAATTTTTGATTTAACTTAATGTTATCTTTTCCTTTATTATATTAGCTTAAAATTTTGCATGTAATAATTCTCTTTTAAATTATATATAAATTTTATTTAGAATTTAAATTTATCTTTTTATCTATGCTTATTAATTTATGAAAATACCACATATATACATATATACATATATATATATAAATATATATATTTATATATTTATATATATATATATATATTAATAAATGTCATTGTAAATTTTAAAATTTTTTTTTTAAAAAAATAGGATGGGAACCCCGCGGGCTCCACTGTGTGTACGCACAGTGGACGACCGCGCGGCGCCCACTGTGTGCACACACAGTGGAGCCGCTTGCGGCTCCCACTGTGTGGGCACACAGTGGACGGCCACGGTCGCCACTGTGTGGCCACACAGTGGTGCCGCCAGTGGCGCCCACTGTGTGGGCACACAGTGGTGCCGCGGCGCCCACTGTGCGCTCACACAGTGGCGCGCGCGCGGCCCAGCATGTTTCTAAACCCCCGCGACCTGCAAGAAAATATGGACATGGCCGCCCATAGGGTCTTCAGCCCAGCATGAGTCTTCTTCTGTTTAAAAAAAAGAAAATGGGTTAAACCCTAGCCCGAAAGGGGCTAGGGAAGTTTAGTTTTTAAAATATAAAAAAAAACTATATGTATTTGGGGTTTAGGTAATGGTTAAATAAGAATTTAGAACCCTAATTAGGGTTGAGGAAATTAAGTGATAATATTTAGAAAGTTGAAATGGATTTAGGAGGTTAGGATTAAAATATTGGAATATATGTAGAATATATATATAATAATATATATGTTTCCATATATATATATATGGGAATATATATATGAATAGATATGTATTTTTTTTTTGAGTTTAATTGATTTAAGAAATTAAATTATTGATATACAAAATAATTGCATGATCGATATGTATATGTACACAATATAAATATGGAAGAAAATTATAAAGAAGAAATTAATTAAAATTGCTAAGACTATATAGTCATAGTGGGAAATAAATTTTAAAATATCTCTCCTAATATTTTTAGTATGATTAATTTAATAAAACTATTAATTAAATATCTTTTGGAGATAGAATTTAAACCAGTAGGTTTTTCCGCAATTAAATTATAACAGATTGTCGATGCTTCGTTCGTTCCAGAATGAGCTCGAATTTATTAATGAAATTTTCGTTAACGCTTGTCACAAGAGTGTGCTTGTTAATTAAATTAGTATCTTTTAAAAAAAAATTTGTTCCGTTTTTGCCCTAAATTTTGGGCATGACACTTCCTTACCTTTTTAGTGTTTTGCAACACTAGGTGATATCCAAGATATCTGAACCTATACTCCTCCTTGACAGTGTTGCACATACATCTCTCATATCGATCGTCATCCTATATTTGTTGACATCAATGACAACCCAATACCAACAATCTCCCCCTTTGGCATTGATGTCAACTCATGTAGTATCCGGTAGACTACATAATCCTTCTCCCCCTTTAACTGATCTATGGGTTCTCAACACATTTATCAAGTCACAACTCTTGATATGGGGGTCTCAACCATCAATTGACACTAATTGGGCAAGAAAATCTAAAACCATTTGTTAAAACACTCAAATGTAGAGGGATGTGTTAGTGAACACTACTCACCTTCCGGTCAAGCTGCATCACCTCCTGTTTGATCCAAGTTTCTTTAGGAATCAAATGTGATTGTACTACTAATACAACCAACTAGAGGACAGGTAGATACCCCTTACAATGAAATTCTCCTGGGTATTCCTACTGTAATTTTCATCACCTACAGTTTGGGCAGTCATTATCTTTATCTGTTCAAGCATGTCGGCTCTGCATCATGAGCACTTGAACTCCCCATTAGTCACACATCTTAGGTTCTCATCACCAGTTAGGTCCAATACCGGGACTCCAATCTTTGCCATATACCAGTTGAGCTATACATATATGATCATCTGATGATCCTTCAGTTTCATTGTATCCACCATAACTTATGACATGATCTTGAATCCATTTAATGATATTGTCATGTCATAAAAAAAACCAGTTAGCCCAAAGATGTGCAAGCCTGCATGATCAACAATTGGGCCCACTTATGTCATTCAGGTCTTCATCAACACCACCTAAGACATAACTTCACTCCATGCTACCGAGGATATTGCAGTGATCTCCAACTTCATTGTCTTACATGACCTGCAAGTACCTATTAGCAGTCATATCGGTAACAATCTACACATACCAATTTTCTTATACTGGTCCATTATCACTACCAGAGTACCTTCCTATGACTCCTAACATCTTGTGTCACCATGTATCTAGTTCCAATTGTTATCTTGTCATGCACATACACATCAATAGTGATCCAACATTCATTTGTAGGTGTGTAGTCAAGGAAGCCTCTATACACACTTATCTTTTCATTTTCATTCTTCATACTGACAACAACATGTCCTTCCATGTTGCCTTCATCACTGAGGGGGTGAATGCTAAGTTCAATGTACTACTCTCCCTGAGGTCCTAAATCTCCTTTGGGCCCTAGGAGACATCACTTGTGCAATGAGTGCACAGTGCCGATCCATGGTCTTCTTTCTCTATACCTACTTGGTCTCATTCTTCCTCTCATTTTCAGGCTTGGGAGCAGTTCTTTCCTTCTTTTGTTGATGGGTCCTTCCATTTATTGATTCTCTATCATAGCCAGAAGTAGTGCTATAGTAGCACACAATATCCATCCCATCTTCATGATTAGGGAATCTATTGACATACCTGTTTGACCATCTTCTCTTGGTCATGTTGTTGTGACTAGCAACCAGAACTGGTGGACCTCTTTCTCCTTCAGGGATATTTCTCCTTTGGCTCCATGTAGGTTTTTGACTTCCAAATGCTCTATATCCACTTTTCTGCAGAGCATAGTTGTTAAACTAGCCTCCAGGTGGCTTCAGGTTCCACTTCCTGCATTCAAACTCTCTATGGCCAAAAACATTGCAGTTATGACAAACAACATTTGCATAACCGGGAGAGGGGACATGCATGTATCTACTCCTGGATATATTTTTCTCATATGCTTGATTTCGATGAGATCCTACATTATCCTTTCTAGATCTCTTTCTACATTCCCCTGCCCTATGACCATAAGCAATACATGCAAAGAAGTAACTGGTAAATGATGGCATATGACTTACAAATTTTTTTTACCATGCATGAGGAGATCTTTTCGGATTTGCATCTCCATTTCTTCTTATTTGAGAATGGATCCTTGGTTATCCATTTTGTGCACCTCTTCCATCTAAGCTCTTCTTCTCCCACATTTTCTTCGCCCTGTGGGTGGTAGCATTTCTTTGTCCTCTACTAGTAGAGGGTCTTCTTTGCTACTTCCTCTGTTAGGATTCCCAAAGATAAAAAATGGATTATGTAAATCCAATATCATGTATTGCTTCAGTTCAACATCTGCTATGCCAGGTTCAGTACCAGTTTAAGCTCTGGCAATAATCATAAACCTTACTCCAAAATCTGCCTCAATATTTGCACATAATATCCATCTATGCATATTCCTTATTACAAATGTTCTATAAGATCTCATACTTATATATGAGCCTTATTACAATATGCCATGTTGGCTTACAAAAAGATATTACAATAAAATGCATTATGTAATAAATAAAATCTTGTTGGTTAGGGTGCCAGTAATCATCTTTTCGTTGTCGATGAATTGTATGTCGGTGTAGAGTCTGTCGGTGTCGGTGCCTGCCGGTGTCATAGGATTGTAAGGTTACCATCAATGACAATACCTTCAATCACCTACAATTTCTCATTGGAGTGTGTATTTTCCAACAATCTCCCCTTTTGGCATTGATGGCAACACTCATGAGAAAAAGCCAAAAAAGTATATCCAAAAAGTGTTGTCCAAAACTGTGTTGCCAAAATACTGTGCTCCCCTTGAGCAATGATCTCTTATGTCATACATTTTTCTCATTCTTATTCCTTTTTCTCATCCTCTACTACTCCCCCTTTGGCATCAATGACAAAGGTTGTCATTCAATGTCAATTAAGTATAGTTCCTATTTGGATCCCTATAACCGGTGGGTTACAATCTGATAAAGATATGCTAAAGCAACATTCAGACTGTTGTAGAATCTTTCACTGTCCTTTAGTGCTGCTTCATTCTTCTGGATTATACCAGTGAGTGAGTGCATTTTCTCTTCCGATGTCTTAAGTCCTAGAACAAGAGCCTCAAAAATCTCTTTTGTCAAAGAGATGATGATATCTAGTTTAGGAGCTAGTTTGCACTTCAGTTCCTTTTCCTTTAATTTTAACCTTTCCTTATCTTTTTCAAGTTTTTCTATTTTCTCTTCAAATCCTGTAATTTCTTGTTCTACTACCGATATTGAATCTGATGAACCTATTAAATTGTCAACAATAGCATTGATTTTCTTTTGTGCTTTGATAATCTCATTATCTATATCTTCTATCAAAATGTTTGTTTTACAGGTATCTTTGTACAATCTTTTGAAATCCAAAATTGTCTTGCCTAGTACTGATAATAATGTATCCATATGTTCCTTATTCTTCTTGACTATCTCCTCAAAGAATTTTTCCTTCTCTTTATTCATTTTCTCTCTGAAGGTCTCCTCATTGATTTGATCAATTTTTAGGAGGTTGTCAGTTATGTACTTAGACAATGTGTCTAATTGGCTTAAAGAATCTTTATTCTATATTTTATACTTGGGTGCTATCAATTTCAAAATTGGTAAGGTATCATCAATAGCCTTATATTCTAGTGCATTACAATCTGTTATTTTATTGATTGAATCTAATAATACCTCTGTCACATTAGTTGGTGTAAATTCAGTCATGGAGGTTTTGGATGACTGTCCAACTACCTTCACAATTTGTTATCCGTCAGTGGTAGTAATAGCTTTTCTTTCCTCTTTCTCTGGACGGTCAGTTTGTGTCTGCATTTCAACTACCAAAGGTTTAGGTTTTTCAGTTGTAGCCAGTGGCACTATCTCTGTATGTACCTGTGAATGAACTTGTTGCTCTACCTGTCACTCTGTATGTGTCTCTGCCTATTTCTCTATTGTCTGTAGTGATGGTTTCTGTGATGGTGCCTCTGATGATTTTACATTGGTATCCACTGCCGGTTGTTTTCTTTGCACCCAATGGCACTATCTCTGATGATTTTTCAGTTGTAGCCGGTGGCACTATCTCTGTATGTACCTGTGAATGAACTTTTTGCTCTACCTATTTCTCTGTATGTGTCTCTGCCTATTTCTCTATTGTCTATAGTGATGGTTTCTGTGATGGTGCCTTTGATGATTTTACATTGGTATCCACTGTCGGTTGTTTTATTTTCACCTCAGTACTATCCACTATCGGTGACTCAATAGGCTTTTCTGTAGCTAGTATCCCATTTGTTGGTTTTTCAATGTTGGCATCAATGGTATCAGTCACCATTCTAGTAACCAAGGGATCAACTAATTTTTTAGTTTGTTGCTCAGTCCCAATTTCAATGTTTCCAACTGTATCCTCAATATTTGTCTCAACTGTACTGTCTTCTACTAGTGGCTCAGTTGCCACATCTCTCTTCTCACTTGTCTCCTTATCAACCACAAAGTTGACTTCCTGTGTGTCGATATTCATTGTGTACAACACCTCTAATTCAGGATTTGTGTCCTCATGTGGTGTTTCCATACTCTCTGTTACCGATCGTGTGTCAATAGTTTGTGTTGGTGGAGTATCAGAAGGAGGTGGGGACAAGTTATCTGTTATCTTTACGCTAGGAGGACCACCTACTTTTCCTTTCCCCTTATCCTTATCCTTTTGATAGACTCTAAGAGTCTTTGGTCATTTGAGCTCTTCTTGTTTTTCCTTTTCAACAAAGAATATATCCCACTTGTTTGCAGTTTCTTCTAGTATCGCATTAACTCTGCCTACCATTAGTGATACATGCCAGTGACCCATTAAAAATAATGTCCAATTAACCTCACTTATTAATTCATCTATCTCTTGTGTTGAGTTCACTGGGTGAGCTGGAAGTAGTTTTTCTATCTTGATCTTTTTGTACAATTCAACAATTGCTACCCTTCTTGCTTCTAACCTTCTATACAAGTCATTGGGTATATCATCTACAATTTCCATCAAAAATTTCTTATAGATATCAAGGTGTAAAATAACACTATTTTCTATTCTTTCCTTTTCATCATTTGAAAGTGTGTTATACAACTTGCTAATATTTGACAATTTGCCATCTGCAGTTATCTCATTCAAAAGTTTGTCCAAAGGAGGGACAACTTGTTTTTCTTTCCTTTTCTTTGGTGTCAACTTCTTTGCCGAAGGCCTAATTGCCTATTGTTTCTGTCTTGTTCTCTTAGGTGTAGGAGTGGGTACCGATGAAGGTTTCCTTTTCCTTACTACCCTTTTGAACTCTACTGGTATTTCACTATCAGAGGAGGTAGCAACCGGTGAAAGATGTGCTTCCAGTTGTAGTCCTTCCAAGTCACTCTCCTTAATACTAGTTTTATTTAATACATCTTCCTTGATTGCTTTTGCCTGCCTTGTTCCTTTTCTAACTATCTATTCAATTTTATTTATTCTTTTCTGAGATTGAATACTGCTTTCACTTGTTTTTGCATTTCCAAATACTTTTTCTATTGGTTCTTTAGGAGCATCTAGGAGGGATTTTGCATAAGTTTCAATTATGTTCTCATCTGCCTCATATCCCATTTCTGTAACCCAGATAGTCCTTGGGACTACTACCTCCATCCAAATTTCATCCTTCTTTATTACAAAGCATATCTCCTTTTGATATTTGTCAACAATAGTTGTAGATAGCCTTATCCTTGTTTTCATTCTAGCCTTTAATGCCTGAAAATGTTCATTTATGTTCTTTTCCTTGTCATCTCCCATGTTGTTTAGAATGTCGAGTAGTTATTTTCCTACCGGCATGTCAAAACCAAAATCCTTTCTACCAATGTCGAGTACTTCCTTGGTAATATACAACATTAAACAAACAAGTAAGTTGCCAAATTTGAAACTCCCTTTCTTGTCCCCTTTGATTTTCTTTAGATTGTCTATTAGTTCATCCTTCAACCATTTACATATGTCAATCTTTGCATTGTTGTTTACCAAATCATAAGCACTTTTGATACATAAGCTAGAAATAGAGTTTAATTTGTTGGCATGAGTAGTCTTGTATCCAAGAATCATGCTAATGAACATTACATTGATGTCCTTTACATCATTTACTCTCAAGGATCTTTTGTCAAAGGTTGCACCGGTTAGGGTCATTACAGTGTCATTTGAAACCTTTTGTCTTGTCAGGCCTGCTACCAGTGGAAGGTAAGCCTGTCATTGCCCTAACTGCCTCTTTGGTTATCTTATGAATTGAATCCAACCAAAAGAACTCCCTGTGAACTTTGCTTAACACAATCCTTATAACATCCTTGGGAAAATCAAGAATACTATGAATTTCCACAAAACCTAGGGTTCAACTATCTTATGTTCTGGTTTAACATTTGCATTTACATCACATATAACAGTCTTGTACATGTTCTTAATTTCATCATCTCCTAGTTCTTCTATATGACAATGTATGTAGATTCTAGGATCCTCAGCATATGCAACTCCTTTAGGTATTTTTGAGAATGTTCCTAGGGTATCATCTTTCTTTGCAATTTTGGGAATAATCTTAAATATGGTTCTATGGTGCTTAACGACTTCAATCATAGTAGGGTTTGCAATGAATTCAGGTGCAGAGGAGGAAGCCATTGTTATAAATACCTTAATTTGCCTTTAGGTATGAGTGCTTGAATGGTTTGTTTCACTTCTCACTATGGATGCCTTCACTCTAGATTTTCGTGCTCTTAGGAAATTTGAATGGTCAGTGAATGAAAAAGAGCCAAAAATACTTTCTTTATAATGTCGTTTCCTTCAACTACCACATTTAATACCTGTCGGTTAAGTGAAACTTAACACATCTGTCGGTAAAGAAGTAATTCAACTTCTCACCATCAATTGAGGGTAAATTAGCATATCTTTCAATTTTTTGCCATACCCCCAAAGGATTTCTCTTCAGTTAGATGAAGAACCTCCTGCTAGTGGAGTGATACTCTATTCTACCGATGAAGGAATAGCTTTACTAACACTCTAATCTGATTTTATAATCCATTGTTTTGAGAATTTTTGTTTTACCTCTTCAACCTTTTCTTTACCTTTCAATCTAGGTCCTTTGTTATTTGCCGGTGATGCCTTACTTCTATAAAATTTTACAATATGTCCAATTTCGTTACAAGCATAACAAGTCACATTGTTTTTCTGAATAGATTTTCCATATCCTATGTTGGTATGTGTTCTGCATTGATTAGATAGGTGTCCAAATCTTCCACAAACATAACATCTTACATTCATTCTGCAATTTTCTGAGTTATGACCAATTTTATTTCATTTAGAACATTGACCGGTGGGTGCATTTGTGTTCTGAGAATTTCTAGATCTACACCGATTTGCTCTATGACCATATTTATTATAGTTAAAGCATTTCCCATTGAATTTGTAAGCATTAGGTTATCTTACCAGTTTACTATGATCATGATTGTTTGTAGTACAGGAGCTTTCACCAACTTCAAAGCCAAGGCCATTTGTATCTCCATTAGGTTTCTGATTTTTCAACATGTCATGAAGTTCTTCTTAGCTTTTCTTGAGTTTCTCTTTGTGTTGATTTGCAACAGCCAATTCATTTTCCAAGATTCCTTTCTATCTCATGAGTTCAGTTTTGTCATTTTGTGTATGCATCAAATCTGTCTTCAAGAAATCTGTTTTCATTTCCAACATCATTTAGTCTTATAACCAAGTCATCCTCATTCTTCTTTCTATCTTCAATGTCTTTACAAAACCACATAGTCATATCTTGCATCTCATTCTTCATTGTACTGTTTTCTTGTCTTAGTTTGTTCACAAGGTCATTAAGAGTTTCTTTTTCATCATCATCACTCTGCATCTTCTCAGAAATTTCTCTTCTTTTGTTCCTTGCAATAGTGAGATTTTCTTGAAGTCCATGAATGATTTCTTGTGCAACATTCAGATCATCTTCAAGTTTGATATTCTTCAACTTTTTTGCATCATAGTCTGAAAGAGTTGTTTCCAATTGCTTTCTCAAGTTTTCCATCTCTATCAGTGTCAGAATCTTGCTCAATCTATTAGGCTTTTGAACATAGAGGACCAAGCTCTGATACCAATTGTTAGGATTCCCAAATATTAAAAAATGGATCATGTAAATCCAATATCATGTACTAATTCGGTTTAGCATCTACTATGCCAGGTTCAATGTCGGTTTAATCTCTTGTAATAATCATAAACCTTACTCCAAAATCTGCCTCAATATCTGCACATAATATCCATCTATTCATATTCCCTATTACAAATGTTCTACAAGATCTCATACTTATATATGACCCTTATTACAATATGTCATGTCGTCTTACAAAAAGATATTCCAATAAAATGCATTATGTAATAAACAAAATCCTGTCAGCCAGGGTGTCGATAATCATCTTTTCACTATCGGTGAACTATATGTTGGTGTAGAGTCTGCTGGTGCCAGTGCCTGCCAGTGTCATAGGATTGTAAGGTTTCCATCAATGACAATACCTTCAATCACCTACAATTTCTCATTGGAGTGTGCATTTGCCAACATCCTCATCTTCCTACTTTCGGTGAAGCTATCTTCTCCCATCTTCCCTTTACCATTGGGATTTGCATGATTCTTCCTTTTTGTAGTATAGGTCTTCACTCTTGTCTGTGAGTCCTCGCCAGTTGTGGTCAGGTCAACATTCTTTTGAGGAGCATTTCTAACTAGGAAGGTATGGCCTTTGTTTTCTCCATTTGAGGAGATAAACATAATGTCATTATGGGGGACATTCTTGTTGGTGGAGCATTCACTAGCACCACTTCCTAACCATTCAGTATCCTTGGCATACTTTTGCTTCTTCAACATCTTGTCCAAGGCATCACTATTGCCATCAAACTGGGTTCTTGCCTTGAGCTCATCCTTACACTTCTCAAGGTCAATTTGGAGAATCTCTATTTCTCCAACCAGCTACAGATATTCTTCATTCTTTACTTCTAGCCTAGATGCTAGATCTTCACACCGACACTCCTTGGTGTTCTCTTCCAGAGACTTCAACTCTGAGATGCATTTATCAGATTCTTCAAAGAATTTTGTCAATCAGTTTTTCTCTACTATAGCCGCATTCTTGAATAGCTTGTATTCATTTCTCAGGTTCTCTCTTTCACTTTCCTTGGAGTCCAAGACTGATTTCAAATTATCAATCAATATTTTGTCTCTGCTAGTTGAGAGGTCAATAGGCCAACCTTTTGGTTTAAAACATCAAGGTAGGTTCTCAACTGACTGTAGTCTTCATGAACTGATCTTTTGTAGATCTTAAAATCATTTCTGACATTTTGAAGCTCTTCTAAAGAACTTACTTGTTCACATTCAAGATCTAATTCTACATCTTTTTCTTCTTCCCCTTCACTATCAAATAGATCTTGATGGCTAGATCTATCTGCCTTGTCTCCTTCTTCCTCATCATCACTACCAAACACATCTTGTCGATGGGAACTATTTGCCCTAGCACTTTCAGATGTGTGCTCCTCTTCTTTAGATTCTTGAGCCATGAAGAGGTGGGTTCCTTCTTCATCACTGTTGCTACTTCTAGCAGATCTATTTTCACCATCCTTATAAATATGAGATGTATTTCTCATATTTCATTCAAATGTTGGTTCTGCAGTGTTGGGCTCATTTCCATAGAGCTTCTTCAATCTTTCCCATAAGGTCTTTGTTGTTTTACATCTATCCACCTATGAGGAGACATCACTGGTGAGTCCACTAAAAATAGCCTTCACGGCTTCTTTATTGCACTGGTTTCTTCTTTCTACTATAGATCCGGTAGGAAGATTGACATTTTTAGGGAGACCATCAACTACTGACATCCATACATCAAACCCTAAAGAGCATAGGAAGAGTTCCATTCTACCACTCCAAATAGAATAGTTTGAACCATCAAACATAGGAGTAGGGATTGACACTAAATAGACCATTGTGTCCTTACGTCGGAATCTACCCAAGCTAGAGAAAGCTCATCTAGCTAGGAACCTAGGCTCTGATACCAATTGTTAGACACAATGCACCACTGAGAGGGGGAGGGGGTGAATCAATGGTTCTCAAACTTTTCCCTTTGGCTATCCTATGTGAGCATACCGATTAATAGTTCTAACTCAATGCAGACTTATCGGTTAGTGGGGAGACCAACACAGATGCAATCACATACAAGAGGAATCACATAACACTAGCATGTATGAGGAAAACCCAAGATGCTACTGGAGTCTACTGCTCCAATCCAACCTCACAATGAAAACTATTACAATGTTTAGGGAACCAACCCAAGGAGCACCAACCCCTGATTTGTTTATGGGCTACAACCCAAAGGAGACACAACCCCTGCACCGAGCTACAACTCAGTGATCACAATGTAAACTTCAAATACAAAAGTAGCTATCTTGTTACAAGTGAATCTTGCAACCATTTCATATACCTTACTCTACCGATGAGACACCTTCTTTGCAACACTGAATCACATCTCTTGCTGCTCTCACCTACTGCTTCTCTACCGGTAATCCCTACCAATACACCTCTTCTACTCTTCTTCTCTACAAGACCTCCTCCTCCCTACTCTGCACTTTACCAATGTTCAACTCTACCGGTCCACTGTCTGGCTTCTCTGCAGCTCTCTTTACTTTTTCTCTATCAGTATAACCACTATCGGTTCTGCTCTTCACTCTCCCTCTTTTCTCAGATACTCTCTGAGCACTTGGCTCATTTTCTCTCACATGTAGAAGTAACACTTAATCACTTCACAATAGCACAATATATTTCTTCTCTTCAGTAGCAGCTAACAATGTCTTTGGCCTTCATATTTATAGACTGGTTTTCCTGCCAAAAGCCAATTCAAAACCTAGGCAGTTAGGGTTTCCTCATCATCTTCAAGGAAAACCAAATCCAAACAAATCTTGCTTGATCCAATCTCTCTAACATCCATTTGTACATATTCACCATCAACACGCCTTCTTGATCACGCCTTCTAAATTTGGCAATATGCTTTTTCCCTATCGACTGATCTCTTGATCAACTACCAAGATTTGTCTTGGTGTTTCTTTCATCTGCCTCGATCTTCTCAATCACTCTTAGCTGGCTCGTAGTTTTCCTCCAGATCTTGAGCTGCAAACCTCTGCAACACATCTCATGATTTATGGGACCTTCCATCAATGTCGACCAACTCTACAACTACCATGTCAGTGTACATTCCATCCTTATCCAAATCCAAGTTTGCCACCTTGACTCCAAGTGGCGTCCATGTTGACCATCTGCCAGCATGGCTCTTCATGTCAGTCTAGATAGGATCAGGACCAAACACTTCTACTGGTTCCTCTTCTCTACCAGTATACAAACCCTACTAGTATCTCACACTCTACCGGTTACCTCATCATGTCTTATCTCTGTTGAGTTGCCAATGGAACACCTTGACCAGTCGTCAGACATGTCTATCTTGAGCATGCTCATTCCCACAAGGTGGGAAGACATCTGCATCTGCACCTTGTTCATATTAATGGTGGACTTACATACCGGTAAACTTTCTTGATGACACTCTATCATCAACTATCAACAAACTTTATCTTCAGTCCGACCATTCTCCTTTGATTTCATCTGATCAGCTTAGACTATATCACAATCAGTTTTTCAAGATGACAAACACACCACACTCCTTTTGTACTGGCATTTCAACATGCCTTTACCTCTTTTCTCTTATCTTAAAGAATCACGGTGCATACTATGCATACCTGGAGATAAGTTCCATTTACTAGTAGAGTGGCACCTTGTATTCTGCATCCTGCAGTGTACTTGTGTGACTTCCCTGTTAGTGCACTATTTCTTCAAACAAGCACATGTGATCTGGTGATGGCACTTTCACTGTCAATCATTGCTTCTCATGATGATTGCATCTTCATCTAGTGGGAGTCCTGCTATTCTGCAACCTCACAGCATACCAGTGACATGCTCATTCTTCTCCTCTAGTGTTGATATGATTCAGGTAACATTCTGCCTCTTCATAACAAACAACCACTCAAACACCTTTCCCATCCTGCTTGTACACTAGTCCTAACCTTTACACACTGACAACCACTCACTTGCTTGATCTGACTTCCCCATGTCAACACATCACTTACAAGTTGACATCCTTTCCTTACCGGTGATATAGTGTACTAGTATTGAACACCTTACCATCTCATCCACACAAGTCAGGCACTAACTCGTGTACTGGTGACTCCTGAGGTCATATTCCTTACCTTTTCGATGTTTTTCAACACAAGGTGATATCCAAGATATCTCAACCTATACTCCTCCTTGAGAGTGTTGCACATACATCTCTCATACCGGTAGTCATCCCATACAGGTTGACATCAATGACAACCCAATGTCAACAATGATCATAACTTAACTAGTAGCACCTACACTGGAATAGAATGTTGAACCAGTTACTTTGGTAGTATCAGAAAATTCAAGAGTAACTAAAGACCAGAGCAGAGGAACAAAAATTCAAAAGACTCCTAAGTATGTTAGTTTAAATCATTCAGAAGATTAGATCATTGGAGACAAGAATAAAGGAGTGATGACAAGAAGAAGGTTGGCAACTGATGAGGTATGTTTAATTTCTCAAATTGAATTGGCATTAGTAATTGAAGCATGTAAAGATGAATGTTGGATAAAAGCTATGGAAGATGAATTAGATCAAATGGAAAAGAATAATACATGGAATTTAGTTCCTCGACCTAAAAATAAGAATGTTATTGGGACTAAATGGGTTTTTAGGAAAAAATTGAATGTAGATGAACAAGTTGTGAGGAATAATGCTAGATTGGTTTGTAAAGGATATTCTCAGAAGGAAGGAATTGATTATGATGAGACTTTTTCTCTGGTATCTAGAATTGAAGCTGTGAGATTATTTCTTGCTTATGTTGCCCATAAGAATTACAATGTTTATCAGATGGATGTTAAGTGTGCATTTCTGAATGGAGATCTTGAAGATGAAGTTTACATTGAGTAGCTTGATGGATTTTCACTTTCAGATGACAAAAACATGGTTTGCAGGCTAAGGAAATCTTTATATGGATTGAAACAAGCCCCTAGAGCTTGGTATGCAAGATTGGATAAATATCTTTTGAAACTTGGTTTCACTAAAGGTAATGCTGATAGTAATTTATATTATAAGATCATTGATGATGACATAGTGATTGTTGAAGTCTTTGTTGATGATATCATTTTTGGAGGTGAGGATAAGTTATGTATGGAATTCTTTGATAATATGAAGAATGAATTTGAGATGTCTATGATTGGGGAGATGAAATTTCTCTTAGGTTTGCAGATTACTCAAACTAATAAAGGTATTTTAATATGTCAAACTAAGTATTCTAGGGAGTTGTTGAAGAAATTTGGTATGGAAATTTCTAAACCAATTGGTACACCTATGGTTACAAGTGAGAAATTGACTAAGAAAGATGCATCAACACCGGTAAATCCTACAAGGTACAAGTCTATGATTGGAGGTTTTTTATATCTGACTCAGACTAGACCAGATATACTGAATGCAGTTTGTATTGTATCAAGATATCAAAGTGATCCTAGAGAGAATCATGAGAGTGCAGTGAAAAGGATATTCTAGTATTTGCAAGGAACAACAGAATGTGGTTTGTGGTATCCTAAAAATGATGATTTTACACTATGTGCATATACAAATGGAGATTGGGCTGGAGATTTTGATGACTGGAAGAGAACATCCAATGGAGATTTATTTCTTGGAAAGAAACTTGTTTCATGGATCAGCAAGAAGCAGTCATGTACCTCTTTATCTACTGTTGAAGTTGAGTATGTTGTTGTTGCTACTAATTGTACATAAGTTTCTAGATGAAGCAAATGTTGAAGGATATAAGGGTGGATTATAATGAACCGGTAGTTATTCACTGTGATAACTCTGTTGCTATTGACATATCAAAAAATACGGTATTTTATTCTAAGACAAAGAACATATCTATCAAGTACAACTTTTTGAAGGAGAAGGTGGAAGAATATGAAGTCAGACTGGTTAATGTGAACATTAAAGAGAAGATTGTAGATATCTTCACTAAACCTTTTCCTAAGGAATCATTTGAGTACTTTAGAGACAGATTGGGGGTTTCTGCCCCTATGGTAGAGACCTGAGTGTACGATATGCATTTACAGAGCTACTATTCATTTTGGATTGATGTGTTGGTGCTACTACTCAAGGAGAGTAGTCAGCTATGTGGTTCAGTGGATTTATCTTTTTTCTTTGATATTCATGTCATATTTTTAGCATTGATGTCAAAGGGGGAGAGATATATGTGAAAAAAAAATCTTAATAGGGATATCATTCACAGGAGGAGTTTGTTAACCTCATTGTAATATCATCTTATGGGAGATTGTTGGTTGTCTTCCATTGGGGGAGACTTGTTTGGCATTTCTTGGAACTTGGATCTTTTTCACATCTAGTGTTGCCATCAATGCCAAAGGGGAGATTGTTGGGAAATTGGAGGAATTGATTATGTTTTGCATTGATGGTTTGTCATTGATGGCAACATCGGTTGTTTTGGTTATTTACCGATTTATGGTAGGTTCTGATAGAGCGGTTAGATTATGATATTGATCCAATATGCTCCAATATGCTTCGGTTTGTGGAATTGGTTTGGATCTATCATTCATGATCTTTAGATGTGTATCACGATCAGTTGATTCAGGATTTGATGACTCAGGATCTATCATTTGTTCTAGTAAGCCTTTTGGTCACTGGTAAGGGTTTTACTAGCAGAGCTTTGTTGAAGATCTTTTGATGCACGTGATAAGGGGTGTTGGTGAGACTTCTAAATGGATTTCAGGATGCTAATAGTTATCTTGTTTGTGTTCTTGTTGATCGGTTGTGTTGGATTTGGGTCCGGACCTAATGCTATCTTATTCGGCTAGGTTATGGACCGATTTATGCAGCGTGTTGGTGGATGATCCCGATGCATTTTCGGTTGGATCTATTGATTGGATTATGTTGTTTTTGTCTTAGGCTGACTTGGTTGATCATTGGATTGTGTTTTTATATTATAAATTTATTGTATTATCTTTTAGGTGGCCGACCTAACTGTTTAGGTCCCGAGTTGATATAAATATGATGTAAGATCTCTTTGTAGATCATGGGCATATTCATATGATTAAGGTTATTGGATTATCTATGTGCGAATAAGGTTGTAATCATATGTAGAGATTTTGGTTGATCATAGGTGATCAAATTGGGTTGGTAAAAGATGTTTAAGACCTCTAGTACTGAGCTTAAGTGAAACTGTATTTAGGCATAGGAGATGTTATTCTTGCACTTCAGTCTTCTTTTTGGATTGTAGTTTGGATTTATTTTGTATTTAGTGAGGGTCCTTTTGTGATGAGAAGTGCACTCTAGGTTGTTGGCCTTCTTGCATGTGCAGGCCCCTCTTTATGTAACCACATACTTACTGCAAAAGTATTATCTAATTGTGGGTAGGCTTCCCACCATGGTTTTTTCACGTAAAAATATTGGTGTTATCTTTTGTGGATGGTTGGTAAATGTTCTGTGGTTTAGATTTGTGCTTAACTATTATATCTGCTATTCTGGTATTTGGTTTATGTATTCTGATAATAAGTTTTTAATGCTTAAAGTTCTATAATCTATTAACAACTGATTCACCCCCTATCAGTTGTTCATTGGTTATCTGAGCTAACTAACACCTATTTCCTAGCACTAGGTGATGGTTTGATCTGAATTTACCCTTCTCATCAATAAGCATACCTATTAGTAGCAACTAATGCATGATATCCATTTCCTATTTGGAAATATGAAAAAAATACCCTAGTAATACCAATTCTTTTAAATAAATTATATGGTACATTAGCTCCTACTAATATAATGTCTATATTGCATAATTTATTAGTGTGAAGTCATATAAATTTCAATTGGAATCTCTTTTCAATATGATTTTTATATGATCCTTCATATATAAATACTTGTTATTTATTCAAAACTAACATCTATATTTTCTTAATCTAAGTTACATTATGAATTTGTAAGCCATAGGTCCTTGGATTCATATCTTAAATTTGAAAAAAGAATGACACTATTTTTTGAATGGGTTGGTGAGGATAAGATGACATATTTATGTGATATGAAACCATATAGTTTATTTTAGGGCCATACAAGGGGACATGTCAGATTCTTATAGGGGGAGATCCCACATCTATAATTTTTAATATTCATTTCCCTTTTATTATGGTAAAATGCTTGTGTATCTAGTCATGTCACATATGCGGGTTAGATTAATCAAATATATTTAAAAGTTTATTTAATTATGCCCATTTAATGGTTGCATAATCATATTCAACTATATATTTTAATTGAAATGGTCGTTCAAAAAAGAGACCTTGTAAGGATGTTTGGCAGAACAATTATCTGTATTAATCAAAATCCTTCATGAATTTATTGATCAAACAAGAGAGCTTCTAAGGATCTGTATTAATCAAAATCCTTTAGTGCAAAGGTGCTTCTATTGGATTTGTAGCATCATAAATTTTACCCCTATGCACTTTTCATACTCACTTATTGATTATGCTCACACTAGCTTTCATTCTCAAACTTCACTTATCACTTGGCCTATGGCCATGAGTTGAACCCTAGTTGGTTGGACAAAGGCACTCTAGGTGTCATTGTCCTAGGATAGTGGCATCTTTGGTGTCGTTGTCTCAACAAGAGGGGCCCAAATTTGGTCTTGACAATGGTCACAAAATGTGGGTGAGAATTCCCTTCCCATGTAGGCCTATCTAAAAATTTCAAACACGCTTGATGTAGTTGGTTATAAAAGAAAGTATTATGACCTCATTGGAACATCTCTCTTTTAGCTCTCTATATGAATTCAATCCAAATCCAAGTGACCAAGCAATCAAGTATCTTCAATACATTGAAGGAGAGGCGAATCATTCAAATTCAAGCATTCAAGATGACATCCATGATCAAGATCCTATAGAGATATCCTACATTCTACATGATAACATCCACCTTGCATGAAAGACTTACAAAGTTATAACATTTCATTCAAATCTAGCCTCTTCCCTCAAAAGGAATCCTTTGCATTTCCATTACATTGCAATTTTAATTTTAAATAAAGGGTTCATTTCAAACTTGGGGTTTGACTTAGGTAAATGCCTATCCACAACATTTTTTTCTCTTTTTATGTGAAAATTATAGTTACAAGAGTTGTAAATCTAGAATCAAGCAAAGTAGAAAGAGACAATCAGATCCAAATTTTGTTGGCACAAGAAACGGAGGACAAATTTGGCTTGCACGACAATGTTCAATGAATTATTTATAAAATTTTTGGGGTAAATTTTGAGAAGCATTTTGGTTCTAGATCAATAAAATTTATTTGCATCTAACATTTGGGGGACAAATTCACTTGGAGCTGTTATATCAAGATTTATTTTTTCCCAATTTCTAGTCATAGGCTTGATTCATATTCCTTGTCTTAGATTTGTTACAGCTTCATATCTGATTTGCAACTGCCTGCTCATGTTCATTTATGTCAATTTTCCATATTTATCCCTAGTTCTAGCATATCCCAACAAAAAGATGAGTGTAATTTAATTAGCATTCAACCCTTTTCATTTAAAGGAGGTTGAATCTATCAATCTCACTCCTTCACAATGTAATGTTGGTAAATAGGTCTAGTTTGTATGTCTAGACATATAACCCTTATTTTCCCATTTTACATTTTGGTGAACCCAACATTGTTCTTCCATTATTTTTTATTTTTCACTTCAGATCTGATTTGTATGCATCTAATTCAATTACATTTACAATCATTTCTAAATTGGGTTATTTATGTAGTTAAACTACATTAATTTAGAGGCTTAATTCACAAAAATCCTAATTTTTTTGTTAAAATTGACTTGTGGGTTGCATAATTTCTAATTTGTATGTTATTTTATATTTATAATAATTTATTGATCACATCTATTATGCATTTCATTGGTTAATAAATCATTATTTTGGGAAATTACATTGTTTAATCATATATTTAGCTTGCATTTTAAATTACATGAGAGATATTATGAGTACAAACCTATTCCATTAACTTTTCCTCTTTGTGTATGATTTTCATGACCCTTTCATGTACATCCAATATACTAGTGAGAAGAAGATATGGATGCCCAAGGCAAATCCAACCCAAAGGATTGGTATTCTCCAATGTAGATTCATTTGGCAAGTGCCAAATATATGGCACTAGCCCTATTTAGCGCTCACCAAATGCAAAATTTTGAATTTTCACATTTGGTGCATGCCAAATTTGGTGCTCACCAAATGTGAAAATTGAAAATTTTGCATTTAGTGAGCACCGAATTTGGTGTACAAATCTTCTGCATTGTTAAATGTCGTGCATTATTAATTTTTGAATTTTTTCTATTTGGGCACAAGTAATCAACATTAGTAATCAGCATGCCAAATTTCAATAATCAACATGCTCCTATTAGCATTTTTTATCTTTGTATCTCACTCTCTTTATCTTCCCTAAACTCTAGACCTATCTCTCTCCCTATCTTGCCTCTCTCACTTATCTCTAGCCTCTCTAGGTATATCCCACCCTCTCTACCTTTCATTCCTTCCTTACCCCCATTTCTATCCTTCACTCCCTCCCTCTCTCTTCTTCTCTCTCACTCTCTTATTGTTTGTCTCTCCTCCCTCTCCATTCTCTTGATCACTACCTATTCATTATATCCTCTCTCTCCCTATATACAGGGCCCTCCCTCTCTCCCTATTCACCTCACTACCTCTCTCTCTATATTATTACCCACCTCTCTCTCCCCCTCTAGGTTTCTCACCTATCTAATTGTCTACATGAAGGGAATGAGAGACTTGGTGATAAAGGACATAGAAGGGAAGGGAGGTGAGAGGTCTAGAGGGGAGAGAGAGGTGAGATGGGGTTTTAAGGAGGGTGGGGGGATAGAGAGGTAAATATAGAGGGGAAGGGAGGTGAGAGAACTAGAGGGGAGAGAGAGGTGAGATGGTGATTTAAGGAGGGTTGGAGGGATAGAGAGGTAAACATGAATGGAATGAGATACTTAGGGATAAAGGAAATAGAGAGGAAGGGAAGTTTGAAGACAAGAACAGAGAGAGAGGTGAGATGCGAGTTTAAGGAAGGTGGGGGGATAGAGAGGTAAACATGAAGGGAACAAGAGACTTGGTGATAAAGGGCATAGAAGGGAAGAGATGTAAGAGGTCTACAGGGGAGAGAGAGGTGAGATGAGGGTTTAAAGATGGTGGGTGGGATAGAGAGGTAAAAATAGAGGGGAAGGGAGGTGAGAGGCCTAGATGGGAGAGAGAGGTGAGATTGGAGTTTAAGGAAGGTGGGGATATAGAGAGGTAAACATGAATGGAATTAGATACTTAGGGATAAAGGACATAGAGAGGAAGGGAGGTGAGAGGCCAAGAGGGGAGAGAGAGGTGAGATGGGGGTTTAAGGAGTGTGGGGGGGTTAGAGCATGTTGGTTAAAAAATTTGTCCTTTGATGAAAATGAAATAATCACAACTCCATCACCCCTTTAAAGAATAAAATAGTAACCAAACAGCTGGGTAAACTTATGAAAGTTTCCCTCTAAATTTTTTGAGGTACAACTCCCTCTTAGATTTTCAATGAATGAAAACAAGAAAATAAACTATGCATATACTTTTAATCAGAAAGCACCAAAGGTATTTCCACATTTACACATCACTATGTTGTAAACATGATTTTTTTGATATATAGCTCTCAAATGACAAACCTCACAGGCTTTGTTATGTTTCACACCCTTTCATTCAAAAGAAACTTTAACACTAAATTTTTCATCAAATGCATAACATTTCTTAAAGAAATAAGAGGCTATTTTGATAGAAATGAATTCCAACAAAAATTCAACTTCATTCATCAAACACACATATTTGAAACTCCAAAAATATTTACTTTCATTTATTCATGAATAAATGAGTATTTTCTTTTTAAAATATTATGAAACAGTAAAATAAAGTATATCAAGCCTAAAAGCCAAAAATTCTCAGGCCTTCACATAGTCTTCTTAAAACATATATATAGCCACAAATCAGCTAAGTGCAATTTAGGGAAACATAAAGTTACATAACTCTGCCCCAGAGTCAAGATTCAGTTTTGAAATATAACCAAAAAACTAATTTCTAAAAACCATCCTAAAATTCATCATCAAATAACTTTAAAGGGCCCTCACAACCGAGATTGAAGCTATGGAGCGGGATCCTCGAGATGATTTTGTACTGTAATGGTGACACATTTCCATTCCAAATGAGCAGCCAAAAAACTGTATAACAACATAGTTTAGGATTCTGATATGAGTGATCCTCTATCGCCACACTTCCTTGTCTCACCGGACTTGGGCCACAATATCTGTGTGACTACCCAGGTGTTCTATGCATATAAATAGTAGGGACTCAATTTTTGCCACAATTGAGAAATCTTTTGTTGTTAGATTTTTTGCTTCTATAACATAATTAATTTTTCCCTCAAAGGATTGGGTGATAACTTCCAAACTCTCTATTGTTTTCCCATCCTCCTTCATACATTTTATTCCTATGCATTTCAACTCATTCTGCATGGATAAAACAAGTTTAGCTAACTTGTTTCGCATTTTGGTAGACTCTTCACATCCCTGCTTCACAATAGAGTTACACCACTCAATGCTTTTCTTGCACACATAGAGAACATTATCGTCCAAGTCCTGCATAGGTTTTTCTAATAAAAAATTCATAATGCCATATTTTTGCACATCATTCATTTGAGCCACTACAACTATCCACTTTGTTTCCTCCTTTTTCCAGTTAGTAATTTTTGTTTCTATCTCTCTCATTACTATTATGATGTTTTCATATAATTTACTTAGGTTCTTGAAGTACTCTATGATAGATTGAGTAATCCAATCCAACCATTCCTGAAAGACTTGTGTCACCATCTTTCTCTTTTGAATTTGACCCAAGAGCTTCTGATTAGTGGGTGACTTAGGGTCAAATGATATGGGTAGCTATGAAATTGGTTGGGGATTGGGATTGTGAATAACATCTATATACTTAGCCATGTGCCTCAGTGTCTCTTTGAGATCCTATTTATCTTTTTCCTCCTTCCATGTTCTGCTTATTATTATTTTTGTAGAAGCTTCCAAATGGTATACATCAGCTACTCGTGATGCAACACCTAAATTAATCTTTTCAATGATGAAATCCTTTACTGAAGGATTTTCTACCTCTTTATTTGAAAGAGGATGAGGTATTTCAACAGTCCAATTGTAAGTATCTTCGTAAAAATCCATTTTTGAAACTGTTTTAACCTTTTTGGACTTTGGAGTCCTCCCAAATATTTATTGACCATATCCTCAATGGGAACTGGAGCAAGAACCACATTTGTTTTTATTGCTGAGAGCAGTTTCTAGCCAATGAGGAGCACTAGAACCTGCATCCTTCTTTGTTTGGGATTGTTCAGCACCAACATTTGCTAAGATCGATGAACCTCCAATATCTACTTCTTCTTCTTCAAGCTTCTCAGTATCACTGACTTCTATGGTGGCCATCTCGGTGTTTTTCTCTGTCATTATATTCTCGGCTTCTAGGGACCCATCTAAATCCACCACTACTATATTTTCAAGTAGCTTTTTGCTCTTGTTTTTGGTTCTTGATCTAGTGATATGGGTTGGAAGCTAGCCTACAAGGAATTACTTCAAACCTTTGGTAGTATTTGCCTCAACTTTAACTTTGGTGCCACCTGCAACACAAGTTTTAACATTTTTATTAAACAAAATATTTTGAACTAGAACAAGAGAATCTTTTATTACTATCTTTCCAAGTCTCTATTTCCATAACCACTGCTCAGTCCTATGAATAACAGGAAATGTTCTCATTTGAATTTAATCCTCCTCTTTCTTGTCCCATTCTATTTTCAGAATTAGGGAACCATGTACTTTATTATCATACTATGGATCAATCAAATCCTCGCCATTATCTACAACCCCTATTACATTCATTTTGATTTGAAAGGTATTGATCTAATCCATCGTGAACCTATAAAATGTTCTCCTCCTTACTTAAAATTCATCACTACAATCCTCCTAGAAGTCCTCAAGTTGTGGGATGTGAGAAAAACCTTCTTTGAGAGCTATATGCACTTGATAATGACCTTTGTGTTAAACAGTTCAAATAACCGGAAGACAACTGAGAGGGGGGGGGTGAATCACTTGTCACTAGATTACCAAAACCTTAAGCAATTTAAACTTTAATACCAGAACCCAAAAGATCAATACTGGAATGCATAAACCAAATACTAAAATAGCAGATAAACCAATTAATCATAAACAATAATTAGAGAATAAATACCATCCATATGACACCAAGATTTATATGTGGAAAACCCAGTAAAGGAAAAAACCATGGTGGGAAGCCTATCCACAGTCAAATAATACTTTTGTAGTAAGTATGTGAATTACAATTGAGGTGCCTTCACTTGCAGGAAGGCCAACAGCCTAGAGCGCACTGCTCATCACAAAAGGAGTCTCACTGACTACATAGAAATCCAGACTACAATTCGGAGAAATGAACGAATTGCAAAGATAACATCTCTTATGCTAGAATACAGATCCGGTTAAGCTTAATATCGGAGGAATAAATCCTCTTACATAAAACTAATTCGATCACCAATGATCGACCAAATCCTCTGCCTAAATGATTATTACATTATTTGCTCCTTACATATCTGTATCCCATTCCATGATGATCTACAATGAGATCTTACATCATATATATACAAACCCTCAACCATAAACAATAAGGTCGGCCACTAGACAATAATACAATTACATATTTACAAAACATGTCAGCTAAAGACCAAGCAAATAATATCCAACCTATAAGACATCTTGAAAACACATCGAGAGGTCCAATCCACACATTACATTAAGTTGGTCCATAACCTAGATACACTGGGACCCAATATAGGTCCATACACGCTAAAGAAATGATCCCAATCAACCAAGTCTCAAACATGATCACCATCAACATCATAAATCTACACTAGAAGCCGCACCAACACCACTTATGCAATTCATCAAAGAGCTTCATGAAAACTTTGCTGGTGAAACCCTTGTTGGAACAACAAACCAAGCCTCCAAGCAAACAAGATATCATCTGATCACCAGATCAAAATCAACTTACTGAATATGAATATGAGTATGAATATGAATAAGACAATTTCATAACCCAAACATACCGGATCATGTCAGATCAAATCCAACCAGAAACCAAACATCCTACCGGAACCAGAAGGGTGCCGACAAAGCATCCAAAATAGCTAGTGTTGACATCAATGACAAAATATCAATGCAACACATAATCAATTCCTCCAGATGGCCAACAATCTCCCCCTTTGGCATTAATAGCAACACTATATGTGAAAAACATCCAAGTTCCAAGAAATGTCAAACAAGTCTCCCCCAATGGAAGACAACCAACAATCTCCCATTCAAATATATAGCAATGAAGTTTTGAAACAAAGACCAAACTCCCCCTATGAATGATATCTCTGTAAAGCTCTGTTTTTCACATATATCTCTCCCCCTTTGATATCAATGCTAGAAATCTAACAAAAATATCAAAGAAAAAACAAAAACCACTAAAATACAAGGCTAACTACTCTCCCTAAGTAGTACCATCCCCATATCAATGCCAAAATGAATAATATCTCTAATAATACATACCAGATTGATGCTAAATAATATCAATCAATTCTCTGCTAGAGGGGCATAAACCCCTAATCTGTCTCTCCGGTACTCAAATCATTCCTTAGGCAAAGGTTTAGTGAAAATATCTGCAATCTATTCTTTAGTGTTCACATAAACCGATCTAACTTCATTTTCTTCCACCTTCTCTTTCAAAAAATTATACTTGATAGATATGTGCTTTGTCTTAGAGTGAAATACTAGATTCTTTGATATGTCAATAGTAGTAGAGTTATCATAGTGAATAACTACCGGTCTAGTGCAATGCACTTTAATATCCTTCAACATTTGTTTCATCCATAAAACCTGTGTATGGTTAGTAGCAGCAGAAACATACCCAGCTTCACCAGTAGATAAATAAGTACATGATTGTTTCTTGCTGATCCATGAAACAAACTTCTTTCCAAGAAATAAATCTCCACTGGAAGTACTTTTCTGGTCATCAACATCACCAACCCAATCTGCATCTGTATATGCACATAAACTAAAGTCACCATCCTTAGGGTACCACAAACCATATTCAGATGTACCTTGCAAGTATATAAAAATTCTTTTCACCGCACTCTCATGATTCTCTCTAGGATCATGTTGAAATCTAGATGCAATACAGACAACATTCATTATGTCATGCCTACTTTGAGTCAAATATAACAAACCTCCAATCATAGATTTGTATCTTCTAGGATTTACCAGTGTAGAAACATCTTTCCTTGTCAATTTATGACTTGTAACCATAGGATTACTTACCGGTTTAGAATCTACCATACCAAATGTGAGGCCCTACCTTGAGCCGTCATAGCATTGTAGTTATTTTTCATGTTGGACCTATTATTGATACTTTATTTTGATGCATTATGGATATAGACTCTATATGATCCAATGATTGGATAACATTGATATGATGTATGTCATTTATTTATGATTTGCAGTACTTGATTTATGATGTTAGAAAACATGGATGGTTAAAAGCACAAACCGTGTCACATTTCATGCCAACTTATCAGCACAAGTGAATTTAAGTAATTCTAACTAAAAATTAATTTTAGTCAAACATATGGTGTATATAGACTCATTATAGCTAAGTTATATGTGGGCCACAACTTTTCCAATTGGAAGTTTCTACTAAATATATATTTTATACCATTTTGGGTCTAATTACCAAAAAAAAATGAAAATTAAAAAAAACTTGGTGTTTCAACAACTCCTACTCTTATAAATAATAGTTTTTTTAAAATGTAAAAATACCCTTTTATAAATATTTAAGAAAATTTTCCAAAATATATCTCTTCTAATATTCTAATTAGCTTTCTATATTTTATATTTTATTTTTATTGAAAGTAGGTTATCAACACTAAAATATAAGGTTGATTATCTTGTGAAGGAAAATGCTAAAATTTATTTAAAATATTTGAAAAAAATATGATGCAATAGAGAAAAGAATCTATGTCAAGATGATATAATTATTTTCTATTTTGGATAAATAATTAAGCAAAAATGTGATGGGAATCGGAAAGAGTTATATTTCAGCACACACAACTTTTCAAATTTATTGAAAAATATATATTTATAAAAAATAGTAAAAAAAATATATCCATGCAATTGAAGAAGAAAAAGTAAAATTTACTAAATAAAGTGTGGTGGCTTGTGTAACTTCAATTTCAACATTTTATCAGCAACTGAATTATAGTGTTTACTTTATAAAAAAACTACATTCAAATAATTTTTTAAATTTTTTGTTAAAATTATAAACATAAAATAGACAAAAGAATATAAATTCTATTAGTTTACATCATTTCAAAATTCAAAAAATATATTTCACTTTCTATTGATTTAATTTAAAATTTTGAATCAGTATTGACCATTTTCTTTATAAAAGTGTGACACAACTTTTTACTTTTACCCGGATGCACGCCTTACGAATGATTGAATTTCATGATGATTATGATGATGCCATTGAGTAAATTATTTCATGTGGATTCTATTGGATAATTGATAATTTGATTGTTATAATGTAAATTGTATGCAAAGTGTCTGAATTGTACTCTTTTCATATATTAATATTGCATGTGATTATTTGAGATTACTAATGTGCAAAGCAAGATGTGCAGGAAAACTAATCCATGTGACCATGGAAACTATTCAGAGAATCAAGCTAAACCTATGTGCGTTTGAGAAGCCAAGGGTTGTCTATTTGGAGAGACAATACCTCGTATGTAATGTGTTTATATTTATAAATGTGAATGCTTGAATGTGTGTTTAATTTGTATTTGTTAATATTGTTAATTCCAAAAAGGGGCATGCCATGCATATTATAGTATTGTGTATTTTTATGGTGTCACTTGACACTTGTGTTGTGAAGTGAGTTGACAATGACATGTCCTTTGGAGGGAATTTGTATAACCAATGCATTATTCAAAATATCTTAGTGTGGGCCCAATAGAGTCTTGGTTAGTGAGCCATTAGAATGGTCAAATCAAGTTTGACACATAGGCAAACTTTAGGTGAGTTTATGGAGGGTCAAATTAACTTCTAAGGTTAGATTTAGAGCATTTTTGAAGGTCCATATGTTATACCTATGGGTAAAGGTCAATTTTAGCCATGTGACCACTCACACGTGACTTCCAAGTCACCTTAAAAGTGAGTTTTCCAAGATGGACGAAAATTCAACTTTTGAGGATTTCTCCTTGGTTAGACAACCTTCCATTTGAGTGATAGTTTCTCTTCCTCACTTTCTCTTACCATTTTTAGTTTCCATTTTTAGAAACCATTTAAGAGATTGGGAAGACCAACCTATGAGATCTCACATCCTTTCCAAGGAATTTGGAAAGTGTGAGAAGAGCCTACTTAGGGAAGGGATTCAAACTTAGGATTTTGATCACCCACTCTCAAATCTTGGTGACTTAGAGTTGTTGAAAATTTGGATTTAGAAGTTGCATTTTTTTGGGGGGGAGAAAATACTAGTGGATTGGGAAGCTCTCCTTCAACCATACCTCATACCATTTGTAGGATCAAAGGTTGGTAGTGTTCTTCCATGCATTTTGAATACCATTGTTAAATGAGAAGGAAAATTGTTTTTGTTTTTAGCTTTTGTTGTTTATGTGCTTTGTGGTGGTGGTTGTTGAAATCTTCTTGTGTTTGTCCTTGTAACCTTTGTGATTTTTGTGATTATTTTGTGTTATGGGTGTTTCAAGGCCATACTCACCCTTGGGAGGGTAGAGTAGCCTTGGGGTAAAGGGTTTCTTGATAGCCTAAGAGTGTAGAAATTCTCTTATTGGAAGAGAGAGATGCACAAGGTTTATGGGACCCTTGTTGCATTATTTTTATGCTTATACAAAAGGGGGTCATAAGGGGATATATGGGCTTGTAAGCCATGGGGGACATAAGGTTTGTTTTGGGTCAAGTATGTGAACTTGAGTTGGTTGTATTTTGGTAGCCTTGTAAATGCATTTTTTCATCTTTCTTGCTGATCTCTTCTAGGTGCTTGGTCTACCTTCACCCCACAAAGTTAGTCACATAGTGACAATGTAAATTCCTTGGGTAGGGAGTTTATTTGTTGTTTAAGTCTTTCTTGCATATGTGGTTGAGTTTGTTTGTGACCCATTTAACCTTGGTTCTCCTAGCTCGGGGGTGACTTCTTGTAAGCCTAGGTTGGGAGGTGAGCCTCCATGGTCACAACCTATAAGCTTGTTTGTAGGTTTTCATTTGGGATAAAGGATGGAGAAAAACCAAGTTCATGTGCAAAGTCTCCTATTAAATTTATTTTGTATTATGAAAAGATGTATTGTAACAAGCTCCTTATTTTCTTTGTAAAGAAAAAGAGAGGCTTGAAGTTGTAATCTTGTTATTATTGTAAAGTGGATTCAAAAGAAAAGAATGTATATTTACCTTTGTTGTATATTCATTACATTAGAATCAAAGAAGCATTTAAATAGTATTCCTATATTGTTTATTTAATATCATGAAATGGAGTAGGAATTGTAAACTTATTTTCAGCTTTAATGTCTATTGAAAAAGAAATATATATAAAAATAAAAAGGTAGATAAACATTTAAATAAAATGTAGCTTTATCTCTTTACTTAGTTTTATGGTGTAAACTTGCTTAGTATGAAATCTAAACATGCAGTGTTGAATAAATATATTTGCAATTCATTTATTTATTTGAACATATTCTTATGTTAAAAAGTGCTAGTAGCAAATCTGCAGTAGAAAACAAATATTTAACAGAATGCAAACCAGAAAGTTAAAGTTCATATTTAAGTCTTGTGTTCATTAATTATGTACACTAATTGTTAATGCTGGTTAGTCTTAAAGAAAATAAAATCATTACTATTATATATATACTATTCTGGTAATTTTTCTGTGAGACCTTCTCTAAGAAAAAAAAATATTTTACTTGTAAATCAAATGTTGTTGTATTATAGTCTATTCTGGAAAATACATTTGCATAGTAAATGTATGTTAATATAAATATATCTACACAACACATGTTAATAAAATAATAATACTACTAGCATGCAAATCTATAAAATACATTGGATATCACAATGAATGTGTTTTTTTGTTCAACTATATATATATATATATGTAAATATATGTTGCTATAAAATTTAATAAATTTGTTCTAAAACTGAGAACCTCATCTATATATAATAAAAAAATATGTATATATACAACTATATATATATATATATATATCATGTAAAAAAATAAAAAATAAATAGATTGTTTAAGCTTTCATTGAGTTGGTAGATGTTCGGGGTTGGGTTGGGGGAGCCTACGACTCTACCCCTCCCCCCACCAGCCGTGAAGCCACGACCATGACTGTAGGCCGCAACCCACAGTCTTGGGCGACCACGGCTGTGAGTTGTGACTCACAGCCATGGGCAGCCATGGCGGTGAGATTGCAGTCGTCGCTCGTCCACCACCTCCACTCCCATCCCATCACCACCTGTGCATTAACCACCGCCTGGTTAACACCTCTGCCACCAACCTGCAAAACCATCGCCTTCCTCCATGATCAGCCCCTGTAGCAAAGGAAAAATAAAATAAATGTAAACCCTAACCTAATTCTGGGTTAGGGTTATGAAAATAGGAAACAAAAAAGAATAGATAGTTTTCATGTATAATAGAATAATAGGGATAAGGAAACCCTAAATAGGGTTAAAGGAATATAACAATATTATATTGAGAGAGGATTTGAAATTTAAATTAAAGTGAATGGGGAGGGTCCCCATTTTAAGTAAAGTAAAATTTTAATGTTAGAGGGGACATTTTAATCTATTAGGGAGTAATTTTTTATTTGGAATATTTTAATGGGAAAATTTCTCATTTATAATAAAGTAATTTTTGTTATAGCGTAAGGGGGGGAGGGGTTTATTATTTATATTAAAGGTTAATTATTTTTATAAAAGAATATTGGGGTTTATATTTTCATGGTTAGATTATATATATATATATATATATATAAAGAATATTGGGGTTTATATTTTCATGGTTAGATTATATATATATATATATATATATATATATATATATATATATATATATATATATATATATATATATATATATATATATATATATATATAATTTTCATTAACATTTATCATTGGGTATTTTAATTTTTAATGGTCAATTAAACCCCTAAGGGGGTAATTTCATTATATATGATTAATTTATATTTATAAGAGTTGATTTAATTTTAATGCTTATCTATAGGAAGATTTAATTTCTAAGTCAACTTAA
Organism: Cryptomeria japonica; assembly: GCF_030272615.1. Taxonomy (NCBI): domain Eukaryota; kingdom Viridiplantae; phylum Streptophyta; class Pinopsida; order Cupressales; family Cupressaceae; genus Cryptomeria; species Cryptomeria japonica. The sequence continues at coordinate 482,205,351 of NC_081408.1, read as the reverse complement.
TAGTGTTATTCGAGGATGTTGGAGACGTTTCAATTAATTGCCCTTATAATTGTTATTAATACAAAGAATTGTATTAATGTTAATTTAGTGAAATTTGGAGTTATTTAAATTTTTGTAAGGGATTAATAATAACTCATAATGTAATTAAGATTTGAGGATTTTATTTGGGTGAATTAATTAATTAATTAATTAAGTTGTGATGACCTTATAGGGTTAAATAAGTCAGTTTAAGTAATGGTAATTATTGGAATTGTTAAGTAGATTAAAATCTAATTTATTTATTAAACCGCTTAGGAGATTGAAATAAGACTTATGTCTCCTAATTAAATTAAATAATTTTTTGCTCACTTTAGAACCCATTCTTAATGACACTTAAGTTATCCTTTAGTGAAACTAATTAAGTTATCTCATATTTTGAACGTAGAACATCAAGTATTATAGTGTAGTTTAAAAAACAAAAAATGTTGTGTTTTTGCCTAGAAGTTTGGGCATGACACCAAATTTCTTCAACAATTCCCTAGCATACTTAGTTTGATAGATAATAATACCTTTATCAGTCTGATTAATCTGCAAACCTAAGAAAAATTTCATTTCCCCAATCATAGACCTTTCAAATTCTTTCTCCATATTCTTAGAAAAATTCATGCACAACTTATCTTCACCTCCAAAAATGATGTCATCAACAAAAAATTCAATAATCAATATATCATCATCAGTGACTTTATAATATAGATTATTGTTAGCATTACCTTTAGTGAATTCAAGCTTCAAAAGATATTTATCTAACCTTGCATACCAAGTTCTAGGTGTCTGTTTCAATCCATATAAAGCTTTCCTTCACCCGCAAACCATGTTTTTATCATCTGAAAGTGAAGAACCATCAGGTTTCTCAATATAAACTCCCTCATCAAGATCCCCATTCAAAAATGCACACTTTACATCCATATGATAAACCTTGTAGTTCTTATGTGCAACATAGGCAAGAAATAATCTTACAGCTTCAATCCGAGCTACAGGTGCAAATGTCTCATCATACTCAATTCCTTCCTTCTAACAATATCCTTTACAAACCAATCTAGCTTTATTCCTTACAACTTGACCATCTTCACTCAATTTATTCCTAAAAACCCATTTAGTTCCAAAAACATTCTTATTTTAAGGTCGGGGAACTAAAGTCCATCTATAATTTTTCTCAATTTGATCTAATTCTTCTTCCATAGATTTCAACCAACATTCATCTTTACATTCTTCAATTACTGATACCAGTTCAACTTGAGAAATTAAACATACCTCATTAGATGTCAATCTCCTTCTTGTCATCACTCCATTGTTCTTATCCCCAATGATTCAATCTCATATACCTAGGAGTCTTCTACCTCTTTGTTGCTCTTCGCAGTTCTTCAGTTACTATTGAATTTTTTGATAATGCCAGAGTAACTGGTTCAACATTATGTTTTGGTAAAGGTGCTACCAGTTCAGTTATGATCATTTCCACTGTTGGTTCTTGCTCATAAACTCTGATTTGACTTCTATTCAGCTCATCCACCTTGACATTAGCACTCTCCACAATTCTCTTTAATCTTTTGTTATAACATCTATATGCTTTTATTTCATTAGAATAACCAAGAAAAATTCCTTCATCACATCTAGGATCAAATTTGCCAGTAATATCATCTCTCCTAATATAACATTTAATACCAAATATTCTGAAATACTTAACTGTAGGTGTGTTACCAAACCATAATTCATAAGGCGTCTTACCAGTTTCTCCTTTGATATGTACTCTATTGAATTTATAAATCATTGTGCTTGTTGCTTCTCTCTAGTAGATATGAGGTAGACTAGCTTCCATCATAATTGTTCTAGTAGAATTTGTATGCAGGAAAAGCGGGGTGATGAAGCTTAAAATGTGAAAATTAAAGCTCAAAGAGGCTTATCCACACACCCATAGGACTTCTTGGTACAAGTTATGGAGTCATGAAGAATGACTTAACTTCCCAAGGATGGTTCCATGGTTCTCTATCTCACAAGGTCCTCAAACCAATGCCTTTGCTCTTAGATCACTAAGCAAAGTGGCTTAGGGATGACAAATGCAAGAATGAGGGATGCTTATGATTGATTTAGTTATGAAAATGCATCCTATAGATGCATGATTCTACAAATGTAATAAACTAGATTATAAGATGACAAGATTAGTAGCAATACTATCCTAACATGATATACTAGTTTATGAGTTAAGCTAATGATAAAGGAAATAGTCTAAAATGCTTATTAGATTTATTCCTATAACAAAGAGAAGCTAGATGTGTTAATAAAATTGAGCATAAATGAGATACTAAATCTTGCATGGATCCTTAAAATGGAGGAATGAGAGCTCTATTTATAGTGAAAATAGGGCAATGGATGGTCAGGATTGAAAGAGTTAATCAAGGGTCAAGTTTGAAAGTTGTCAATCCATGTTTTCAATTTTCACCAATGAAATGGTGACAATTGTCAACATAAGGCTAGTTGAGAGGAGAGGTAAGAAGCATTAAATGCTTGAGAAGACCTCATGGTTACCTTAGGAGGTAAGGGTTAAGGTTAGGTTAGGGTTATCCATTGGATAAAGCTTTTACCCAAGGGGTAAACTCTTGTGTAAAGGTTAAAAGAATAACCATGGTCAAAGCAATAAATGCTTTATGAGACCCTTGGGTTAGATGGAGGTTAAGTTAGTCAAAAAGTCTCTAACCATGCCACTAAGGGTTAGTTAACCATTAATGGTTTAAAGACTTTGGGGACAAATTTGTAAGAGTCCTTCCAAATTTGGGGGTAGCTTGTTGAATGGATAAAGGCTTTAATGCCTTTTGAAGACTTTACTCCAAATTTGAGAAGTGACATCCTCAAATTTAGGGGAAGGGGATAATGGATGGGTTTGGGGTTAATTGATTAGGATTAGATGGATTCTAGAAGAAATTAGGAATAGGGTTAGGAGGCAAGTGGGAGATTTAAATAAATTATATTTATTTAATTGGGGTAAACTATTTAATTAAATGTTAATTTAATTAAAAGTAGAGAGAAGGGTTTTAATTAAATAAAATGATTTATTCAATTAAATGATGCAAAAAGGGCTTAAGTGAATTTAACTAAATAAATTGAATAATTTACTTAATTAAATAGAGGAATTAGAATAAAATGAACATTAAATATTCATTTAGGAATATGGTCATTTTTATACGTCTATATTTTGCCCCTCTTTGAAGTGACGTGTGTGCACATGTTGATTCAAAGAAAATGATGTGTCGTCATGATTTAGTTATGATCAATTTTTTATGTTGTTTTGAGATTTTCAAGTCATGCCCCAGATTTGATAAACGATGTTGATAATGATGTTGATAATGCCCCCTCGGGAGATGAATCAAAAAGTTTGAAAATTTGATTTGATTTAGATAAATTTGATAAATTTCATTGCATTGTACAATTTCATCTATGTTGAATGTGGTAATTTGATTCATCTCCCGATATTGGCATTTGGTAGTGTTGTAGGAGATACCACGAGCAATTTTACGTGTCCCTCTATGTAACCCTAATTTTGATTTACCCTACCGCAAGCAATTTTACGCGTCCCTCTATGTAACCCTAATTTTGATTTACCCTATATAAAGGGAAAAAGTGATTTCTTTTGTCTCATTTGTGCTTGTTGACTTTGAAGAAAGTGATTTTTGGAGAGAAGTCAATATGTCGGTTTCATATTCTTCTCATTGATTTGAGTGCGGTTGGTGGTATCAGAGGCCTGCCGTGTATGGAGCACTAGTAAATCAACCTTTTTGACCCCTTTTGGATTTTTTATTTTGTCATTTTTGATCATGTTTTTTATTTTGTCATGCAGATTTTACGTTTTAGCGCGTTGGGGTCAAAGCGTAGCGCATACGATAAATTTCGTAGCATGTAGGTTTTAATGAATTAGGGTAGTGTCCGAAAGGTTTTGGGTAGCGCATCGCTAGGTTAGGATAGTGCGTAGGATTAGTTCAGTGCACCAGGGTCACAGGGTAGTGCATTGGAGATACCTAGCACATAGGGTTTCTAGGGGGTCGTATGAGTAGGTCTAGATAGCACATAGGTATGACCTAGTGCATAGGGATATATATGTAGCGCAAGAACATAATAGAATAGCGCATAGGGTAGTTTTAGTGCTTATGGTAGGTTAGGTGGCACTTTGGAAGAAAAGGGTAGTGCATAGGTTTCGGCTAGAACATAGGGTAGATTGGGTAGCACTTGGCAAGGATAGGGTAGCACATGATAAGCAGTTTAGTGCGTAGACAAAATTGTTTAGCGCATAGGCAAAAATTTTTCGTATAGTGCGATGTGGGAATGAAAAAAATTGATAGGTTGGTGCCAGTTCTGTTGGGATAAGTGTAAATTGTCGGTCAGTGTGTCTGCTATCGTTGTTTTGATAAGTTTGTCCAATATGAGTTCTGATAAAACTTGATTTGATTTTGCGATTTTTCAATTTGATATAGATTTGATGCAAATTTGATATGATGTGGTTTTGGATATGAATGTGGAGCTTGAGTTGTTTTACAAGCTGTATTAATTGTGAAACTTGAGTTGTGTTACAAGTTGATTTGATTGTGGAACTTGAGTTGTTTTACAAGTTGATATGGATGTGAATCTTGAGTTGTGTTTCAAGCTGATATGATTTAATGGATTGATATGATGTGGAACTTGATTTAGATTTTCAAAGTTTCAAGTTTTGATAAGAATTTGATTTTGGTATCTATGTTGTGAGGAGGAAACTGATATTGGACTTGTTTCATTTTTTTGACAGGAGTGTTTTGGAGTGGTTCAGTCGCGTGAGCGATTTTCAAGACCATGGTCCTTAATACCATGATTGACACAGGCAGATAGAGACATTATTGAGAGGTGTGGCTTGACCCCGTTGTTAGATATGCCTTAGTTTATCATGAATCAAGGTTTATTGACTGCATTGGTGGAGAGGTGGCACAGTGACACGAACACCTTCCATTTGGCGACAGGTGAGATTATAGTGACATAGGATTGTTACCAGATTCTATAGATTCCTGTGGTAGGTGCATTGCTTCCTTATGAGTAGACCGAGGAGGGTGGGACTGAGGCACTTCACCAGATCTTTCAGGATGATACTGTTTGTGGGTATGAGATCCCCTAGCAAGAGTTTTTGGATTTGGATTACGTGCCTCTACCATCAGTTCTGGCAGGCTACATAGGTGGTTTCCTATGTAACAACCGTAGGTCGAAGGGACTAGCAGTGAGGTGGGGATTGGTTCTGGAGGATATGGTGATGTAGGGTCGCCGATTTGCATGGGGGTCGACTATGCTAGCCCACTTATACAGGGATTTACATCAAATGGTATACCTAGGTTATGGCAGTTTATCACCTGGAGTGACACTACTACAGGTATGGGCATGGGAGCGTATTCCCGCAGCTAGGCCATTGGCAGATAGAGATAGGCTTGTTGGCTGTGCGTATGCATATTGGTACAGAGGGATAGTTGTCCAGTGTAAGCTGGGAAAACTAGAGCACTGGAGGAGAGTGCTGGATGATATCGATATGGTCATCTGGTGATCATATACAGGTTGCAAGGTATGGGCCGAGGATGGGATGGAGATGTTGATGAATATTAAGAGGGGGGGTGAATTAGTATGCCAAAAATCTTCACACTAAAACACTTTACAAGACTAGCAGTAAACCGGTAAAATAGTTTAATAGACAAACCAGTTAACAAACATGCAAACCAAATAGCTAATAATGCATTTACCCACAGAAGCACAAACACCATAACACAAGATATTTTGACATGGAAACCCAAATGGGAAAAACCACGGTGAGATGGAACTCACAAGTCACTATCTACAGAATAGGAACCAGACTAGTTAACGTTAGACTGGTTAAGGTCTTATAGCGTTCTTTACCAAAAAAAATCTTATTAGGAATCTCAATCTCTATTAGGAGACAAGTCTAATTAAAGACTACCTTGCTAGAGGATTTTAGACTCATAGATGTGAACCACCTTGTTAGAGGATTTTCAAGAGGTTTTTGGGCCTACCCGGTTAAGGGCTACAAACTTGTCAAAGATGTGAGGAATCAATAAGTGTTTGATCTAGCTAATAGCATATACTGCTTGGTTAGATCCTTGATGGCTCGTTCTTAATGCTCTATTGCATTACTTCAGTCTTCTACACATTCATAATCTCTCCAACTCCTTAACCACCTTAAACCCTAGCCGCAATATCAACTATCACAACAACCTAAAACCCTAGACATGATGTCCTTATAAAGGAAACTGATTTCATGTCGGTCCAATAGGATTACATCACAATTTCCTAGGTTCAATGAACCTAGACATACTAGGTAATATGTCACAAAAATCATCACTACAGTGTCGGCACCATCAAACAATCGGTGGGTGGTAATTCATCACAAAGTACTACCGGTTCATACAAAATGTCGATTGCCAGTTTGACAAAAAATGAAGACTGGTAGAAATGTGTTATGCTGCTTTAATCCCTTATACCGCTTGAGATCAACATGCCACTTCAGACCAGGAAACACATTCTGCATTAACATCAATAGTCTAAAGACTATAATACAACATACCTACAACATACCAGTTGGAACAAATACTGGTTGTGCTCTAACTCATACATATAAAGAGGATCTCAATGCAAGTGTGTGTCCATCAATGACAATAACAACATAAACATTAGAAAATGCCAACAATCTCCCCCTTTGGCATTGATGGCAACACTTATGAAAATAAATTTTTGACATCTAAGTGTTTTACATCAAAATCATGCCATTAGAAAAATTTCTTCCCCTAAGCATATACAATATCCCCTTAACAATACAATGTATAACAATTTTGCGTATAGAGCATAAACATTGAGATATACAGAGCATATAATCAAAATTTGATTACCAGATACTTTTCCCAATAGAATTCTTCTCCCCCTTTGCCAACAATGACAAAGAACAGCTGAACAACCCTATTTTCATTTGATATTAAAAATAATAAAAGTTTATGACAACAAGGAATGATACTTGTCAAAAATAGATTTAAAGTCCTGCAAGAATTGTTTCATTGACAGAGACTAGGACTCAAGTAGGGAGGTGGCTACTTTTTTCTCTGTCTGCATCTAGGAGACCTGTTCTTCCATAGCATCAATTGTGCTCATTTCCTATGTAACAGTTAAGGCATCCAGGTTCAGATAGCACTTCTAAAGAATTTTCAATCATGGGAGTAGAACCAGTTGAAGCTCCTACAAATCTCTGGACCGAGTGTTGATCTCTTGCTCCATTTTTGCTATCTGGATATGAAACCAGTGAATGGTTTGCCCATAAGTTGTGAAGGAATCATAAGGCAGCTTGAATGTGCTCAAGTAGGACTGCAAGTCCTGTCCAAGTTTTTGCTTCTAAGCTAGCACATCATCATAGAACAGATGGGGTTGACAGATTTTGCTGAGTAGCATATTCCCCTCATCTAGAGTGTCCCTTATATCCTTTTGTTCTTTCTTCAGTTCAGTCTAGAGCTCATTCAACTTTTTCTCCAAAGCTATATTAAGAGCCTTTTGATGCTCCTTCTTGACATTAGCCTTTGCTACCTCTTCAAGGCTTTGCACCTAATCATCTACTACTATGCATAGGAGCTTTAGTCTAGCTAGTGATGAATCAGTGTTTGGAAGATTTGTACTGGATATCAAACCGGTAAGCATATCCATAGTTGCTTGGATTACATCTTTCTCCTTCTTCCATAAAATGATTTCAAGGCACTCTTGAGATACCTTGATACTCTACATTAGCTCTATTTCACTTGCAGACTGGAGATCTATAGGATTGGAGAGGTTAGCTGGTTTGGCTTGACTCCCGATTGCCTTCAGAGTCTCCATCTGGGTGCTTTTCGCTGCTTCTCCTGCCTTGTCCTCTTCCACTTTCTTCTTCTCCACTTCTCTCCTCTTCTCTGCTTCCTTGTCCTCCTCAACCTTTTTCTTTTTTGCTTCCTTCTTCTTCTCTTGTTCCTTATCTTCTTTTTCCTTCTTCTTCTCCTGTTCCTTATCTTCTTTTTCCTTCTTCTTCCTCTCTGCTTCCTTATTTTTCTCTTGTTCCTTATCCTCCTCTTCTTTCTTTTTCTTTTCATCTTCTTGCTTCTTTTTCTCCTCTTCATCCTTCTTCTGCTTCTCCTCTTCATCTTTCTTCTTCTTCTCCTCTTCATCTTTCTTCTTTTTCTCCTCTTCATCTTTCTTCTTTTTCTCTTCTTCCTTCTTCTTGTGCTTCTTTTCTTCATCCTTTTTCCTCTGCTCTACCTCTTCCTTTGCCGCTTCCTGTCTATCCTCGGCTTGCTTATCAGCCTATTTAGCCTATTGCTTCAGATGGTGTTTCCTGAGTATCATCCTCAACATCCAGAGCATCGACATCAATGGCGTTGATTGGTTCAATGACTGGATTTCCTTCATCATCAAATACTTCATCCGGTTTGGATATAGCCGGTTCTTCTTCTGCTTGCCAGTTGGCCGAACGTGCTTTGTGAGTCTAGACAACGGTTTGCATAAATAGATGGGTGTCTTTTTCGACATCAGCAACTCTACCTTCTAACAACTAGAGTCTTCTTTTTCTAGTGAAGAAGAGTCCTTTATTTAGATCAATAACATCATATAATTCAGAATTTGATAGGTCGGGAAAGTATTGTGCAAAAAAATTCTCTCTAATTTCCTGTTCTTTCTCTATGGCAATGCACCATATATTATCTAATGACATATATAAAGAATCCAGTGTCTGAGACTTAATCTCTGAGGGTGACCAGTCATTACTACACAAATACTGAATTCTTTCCTTTTCAACTGCTTCCTTTTCATCCTCATTGAAGTCATCAAAATACTCAAGTAAATCATTTAACACTTTTCACCTAATATTCTTTATTGTTCTTTGACAATGTGTCAAAGGTTTATAGGAGGAGATATCTATATTTACCAGTGCAGAAGATGCTGGTTCATTCTTGGTCTTCTTCTTTGCTTGACGTGTTTTCTTTGGCTTTTCCTCAGACACAGTTTCCTCTGAGTCTGGAGAGGTGTTCCTTGTCTTCCTCTTTCTCTGGAACACTTTAGCTAGTGTAGCTTTTGGTTTCTTCTTAGCTGGTGACCGCTTGGTCACTTTTGGAGTTGCAGTAGTAACCAATGCTGATGCTGCAGGCACTGCCTTTGCCTTCTTCACTACCGGTTCTTTCTCTTTCATTGTTGGTGGTTCCTCAGCCGGTGCTATCCTCTCTAAGTAGGTGTCAGTTCTCTTCACCTTAGGATCAAGCAGTGCAATAAGGGTAGAGGCATACCCTTCTAGCATGTCATACATCACCTGATAGCCCATTGGCTCCACTTCTTCCTGTCTAGGCTCAGTGGCCTCCATTATGCATTTATCTACTTGGATGGTGAAGTAGATATTGTCTTCATATTTCTTGACCATGTCTCCCGATATCCTCACTCTTTGGCTCATCTTCCTTCTGAACTCATCAAAATACTTGTTCAGAATATTAGGATAATCGGTTCCAAGTGCTTCAATGCTTTCCTTGATTTGCTTGGTTACTAGTTGGTCACCAGACCACTGAACATCTCCTACTCCTGGGAAGTAGCCTTGGAAATAGAAGAACAACCCCACCAATAGTTGTCCAAACTTCAACCTAAGTGCATTATCCTGTTTGATCACCTTCAGAGTCAACAGGAGTTGTCTCTGCATATCGGTGCACAGATCAAATGATGCATCCTCCTTTATCATCTGATAAGCAGCATTTACCACTGCAGTAGATATAGAGTTAATCCTACTGGCTGAGAATGTCCGGTATCCAATCACCATACATGCATACTTCACCAGATCATCCTTCATAGGATTTACTGTCATGCCTCGTGAGTTGCTCATTGAACTGGTGAGCTTGGCCATTTCAGTTTTGCTTACCGTTCTTAGGGCTAGCACTTCCCCTGTGTTGTAGAATCTGGTGACTGCATGAATTGCCTGCAGCATGATGTCATGTGTTCTTTCTAGGTACATCTTATCACCATGGACTTTGCTCAGAATGATCCTTATGTGATCCTCTGTAAAATCTTCCAGGAAGTAGACAACATTGTGGAGCTTTTTCTTCTCCAAAATATTAAATTCTGGTTTGATCTTCTTATCTATGCTGCAAAATAAACCTAATTGGGTGTGGATAGCTAGAGACCCTAGGTCTTCTATTTTGCAGTCTATGTAGTTAGAGATTCCCTCTTCTACTATCACACTAGCCAGAACTTGTGATAGGGCATTATACTTGGACTTTCATTGAATAAAATTTTCAGACTTGACAGATGCACTAGAACTGGTATGAGATGTGGAAGCCATGATAGAAACCTTAAGAACTTGAGAAATACCTTTTGAAACACGCAAAATTAGGGCTTGCAAATTCTCCTTAACTTCACACTCCATCGATTGTTGAATCACCGCTTTGTGTTCTCCACTTGACCGTTTCCAGTTTGAATTTGAATCTCCTTCACGATTTCTCAATTTCTCCAAATCTCTGCTCAAATTGCCTTTTCGTCACTCTGCTCTTTGAGAAACTTTGCTTTGCTTGAAAATTGATAGTGAGAAATGATTTCAAAAATGCTTTTAAACATAGTCCTCACCTATTGTCATTAATGCTCCTCCATTAGGGCATAAACCCTAATTTTTCCTTTTTACCATTTCTGGTCTTCTACCAAATGACAAGTATAACATACTGGTTAAGGTCTTTTTCCAATGAAAATCGGGGGTTCGAAACATTTTTCCGTTTGCTCCCCCCAAGCTTTTTTGAAGCTTAGTTTGTCAATTCCGTGATTTCCACACTAGGTGCAGAAACTAGTTCCTCTTGTAACACCACTGGTTTCTTCTTCCAATTTTTGTTCATATCTGCTTGAATGGTGTCAACATCAATGTCTCCTTTCGAAGTGACCGGTATATCATCAGATATGCTCTTTCTTGATCTATAGAATCTAGCAATGTGACCCAGTTTGTTGCAGTGATAGCAGACCAATCTAGGTTCTCTCCACGGTCCATTGTCCATGTTTCCAATCTTCCTTCTACATGTTGCAGCAGTATGACAATGACCATGATAGATCATACAATTTTCTCTCCATCCAATTGTCGCTTGATAACCACCGCTTCTTGGCTGATGATTGAAGGCATTAAACCGGTTGTGATTTCGGTTCACAAAAGCTTCAGGACCAACTCTTTGGGTCCTCTGAGGATATCTTCCAGTGTTATTCATAATAGACCTACACTCAGTTGCTTTATGCACATACTTGTTGCATGCATAACAGTTACCATCAAATCTATAGGGTCTAGGATTATCATTTAGGAAATAAGGAAAATTGTTGTAAGCCTTACTCCTACACACATTAGCAGTATGTCCTTCTTTAAGACAGCTGAAACAAATAGGTTTAAACTTTTGCTTACCTTTATCCTTTGATGCCGGTTGTTTCTTTGATGCTCCGGCATTTGTACCAGAGGTCTCACCTTCCTCATGATTGGAATAACCAAGTTCATTGGTATTCTTGACCGGTTTGGCAGATTCAAGCTTTTTCTCTAGCTTGATAGTACTTTTGCTGAACTTAGCAAGTATTTCCTTTGACTCAGAGAGTTCTTTGGAAATAGCAGCATTTGTTTCCAATAGGTTTTCATTCTCAGAGATGGCAGTGTTTAGTTCTCCTTGTATGTCTCCCTTTTCCACTTTGCTTGCATCGAGTTGAGCATTTAGGGCACTCATCTCTTGTTTCAACTTGGAGATCTCAGAGTCTCTTTCTTTCACTAGGTCTTCAGCTTTTCTCCGGTTCTCAAGCTCTTGACACATTTGGATAGTCAATCCTTCCAACTCCTTTCTCGGGTTGGAGTTTGATTCATTCAGCTTATTTACTTTTGCAATTAGGGCTTCCATATCTGCTTCATCTGTAGAACTATTTTCAGATAGCTCCATCAGCTTTTTTGCATGTTCTCTCCTTTTTGCTTGAGATGCCTTGTATTTGACCATAAGATCATCATAGGCTTGCTTAGACTGAGTGACCCGTTGAGTAAGTTCCCTCAAGGTGTATTCCCCCATATCTCTTTCCAAGTGGTTAAACTTATAGAGAGGTAGGCTCTGATACCAATTGATGAATACTAAGAGGGGGGTGAATTAGTATGCCAAAAATCTTCGCACTAAAACACTTTACAAGAATAGCAGTAAACTGCTAAAATAGATTAATAGACAAACCAGTTAACAAACATGCAAACCAAATAGCTAATAATGCATTTACCCATAGAAGCACAAACACCATAACACATTATATTTTGATGCGGAAACCCAAATGGGAAAAACCGCGGTGAGATGGAACTCACAAGTCACTATCTGCAGAATAGGAATCAGACTGGTTAAGGTCAGATCGGTTAAGGTCTTATAGCGTTCTTTACTAGAACAGATCTTGTTAGGAATCTCAATCTCTATTAGGAGACAAGTCCAATTAAAGACTACCTTGCTAGAGGATTTTAGACTCACAGATGTGAACCACCTTGTTAGAGGATTTTCAAGAGGCTTTTGGGCCTACCGGTTAAGGGCTACAAACTTGTCAAAGATGTGAGTAATCAACAAGTGTTTGATCTAGCTAATAGCGCAGACTGCTCGGTTAGATCATTGATGGCTCGTTCTTAATGCTCTATTGCATTACCTCAGTCTTCTACACATTCATAATCTCTCCAACTCCTTAACCACCTTAAACCCTAGCCGCAATATCAACTATCGCAACAACACTAATAACAACAACCTAAAACCCTAGACATGATGTCCTTATAAAGGAAACTGATTTCATGTCGGTCCAATAGGATTACATCACAATTTCCTAGGTTAAATGAACCTAGACATACTAGGTAATACATCACAAAAAGTATCACTACAGTGTCGGCACCGTCAAACAATCGGTGGGTGGTAACTCATCACAAAGTACTACCGGTTCATACAAAATGCCGGTTGCCGGTTTGACAAAAAATGAAGACTGGTAGAAATGTTTTATGTCACTTTAATCCCTCGTACTGCTTGAGATCAACATGCTACTTTAGACCGGGAAACACACTCTACAAAAACATCAATAGTCTAAAGACTATAATACAACATACCTACAACATACCGGTTGTGCTCTAACTCATACATATAAAGAGGATCTCAATGCAAGTGTGTGTCCATTAATGACAATCACAACATAAACATCCAAAAATGCTAATAGATGCCCTATGTTTACATGACCAGATATTTGATAGGGAGGACACCCTTTGTTATTAAGAGGTTTCTGCATAGTCGAGTGCTGCAGCAGTATGGTCAACAACAGGGGATTCCATAGGGAGCATGTTTTTATGCTCGACGGAGATAGAATATTCTTGATTGGGGACCTATGATTGATAGCATGATGGCAGTGGAGGAGTTCTTTCATGCAGCCAGCTAGATTTTTGATTATGCCCCTGAGATAGTGGATGCAAGGATGACTAACAAGTTTGCAGCACTCTTTGCAGCACATGCAGTGGCCAGGATATCGGATCCAGCTAAGATGATTCCATCTTTTGATGATGATGAGGAGCTAGATGAGGGGGGTGGTGATGGAGGAGGAGATGATGGTGGAGATGGCAGAGGAGGTGGCTGAGGTCAGCGAGGAGATAGAGGGAGATTGGATCAGGGTAGGAGAGGAGATAGGGGTGGAGATGGTGGTGATAGGGAGATATGGGCAGAGAGAGCTGTGTGGCAGGCTATGATGGATAGAGGGAGAGGAGGTATGGCTATTAGAGCTGGGGGTGAGGAGAGGGTTGGGGAGGTGATAGCGGCAGTGGGAGGGTACGATGACATGTGAAGATAGGCCCAGAGGAGGAGGTCAGATGTTTTACCTCCACCTACACCGAGGATAGGTAGAGGGACAGAGGGTACCCCTTCACAGGTACCCTTGCAAATGCGGATAGAGGATGCACAAATTAGATTGTTGTAGTTGTCAGTGCAACACTTGCAGACATAGTTGATGGCGCATCAGTGCCAGATTACTCAGTTGACCATAGAGCATGATACTGAGATAGAGCGATGGGGTTAAGCAAAGGAGCTCACAGCGAGTTTGCAGAGAGCTGCAGTAGGTGGTCTGATGAGAGACACCTTGAGAGAGCTGGCTTTGAGAGCCAAGGAGGCAGAGTACTATAGGAGACATTATGAGGATGCGGTGCCTAGGGAGCACCGAGTGCAGAGTTTTTCACATTCGAGATCTAGTCGATCCTGAGAGATTGGGTCAAGGACAGAGAGCAAGGGCATGACAAGGCCTCCTAGATAGGATCCACCTAGAGATCTAGGTGCTGGGACATCTACAGTGAGACCGTCACCTTTAGAAGATAGTCATACCTAAGAGATGTTGTCTCCATTGTATTTTGATCATTTTGTTGTATTGGCACAGACATGACATATTTTGTATATTGATCATTCTTTGATATATATATATATATATATGACACCATTTTCTTTGATCCTCATGTGATGTGTTATGGATTATGCTTTCTATATGCTTTTGATTATTCTATGATGATGCAATGCTTAGATAGATGTATGTGATGTGATATGTGATGAATATGATGTGATAATGCAAGATGTTGGGAGATGTATCTTGAAAATGAGATGTGTAATAATGATATGCTGTGAGATGTATCTTGAAAATGAGATGTATGATAATGATATGCTGTGAGATGTATCTTGAAAATGAGATGTATGATAATGATATGCTGTGAGATATATCTTGAAAATGAGATGTATGATAATGATATGCAACTAATTGTAAAATGATATGCAATTACTTGTAAAATGATATGCAACTAATTGTAAAATGATATGCAATTACTTGTAAAATGATATGGAACCAATTGTAAAATGATATGCAATTACTTGTAAAATGATATGCAACTAATTGATTTTGAGCATCCTCATTTTGCATTCATCATCCCTATATAGCCACATGTTGTTTGCTTTATTTGTATGTATCATAATTGAGCATTGATTTGTTTTGGGATATGCTAAAAATTTATACAAGCATAATGGTATAATTGAACCATAATGACCTGAGAAAAATTTACATGATTTTTGATTTTGCAAGATAGCACACGCGTCAAGGTATAATTGAACCAAGATGACTTAAGTGCAGATTGCATAGAAACAAACAAGATTAAATCATTTGTATGCATGATGTGGAATCATGTCTTCAGTGATATGATGTGAGTCACGTCTCGAGACAAGTATCGACACAGTATAGATATTCACCTCACAGACAAAAAAATGAAGAAAATATTGGAGTCCCCACGATGTTCTCTAGCTTTGAAGCATTATTGAGAAAATTTAGAGTATCCAACAATTCAAAAAGTTCAAGTGCAAAAATAGTCAAAAATTTATTCAAGATACAACATTTGATACTTCAGAAAATCATCCATCATATTTGTGAAACCTTGTTAAGCGATAAATGTTTTGCTTTGCGATTGTGCAAGTGTTGTTTGCTAGATATGAAGTTCTGAGTTTGCGACAAGTTTTGATGTTTTGAACTTTTTGCAAGTTTTGATTACTGCCCCTAGTCAAGTGTACTTCTTAATGTGGATATGTACAGTGATTACCAAACCATGGTGAGATGTGGTGAAAGGATATGCGGATAAACCAGGATAGTGACTATGCTAAGTATGGCCTAGATGGATATTGTGATAAAAATGTCAGGCGATGGCTGATAGTTCTTTTAGTATGGATATAATGGTATGGATATAGATAGAGGAGCTATCCTCTCACAATAGTGCATGTTCCAGGTTTTCACCAGTTGCTTTTATTGTACCTTTTTCTTGATTTTTTTGATTTTTTTTTTTACTTTTCCATGCATTAGATTACTCAAGTGTAGTATTTCTTCAAATGAATGTTGTTAGTTGGTTCATCGAGCACATCTCCTTCTAAACTTGTTAGCTGATAGGTGCCTGATTCATAGGCTGATATGATGACATAGGGACCTAACCAATTAGGTTCAAATTTCCCTTTCTTTTCCTGATCCTGTTGATTCCTATGATTTTCCTTGAGTACTAGGTCACCAATTTTAAAAATTTTGGGAATGACCTTGTGGTTGTAGCTCCTGCACGTACGGTGCTAATATGCTTTGAGATGAGTGTAGGCCCATTAACATTTTTCATATAGAAGCTCGAGCTCTTATAGTCGGTTAACTCGATACTCTTCATCTGGGATTAAGCCTTTCAAAGAGACTCTGAGAGATGGAATTTATACCTCCAAGGGTAAAATTGTTTCTAATCCATATACCAATGAATATGGTGTAGCTCCTATAGGTGTGTGGATACTGGTTCTGTAGGCCCAAAGTGTTGGATTGAGTTGTATATGTCAATCTTTGCCTGCATCATTCATTGTTTTCTTTAGGATTTTCAATATTGTTTTGTTGGATGCTTCTACCTAACCATTCCCCTGTGGGCAGTAAGGTGTAGAAAAATGATGTTGGATTTTGAATTTTTCACATAGTTCTCGCACATCTTGGTTTTTGAAAGGTCATCCATTATCTGTGATGATGGAGATTGGAATGCCATATCTGCAAATGAGATAATTAAGGATAAAAGAGGCAATTTGTTTCCCAATCACTGTGGTCATGGGGAGTGCTTCTATCCATTTGGTAAAGTATTTCATTGCAGTTATAATGAGCTTGTGTCCATTTGAAGATGAAGGATGAATTTTGTCGACCAAGTCTATTCCCCACTGACAGAAGGGCCAGGATGTTGTGAATGGCTATAGTTCCTATACTGGTGCATGTATAAGATTGCCATGGATTTGGCATTTAGGACACTTCTTTGCAAAGTGATAAGAGTCTTTTTCCATTGTTGGCCAGTAATATCCCATTCTTAGAAGCTTTTTAGCAAGAGTAGTACCACTTGAATGTGTGTCATAGATACCTTCATGAAGCTCATGTAAAGCGGAGTCAAATTCATTATGATCAAGACAACGAAGAAGAGTACCATCTAGACCTCGATGGTACAAAGTATTAGCAGTAAGAGTATAATGAGTGGCTTGCTAGATAAAGTTGCATTTTTGGTTTTGAGATAGGTCAATGGGTAGGATATTGTTCTTAAGATAGTCGTAGATGGGTCCATATAATGGAGAGTCTGAACCAGTCAAGGTATAGATAACATGGGATTTTGAATGGTCATAGGCTGGGGAGAACAGTTGCTCTACCAGAAACTCGTAACAATTCAGTTGTTCTGGAATTTGCAATAGTGAAGTGATAGTAGCCATGGCATCAGCTTCTCTATTATCCAACCTTGGTATTTGCTTGAAGGTGATGTGTACAAAATATTTTTTAAAATCATCCACCATTCATTTGTATGGTAGCAGCTTGTTGTCCTTTGTTTGATAGTCACTGTTGATTTGATTGATGACTAGTTGTGAATCTCCGTAGACTTTTAATTTTGTGATCCTCCATTCTACGGCCATTTTGATGCCTCATATTCAACAACATTATTTGTGCATGGAAACGTAAGCCTATATGATCTTGGTATAGTGTGTCCTTCAGGAGTGATGAACAAAACGCCAACACCTGAGCCATGTTGTGTGTAGGATCCATCAAAATATAAGGTCCATTTTTTGGTGGAGATAGCAAGAATGTCTTTGTCTAGAAATTCGATCTCCATAGTTTGTTTTCCAGGTAGTGGTGCTTCTGCCAGTTGATCTGCAATTTCTTGTCCTTTGATAGCTTATTGTTCTGTGTAGTGGATATCAAATTCACTGAGGATCATGACCCACTTAGCTAATCTACCTGTAAGAGCTTCTTTACTGAGTAAATATTTGAGAGGATCAATTTTTGCAACCAACTTAATTTTGCGAGCTAGCATGTAGTGTTAGAATTTTTGAGAGGCAAATACCACTGTTAGACAAGCTTTCTCAATGAATGTATAGTTGAGATCATATCCATTCAATGTCCTACTGATATAATAGATAGCTCGCTCTTTGCCCTATTGATCTTCTTGTGCTAACAATGCCCCCAGTGAGATGTCTGTTGTTGAAATGTAGAGAATGAGTGGCTTCCCTACTATTGGTGGTACTAGAACTGGTGGGTTCATTAGATAATACTTGATTTGATAGAAGGATTCTGCACATTTGGCTTCCCATCTAAACGGTACATTTTTATGTAGCAAATGATTGAATGGGAGACTTTTATCTGCTAGTTGAGCGATGAATCACCTGATTGATTGGAGTCGTCCTTGTAGAGATCTAAGCTGGCTGATGTTATTTGGTGGTGACATCTCCATAATGGCTTGTACCTTTGCTGGATCCACTTCAATACCTTTAGCTGAAACTATGTAGCCTAGTAATTTTCCTGATGTAACCCTGAAGACACACTTCTTAGGGTTGAGCCTGACTTGGAATTTTTCTAATCTATCAAAAATCTTTTCTAAGATGTTTAGATGTTCTTCTTTGGTAAAGGATTTAGATAGTAAATCATCCACATAGTCTTCCATGAAGGTATGCATCATGTCATGAAATATTGTTGTCATTGCTCATTGATAAGTTGCTCCTACATTCTTGAAGCCAAAAGGCATGACATTCCAATAGTACGTTCCCCATGGACATGTAAATGTTGTTCTATCTTGATCCTCTGGGGCTATCTTGATTTGGTTATAGCCTAAAAAACCATCCATTAGTGATAGCATTGCATGGCCTGCTATGAGGTCTTCAATTATGTCGATACTGGGCAAAGGAAAGTCGTCCTTTGGACATGCTTTGTTGACATCTCTGAAATAAGTGCATATTCTGATACTGTCATCTGATTTTGATACTGGTATAATGTTGGAAATCCATTCACCATAGTCGATAGGTCGAATAAATCCGACGTCTAATAGTTTCTTCAATTTAGCTTTAACCATGAGTGCCACATGTGGATTCATCTTTCGCAGTTTTTGCTTGACTGGCTTAGCTCCAGGAGCAATGGACAAGTGATGCATGATTAATTATGGATCAATCCCAGACATATTTGCATATGACCAAGCAAAGTTGATTTGCTTTTCTTTAAAAAATTTAATAAATTCTGATCTTTCTTCCTCCATCAGAGATTTCGCAAGGTGTATAGTTTTGGCTACTTCTGTAGTAGCAATGTTGATTGATTGAGCGGGCTCAATCAATATGGGTGATAGCTCATGATAATTCTTAGGAAGAGTGTCAAGTCTCCCATCCTTAGGTGCCTTAAAAAGGTTTTCACCCTCAGATGTGTCCTTTATTTTTACTTTTGTGTGATCTATTGCTGCCATTGACTGGTTTTTAGCAGTAGATCCTTTAGTTTGCTCATTTTTGCAACTAAGAGACTTGGCACTCCCCTGATTGCAAACATCATTACTTTGTTCATTGGTAGAGTCTGTCTCTGGGTTAATGGTACATAAGTAATGGATAATGGATTCATCATGTGGGAAAATTGGTATATCATGAGTTTCAGGTTCGTCCCAGTCTATGAGGTCAGGAAAGACAAGTGGTAAGGAATCATTAGGTAGATCAAGTTCGACTACTATAAGTGTCAAGATGGAAGTATCATCGTGATTGGCCAGGGTGTTAAAGAAGTTAAGGATTTCATCAAGGTCTTCAATGGTATCATCTTCCGTATAGACTTGCACATAATGTTGCTGCTCTTTTTCCTTGGCATCATAGATATTTTGTGGACCAAATTCAAGTGGTCTAGATTTTGTGCCACATTCTTCTTGAGAGATGAGTGTATTACTGTCATTTGCACAAATATCTTCAGTAACATTAGAACAGCTGCCCCATTCATATTCATTGGAATCAGTCTCAGAGGTATTATCCCAGATTCTAGTAGTGCTATGAACTGGTATGTTGTAGGGTGAGAACAGGTCTTTGATAATTGAGACAAGTTTGATAGTTTTCTTTGATTTTGTGTTAGATCCTGCTTCCACTCTTTGCATTTGTTCATATACTGTCTCTCGTCGAGGAGGAATGATGTAATCCGGAGGTGATTCTTCTTTGTTGGATATTGGTTCTTTAATATGATGTGCTTCTTCAGTAGATGCTTCCTTCTTTTGATTGATAGGCTACTTTTGACATTGCTCTTGTTCTTGATGTTCACGTTCTTTATGTATTGTCTCAGCAGACTCAAAAAGTGCCTCTTGCCAGGAGTCTTCTTTGTATTTCTTCTTTGCTTTCCACTGGGGGTTTTGATACTTGTGTGGTGCCCTCTTTGGTAGTAGAGTGAGTTCAAAGCCCAATCCTTTTTTATCTTTACTGAATTGTGAAGGAGGATCCAATGGTTCCTGTGATGCCTTCCTAATGCTTACCAATAGGTCCTTTGCCATTGTATCCCATTTGCTGCATGATTAAGTAGCCTTTTCCATATAGGTGTGTTGGTATAGCTACTTCCAAAGTAGCTGCTCTGTCTTCTTCCTCATCTTTGTATAGCCAACTAAGGATGTCTTTTTCCTTAGATTCATGTGCTAGAGTGTCGAGTTGAATGAATATACCATCAAACTTGGTGATGGGTTGAGTTTCTTGATGTGTTGATGTTGTAGGTAATCCATGAGATCTAGGTGATGTTGGTAAGTTGGCCAAACACATGGGTTCCAATGAGTATTCTCCCATGCCTTGTTCTTTGATCTTCATTTTCTTCTTGAAATGTCTAGGTAATGATTTAGACTTTTCTTGTTGAAGATCTTGTGTTGATGAATTTTGTTTCTCTCTATTATGTGGAACCAAGATGTCTTGGGCTGTCCCCATAGCATTACAATGCTAAAATGGATTATGATCAGCTGATATAGAAACCTCTTGCCCATTGTAGGGGAATTTAACACATTGGTGATAAGTGGAAGGTACCACGTGCATTTCATGTATCCAAGGTCAACCCAATAAGATATTGTATGTGAGGTCTATGTCTAAGACCTGGCATGTGGTATCCTTTTGTATCGGTCCTACCTGGATTGGCAACACCACTATTCCTTTAGATGATCTTTCTTCATCATCATATGCCTTTATAGTGATTCTTTTGCGTGGATCAATAGACTCCTCCGAGAAGCCTAATGCATGGATAAGTTTTAAGGTACAAATATTAAGTCCAACTCCTCCATCTATTAATACTCATTTAACTCGATGTTTATAGACCATGACTTCAATATGGAGTGGAGTATTATGTGGATGGCTCAATGAGATATTATCATGCTCAGAAAAGGTGAGGTTATGAGGTCTTGTCTTATGAGCCACCATGGTTTCAAATTTGTCAGCATCCAGATCTTGAGGTACATTTGTTTCAAGTAACACTTGTTCCAATATGTCTTTGTGTTTTGGTGAAAGTTTCAGCAACTCAAGTATAGATATTTGAGCAGGAGTTTTGTATAGTTGACTGACTAGATCATATTGAATTTTGGGTATGATGTTTGTTGTTGACATATGTCCCTTCAAGACATATTTTTGAGCTCTGGTTGTTACATTGACGGATTCATGTTCACACCTGTCTTTGATTGTGATAACATTGACTTGATTTTCCTCAGCTGATATGTGATTGATGGTGTTATTGTATATGTGATTGATATGAGCTCCACGTGTATCATTTGAGGTTGAAGCTCCATCCTTGTTGTAGTTTGGAAGAGGATTTTTGAAAGCTTCGTGGTCACCATTTATTTTGAGACCATCGACCGTTAAATCACCTCTGTTGATCATGTCTTGAACAATGTTTTTCAGTCTCATGCAATCATTTGTTTGATGACCTTTGTTGCGATGAAAATCACAAAAGTGTGAGTCATTCCACCAGGGTGGTTTGATTTGTGGTTCAAAGTTGTTGATTGTAGGTAAAGAGATAATTTTGTTTATGAGGAGTTCTCTGAATGCCGACTCCAGTGATTGCCCTAGTGGTGTATAAATGCATTTCAGAAAGTTGTTTGTGTTACCCCTTGAGTTTGGTTTAGGTCCTCTATTGGTGTTGTTTGTGTTGAGTTGATCTTGATTGGTATTTGGTACATAAGCATTAGTGCCTAGGTTAGCACCTTTGGGATTCTTTGTAACTTGAGGATTACCTGATAATGCAAACATGGGTTGCTTTGATTTTGGATCATTTGATTTAGTTCCTCCTTCATTTCCATTGTTTTTGTTTCTGGTCCAAAATCTGGATTTGTCCAAGTTGTTTTTGATTTGGTTGTTGTAATTGGATGAACTTGTTCCTTCTTTGAAAAATTTCAACGTTCCCTTTTTGACACATGCCTCTTCTACTTGGATGCCATTCTCAATCAATTTAGCAAAAGATGGTATGCATTGGAGTTTGAGTCTATAACTCATCTCACTATTCAAGTTGTCGATGAAAATCTCCATCTTTTCTTTTTCGGGTACATCACGAGGATATCTCGAAACCATATGCCGCCATCATTGAAGGAAGACCATGAATGTTTCATTGTTTTTATGTTTGGTATTACAGAAGTCTAACATGGTGATAGCATGTTGAATGTTATAGGAATATTGAGTTATGAATTTGTTGACTAGTTCATCGAATGATCTGACGGGAGGTGTGATTTTGGATAACCATTCCATTGTTTGTCCTCCCAAGCTTCTTGGGAATAACCTCATCAAATAGGTATCATCATGAGCGAATTCAATACTCATTATGAAAAATTGTCAAACATGATCACGAGGATCACTTTTCCCATCATATTTGTCAAATTTTGGAACATCTGAGTTTGGAGGAAAAGGTACCATGTTCAATCTTCTATCAAATGGATAAGGACAAATTTCAGTTAAGGAGTAGTGTACTATTGTACCTTGTTGCATGTCTTTCATTTGTCTTTGTAACATTTGCATTTGTTGAGTAAGAGAAATCAAAGGTGCATTAGTTTGCTGAGGGAAGAATTCTTCCCTCGCATTAACTGTAGGCTGAAATGGTGTATGGAACGGTATGTTTTGCTCAGGGATGTTTTACTTAGGTATATTTTGTTTTGGTAGATTTTGTTCTGGTAGATTTTGTTCAGGAATATCTTTCTCAGGGTCACGTGGCTCTTCCTCTCGTTGTCGTTCTTTATATTCATAATTTTGAGATCTTGTTCTAAAAATGTCTGTGTCAAAGTCTTCAGGAAGTTTAATCCCTTTGCTTGGGAGCATGAGTAGGTATTTTTCCTTGTCATTATCGATGAGTCGATCCACAAGTTTTTGAAATGAAGCGCTCTCTTGACATTCTTGAAGAAGTTCTTCTGAAATTTTAGTGTCCTCTAGATTTGGATGCTCGAAAGGATTTGATAATCTTTGATTCATGATGGTTTCTGATTGCATTTTGCTTTGTTTGTTTCGCTGAGAGCGAGTTACGATGGGCATCTAGTAGAAGCTCTCTGTGACAAAGGGAATGAACTCTTCTTCAATGTTTTTCTCAGGGGTTGGTGGTTCAAATTAGGGTATGTTATAAGTGATGCACTCTTCAGGAAAGAAGGCTGGATTGATCTTCCCTCCTTGATTTATGCATTGACTGAATGTTGATTTTTGATAGAATGCCCTACTCCTCAAGGGTTCCTTGTCAAATTCATTTGTTTTGTTTTGAAGATATAATTGTATATGACGAAGGAATGTTCGATGAGATTTGAAGAGTTGACGATTGATGTATAAAAATTTATTTCTTTTGGCAAGTTTTGAAGAACTTGGTTGTTGTTTCTTCAACTTAGTGTTATGATAAATATTCCTTCTTCTCAGAATATTAGGATTAGTCATGCACAAGCAATCAATGGTTTCTTTTGATTTGTTTTGGATTTAGTTTAGCTTGTTTTGGAAACTCAAGTTTTACTTTATCAAAGTGAAGGTTTAGATGCCCCCTCATGACAAAGTGCATCAAATGATATGGAATACGAGCTTTCCCAATATGGAAACTCGATTTGACAACTCAAAGTTTTAAACAAGTGTATTCTGGGATAAAAATCCATTTGATTTAAAGGACTTTGTTTGCAACTTGTGATGATGTTTCCTAATTTTGATAGGATAGATATGTTTATCTTGCGACTAGTTTCAAATTTCAGGCAACTTTGCTTGATGGAAACTTGCTTTTAGAAATAGTTTTTGATACTCTATTTTTGGTTTTCTGATTGATGAAGTTCAAGCTGATGAAGGGAAGCTTCTGAAATTGTTCTCAAAATTTTCCAAATTGACCTTTGTTTTGCCCCCTGTTTTTCTAGTTTTGACTACGCGCTGAAATAGAGACGCAATGCACTATGAAAACTTCTCTATGCACTAGAGAAAAGACTCTACGTGCTACACTACCCCATGATACACGCTAACTGGTTAATATTGTTTTTCTTTGGTTTAGCTTTGGTTTTAAAAGGCCATGCGCTAATATGGGCCTCCTATGCACTAACAGTTAAACCCTATGTGCTAAAGTTTGATTTCTACGCGCTAAGTTGATGCTTCAACACGCTAAACTATTTTCAAGACACGCTAACTGTCACTACTTATTTTTAGATCTGGGTGAAGTGCTATTGTTAAGACTTGACATGCTAAAGAGAAGCTTTAATGTGCTAAAAGATGGTTCCTATACACTAAGAAGTTGCTCTTATGCGCTAAACTACCCTAAAATATATTGACTTGGTTGTTTTTCTACAATTTTGGAATTTTGCCTTGAGTTTTTAGTGCTAATAGATGATTTTCTGAAATAATGAATGAAAACACGGCACCAAAGAGACAACCATTTTTCTTAATCTAAACAATAAGTGTATGTTTTGCAAGGATGTGTCCAAATCCCCAATGTTTCAACAGGTTTAGATACAACATGTACTTCAATCAGACTCTTTATTCAAGGGTCATAAGCAATATTAGAGTCCACTAGTCTTGATACTCCATTAGCTCAAACAACCATGTCACCCCTAGGGGGCGCCCGTTTTTTTGCCTTTTGCCAGAAATTAACCCAAAGTGAATTGCTTCACAATTGAGTGGTTATCTTGGGAGATATATGGTGAGCGATCTTGGGGGTGGATTCTTCCCCACCCTTGCACTATGATATTGGAAATGTCTGGTTACTGACTTGACTCAAAGTTTCTATGCTAAGGTTCGTAATCAAGCTTCATGTTCAACCGTTAGTGATAAACTCTCTCAGGAGGCTTCCCAACCTTTAGAACAAAGGCTTTACTTATCTCAAGGATACTGGGGGAAGGCTAATTGCTATGTACAACCGTTGAAAAGGACTTTCATCACTTTCCACTTTTGATTATATTGGGTTGGAACACTTGGCTTCAAAGTTGTTTCCCACTTAGGTCATTCCCTTCACACTGGCCAAAAATGGCTTTAAGAGTTTTTCAACCCCTCAGGAAGGCAGGCCTGCTAAAGGATTTATTGCTTGAATTAAAGAAAGCTTTAAGAGTGGTTTGGCTTTTTTATCACCCAATTAAGGGGAGAGCATATACCTTCCACCTTCAAGACAGAGCACACAAGTTCTTTTTAGCCCTTAAAAGAAATGATTTTTTAATCCTATATGGAGATGTTGCTCCATGAAAACATGGTGTTCTTTTTAACTTTTCAAGGCAATGATTTTCTAATATGAAAAGAAGAACTTGGTCAACAAAATGAATACGATCTTTTGTCAACTAAAGAAATTGAGTGAAAGGGGAATATCTTCCCTCTTTAATTGCAAAACAAAAGACTTTTGGGACTTTGTGATTATTTTCCTTGCTAAAACCTACAATGGCCTTTTATACACCAAAGGATGGTGAAGTTCTTTTTAATCCATTTGTTTGCAAAACTTGAAAAAAATTGATTTGTTCTTTTTAAAACCCAATTTGAAAATTTTCTCTCCTAGAAAAGCAAGGAAAATTTTCTTTTGTGGTTCTTTTTAAAGCCCAAATAAAAGTGAGTTCAATTTTAACAAGAATCAAAAAGGAAGTTTATATCTTAACTAACTTAACTAAGTTAGTAAAAACTTAAACTATTTAATGATCCTAATATTATGCTCCTATCTACAAGAAATTTGTTAGAACCCTACAAAATACCAAGTAAAATTGTTAGAAAACCTGTGGACTTCAACAATGCTAATTTTTTACATTCGGTTACAGTTGTTTTTCCTCTGTCTGTGATGTGCTATAGAACAAGTTATATGTGCTACAAAGTAATCGGGATGCGCTATCGAAAAGGCCCGACGCGCTCAACTTAGTTTCAGATGCGCTACTTTATTTTTCTCCCACATTGAGACCTACAGGAAAGTAGTAGTGGGGATGATGTGCTAAGGTAAAGATAGCACGTGCTAGAGAATAGACCCCATGTGATAAATAGTGCACTAGATGCACTAAAAGATCCACCAAATGTGCTAAGGGATTTTCCCTATGCGCTAATTCCTGTTTCCTGCGTACCTGCAAAAGTGTTTATTTTTGAAAACTGATTTGATTAATGGGGTAGTGCCCCACGGTGGGCACCAGAAATGTATGAGGGAAAAGTGAAGTGTTGAAACTTAAAATATAAAAATTAAAGCTCAAAGAGGCTTGTCCACACACCCACGGGACTTCTTGGTGCAAGTTATGAAGTCATGAAGAATGACTCAACTTCCCAAGGATGGTTCCATGGTTCTCTATCTCACAAGGTCCCTCAAACCAATTCCTTTCCTCTCAGATCACTGAGCAAAGTGGCTTAGGGATGATAAATGCAAGAATGAGGGATGCTTATGATTGATTTAGTTATGAAAATGCATCCTATCTATGCATGATTCTACAAATGCAATAAACTAGATTATAAGATGACAAGATTAGTAGCAATACTATCCTAACATGATATACTAGTTTATGAGTTAAGCTAATGATAAAGGAAATAGTCTAAAATGCTTATTAGATTTATTCCTATAACAAAGAGAAGCTAGATGTGTTAATAAAATTGACCATAAATGAGATACTAAAGCTTGCATGGATCCTTAAAATGGAGGAATGAGAGCTTTATTTATAGTGAAAATGGGGCAATGGATGGCTAGGATTAAAACAGTTAATCAAGGGTAAAGTTTGAAAGTTGTCAATCCATGTTTTCAATTTTCACCAATGAAATGGTGACAATTGTCAACATAAGGTTGGTTGAGAGGAGAGGTAAGAAGCATTAAATGCTTGAGAAGACCTCATGGTTACCTTAGGAGGTAAGGTTTAAGGTTAGGTTAGGGTTATCCATTGGATAAAGCTTTTACCCAAGGGGTAAACTCTTGTGCAAAGGTTAAAGCAATAACCATGGTCAAAGCAATAAATGCTTGATGAGACCCTTGGGTTAGATGAAGGTTAAGTTAGTCAAAAAGTCTCTAACCATGCCACTAAGGGTTAGTTAACCATTAATGGTTTGAAGACTTTGGGGACAAATTTGTAAGAGTCCTTCCAAATTTGGGGGCATTCAACAAGTTAGCTTGTTGAATGGATAAAGGCTTTAATGCCTTTTGAAGACTTTACTCCAAATTTGAGAAGTGACCTCCTCAAATTTAGGGAAAGGGGATAATGGATGGGTTTGGGGTTAATTGATTAGGATTAGATAAATTCTAGAAGAAATTAGGAATAGGGTTAGGAGGCAAGTGGGAGATGTAGGAAAATGCAAGTGGGTGAGGGGAAATAGAATTAATTAAAATAAATTGCTTTATTTCAATTTGGTTGCAAGTTGGAGATATAAATAAATTAGATTTATTTAATTGGGGTAAATTATTTAATTAAATGTGAATTTAATTAAAAGTAGAGAGAAAGGTTTTAATTAAATAAAATGATTTATTCAATTAAATGATGCAAAAAGGGCTTAAGTGAATTTAACTAAATAAATTGAATAATTTACTTAATTAAAAAGAGGAATGAGAATAAAATGAACATTAAATATTCATTTAGGAATATGGTCATTTTTATATGTCTACAGAATCCAATATAGTTTTGTTCTTCCTTTCCACAACCTTGTTCCGTCATAAGCATCACAATGGGTATCATTCCTTAAAAACATATGAAAAGATTTTGTTGTATGCCAACTCAGTCGAAAGGCGAATATTTCCTCCATTCGTATTTCTAATTCATGAGATACATGAAAATGAATTTTCCACAACCTGATTAACTCTTTCTATTTTTCCATTCAGCCATCTACGTAAAGATGTCATGCTGATTTAATTTAGTTCCCAAGATATATTTAATATTGTCCAATTCCAAAATGTCATTCAAACATTCCTATTTGATATTTCTATTTTTGAAACTCTATTCAATTGATAAATTGAATGAGTAAATGTCTTCACAAGATTCAATGATTCATCTTTAAATATATCCAAGTACGAAATATGCAAACTCTGTCAATCTGTTGACAATAACCAACTATGATGTCATGCTTGTTCTTTCTCAAAAGCAATCCTTGAATAAATTTCATATTGATTTTCAACCATCTATACTTAGGTTTGATATAAAAGTCCTATTATACGATCTTTCTCAACTTACGATTGCTAAACATTGTGTTACATACACAACTATCTTTTCCAAAGTTCTTAGGTTCGTCACATCTTTATCAACAATCTCTAGATTAACTAGATATTTCCAGATGTTTTAAATATGATGAAATATTTACTTCCTCAAGTTTCTGCCTCTAAGTGAGTACATCCTTCATTGACGTTCTTAATTACCCTCCAGTTCTTTTCTCAAATCTATCAAATCTATGATCCAAAGCATCTACTTTCAAAACCTCAATAATGTTTTTCTTCCAAGTGATTCTACATCTATTGCTATATCAAGTTTGACTTTATAGTAGACATGGTAGATAAAATTTCCTTGATCTATGAGAACCCATCATTTGACTTCCTTTTATTTCCAACTATTCCAACCAACTCAATCTATTTCATACCTTAAACTTCTATCAATCCATAAGATTTCCAAATTACTATGTATGGTCTTAATCGATAAACGCCAAGGCAACCATGATGATAGAAAATTTCCTAACATCATCACATATTTTATTCAACTACTAACACAACCTTATACTCAATTATCTCAAATGTGTTTTTATGCCAAAGGCCATATATTCTTGAATGTTTAAGACTCCAAAACCTATTTTAGCAAAAGGCATCTTTCATGGTCACATGATCTCGAAAGTAAAAACTAAGTAAGATCTCATATAATTGATGAACTAATTTGAATTTGTCTATCTACTAAATATGTATATAAAATTTATTTTCCTTTGCAAGGTCTATTCTCTTAATCCACACATTGAATTTACTCAAACTAAAAATAACACAACACATAGTATTATTGCCCTGACTGACATAATGCCTATGTTTGGTACACTCTCTGCTCTTACTCTCTTGAACATACCATCAAGGGTTCACTATGATCATGATAAGGATGAAATGCAATATGCAACCAAAAGACAACTAATCCAAAAACCAATGATCAAATAATTGATCAATACATCCAATAAAGCATCAAACTGAATACATATCAAATGTACTGTGTATCTAGGAGTAATCACATATGAAGGGGTGTTACAACACCTTGGGGTATCTTTTCTAGAGTGTGCAACATAGTACCTACAATTTCATGTTTGAAGATAAGGACACAAAACTAGAATACATAGTCCTATGTAGATTTCATCATATCATCCATAATTCCTATCCATAAAGTACCTACCTCATACACTATAGACATAGAATAATATCTTTCGCAAGAGATAAGTTAGAATAATTATCAGTCATAAAAAATCAAGCATCTCAAGCATCTAGGTTCTAATAACAACCATCACTTGTATATCAATAAAATCCCAACTTACAACTTTACTATATAAGTACCCAACTCTTACTCAATAAACTATCATACGACAAATGTGTTCATTAAGTATGTCATTCTAGGAGATACTCTTTCTCAATCTATTCGGACACCATGTTGATTTCCCAAAAAAAACAACTTTACTTATCGATTGTTCATAAATTATATCTCCCAAACTTATATCTCCCCCCATCGAGTCAATGGGGTGCATCCTTTCGACTTATTTGAACTAAATATATAGTTGACTCAATAGGGAGATTCTCATATAGATATTCTTTGTCTATCTCCTCAATAGGATTGTCCAACTATTCTTATCTCCCAAGGGAATGGTAGATGAGATTTTCATTTCCCTACTCAGCTTGCTTAGCTATTTCTTCTTTCTTGGCTTAGGAGTTTATTCCCTTCTTCTTTCATTCTAGAAGTAAACAACTGCCTTGCTCAACCTTATAATTCTCATCTTGATTATTCTAAATACATTTCATTGTAGGAGGAAAATTTTTCTTCCTTAATCAACCATCCTCCTTCTTCTAGGTTGTTATCATCAATTAACCTTGAAAAGCCTCTATGCTCCTTTATTTGCAAATTACATATGTTAAATATCCAATAGCAAGTTTTTCAAGCACATGACTTCATTCATGAAGCATACTCATAGGCCCTAGAGTTATAAACTGTGCTCTGATAGCAAAATGTAAAGACATAAATTGAGCTAACTTCAAATAATATCCAAAATACTCTTTATTCTTAAATAAACTCATAAATCAGTTAATAAATCTATTTCATTCCATTTTTTTCCATCCATAACTTCATTTGATCATTCCATTTGGATCGTATTAAACACAAATTTTCTATAAAAGATAAATATTCTTTATTCAATAAATCGATAAAAGTAGTATTTCGATCATACAATACTTACGCATTTCAAGTTGTCGTAAGTTCAATAAAAAAATAATACAAAGTAAAGGGTGAGATGCGTCCGTTGATTTGTAACCCAAATTGTTGCCAATGCAATCTTTAGCATGAAGACGAGAATAAGATTCAGGCACTTTTTCCACCCAACATTGAAGCTTACGCTTCTCCGGAATTCTTGGTCAATCAAGAATACCTGACCCTGCACAAATTGCTTAGCAAAAGAATTCAAAAAGTAAGATGGAATCTGGTGCATGCCTAGATGATACATGCATTTTCAATTTTCTACATCTATTAAGAAACAAGCATTCATTATCATTCAAGGATGTGGTAGAGAGGATAAAATAAAAGAATTCCATCTATTTCTATGGATAATTCCAATAATTACTCGGCCGAGTATAATGCCATGCACAGAAAAAATAGATAGTTGGAAAAGCAACTATTCTCTCTATAATCCACATTCGGCACCCATCCTGGAAGCTAACTTTCCACAAACACAAGCCTATCTAGCTTTGTTCACATAATCTAGAATAAATTCGTACATAAGACAATCTTTCACCTTTGAATTCTATCTTCCTATTTCTTGCAAGATAAAATACTATGCTAAGGAGACAATCTTTCGTTTGAATAAAAATTGATAGAGTAAATCTTTTATTACAATCAATCCTATCTGACAGGAAACAATATTTTATGGATAATCAAATATACATTTAAAAGAAAACATTCTTTTCCTTCTATGTTTCAAGCAATTTTAAAGACGATTAAAAATATTAAGAAGGTGTAACACATGTATGTACCTTACATATAAATTGAATAAAATGAGTACACATTCTTTTATTCAATTATTAAAACATTTAAATAGCATAATCATTAACATGCATTCCATTTTTATGGTTTAGAATTCTAAGTTTATCTCGTCTAAACTCTCTCTCTATCTTTCCAAGTGTCGTGGTTCATTTACCTCTTTTTTCAAAACATCCTATTTAGTTTAATACTAATATGTGACTTTTCATTATTTAAAACTTAACACACTGACTTCACTAATTTACCATAACGACAATCTTATATGATACAAGTTCATAAAACACCTATCTGTAAGGCTTTTCAAATGAGACACTCGATAACCATCTTTATTTTTCTTGCAAAATTTGAAAGTCTAAGTCTTCCCTTGTGATATCAAAATAACTTCATTATTTATAAGTCGTTATCCTATTATTTCATCTTCTTCGTGGTTCAATCTCAAAGTTTATCTCTCTATGCTCTTACTTAATTTCTAGAGGATTGGATAATCTCATTTATGAGAGTTTTACTAAGTTTATCAACAAACTTTAAGAAATTATTTCACTATTGTATCTTTATTTACATGAACGTAATTTTTGAACAATTAACAATGATTCCTTTTTCGACTCTAACTCTTCCATTAGTATATTGCATAGGTCTAAAACTAGATCATCCTTTAGAGAATATGTAAAGAAACCTATAATGCAATTCCTACTACTCTTTAACATCTTCCATGCATGTTCTTAGTTATTTTTTCAGATATACCTCATAATACATTTCTCTATAAGACTATTCAAAAGTGAGTTCAAACAATTTTGTTCTAATCATGGCTTGACTCAATCAACCTTCATTCTAATAAACATTATATAACTTCACGACTCACTCACTATCCTTGCATAATGACCAAAGAATTAAGGTAGATCCTACCTCCCTATGCTCTTGTTACTGGCTTGAGGTGATGAACTTGCTTCCCTCTTCACATTTTCCTACTCTCTTTCAAGATGGTTCACAAACTCTTTGTCGCTTTCCATCTATCGATTCTTCTACTAACTCCATCCTCCCTATCCTTCTTTTCTATCTCTTTTATTTCTAAACTTTACTCTAAAATTTGACTCTAAATTTGAGATGATCATGGTTGATCTTTTACGACTCGGTCATAAGCACATCAAAATCTCCATTATTCTATTCTCTCTTATCTCTTTGTCGCTCTTCTACATTCTCCTCTATCTTTCTTAACTTCCCATCCTCTTGTGTTTCTATCGAGCTTATGTTGCTATTTATACTAATATTGTGCTATGTTTTCTCCTATTCTTTTGGTTTTCATTCACTGTTATAATCAGTCATGATGCCACATTTGTTACTCATAATTTCATTTTAGTTTCAAAAGGATTAAAACTCATGATGGAATGCTTGCATGTCGTCCATGAACTACAAATATCATTTTAATTATTGAGAATCTGGCTATTAATCACCCACCTCATGTTGATTACTCCACGTCTATTCACTTCTGATTAATCTGCAGATTATGTTCAATATGAACACCAAGTGTTTGATAACAATCTTCATTCACTTAACTTGCAGTTCATTACAGTCGTGGGATGCCAGTCTACTTGTTTAATTCCTTTAAATACGGGGAGTGGTAGTGAGTGGTGTTTTCTACTTCCTCTAAACTATGCCTAGCTTAAAATCTACCTACTACCATATTGGATCTGCAACGTGGTTTATGCTTGCAACATGGTTTATGCTTTCCCTACGCATGCATGCACACCCAGGAATCTTAGTGTCATTGGGTGGGGGCAAGAGTCTATCTTCTAGTGATAGCCTTTATTGCAGAGGTTCTATTTCTCCCATTCCTTATCTTTTCGCATGCCTAACCTCTATCGAATGGGTGGGAGATTAGTAAAAAGGGAGGAGTGGTCAGTGTTAATATTGACCCCTACCTTTAATTAAGGGGGGTGGTCCATATTACTATCAACCACCTTCTTTATTTGCTTAATTTTCTTTAAACCAATTCCGCGTTACCACTATTATTTCTAATTTTTTAGTTTTTAAATTTTTTATTTATATTTATATATATAATTAATGAGTTTTCATTAATATATATATTAAACATTAAACTTTGTTTAATAAATTCTTTAATAAACCTTTTCTATAATTTAATATATATTTCGGATTTTCATTACATAATTTAATTTAATAAATACATATACAATAATTACATACATATTTACAAGTACATGATCGAATTATTTAACAAATTTATGAAAGTAAACTCATAAGTACACTTTTCCATAAATTATACATATCTGAACAAGAAGAACATAAAAACCTAAGGTCAATATTTGTTTTTGAATCCTTTACACATTTCATCTCTTTTAACAATAAAGCATATTATTTCACAGTCACTCATGTAACTTATATTTAATTCAAACACCACTCACATCATGCAATCAATGCACATATGTAATTATTTAAATCAATCTACTACTTATTCTAAATTCATCATTTCAATTTGAACAAACAGTCAATAAGGTCATTTAAATCATCCATCTTTCAAAATGCAAATATAAATCCTAATGTGGTGTGTGAGAGATTCCATCTATCCTAACGAAATACAAGAGCTAAGGCAACTCTACCTGAACCATGTTCTCATCTTCATCATTGTTCACCTGTTCCTCCATTCACTTGCACTCACTCGCTCATTAGCAATGACGATCCCAATTTATAATAAAAATTATTATTGATCCTTCAATTGTATATAAATCATTTCAGTACATTCGATCTCCTATTTTATTTCATTAACTGTTCTATTTTCATTTCATTTCCAATTCATTTGCGAAAAATAAACATTATTTTCCTAATTAAATAATTATGGAAAAATAGGGTTTGTGACATCCTTCCCATCTTAAAAGAGACATTGTCTCAATGTCTTTATTATTCTATCAATAAGCACAAACTTTCTCAACATCATAAACATTAACCACACATTATGGTCTCAATCAAATATAGCAATAATAGTATCGTCTATACTTTCCAAATTTACAACATACAAATCAAAATTAGAGTATTCAAGTATTTCATGCATCAAGCAAACACTACTCTAAGAAAACAAAAGATGAATATGATAGTCAATCATCACATCATCCTTCCAAATAGCACTATCATCAGAATATTGGTCCCACTTGATCCAATACTGAGTGAAATCTCTACTAAGTAGTCTAAACGCTACTCCGATCAAGAATTTAGATGTGCTCTACTAGCACTATTCCTGGATCCTATATCCATAAGCATCTAGATTCATACATCCAGCACATCGAAGGGTCCCACATATCTTGGTACCAACTTTGATGATTTCCTAAATAAAATAAATCTCTAATGAGGCTTCTCTCTCAAAAGAATTTCTTCTTCAGTAATAATTATCTAAGAGTATTGTTTCTGTTATCATAGCTTTTTCTTGTCTATCGACTGTCTCTTCCAATATATTCTTCATCAATTTCATTTGCTCGTTCGTTTCTTTTAAGCATTTTAGAACCAATGATGATCCTATCTTTATTCTATCCCAACTAACAAATGTTTGTCATTTATGTCATAAGCATCATAATGGGTATCATTCCTTAAAAACATATGAAAAGATTTTGTTGTATGCCAACTCAATCCAAATGCAAATAT
The DNA here is from genome assembly GCF_030272615.1 of Cryptomeria japonica. NCBI lineage: Eukaryota > Viridiplantae > Streptophyta > Pinopsida > Cupressales > Cupressaceae > Cryptomeria > Cryptomeria japonica. The sequence goes on along the minus strand of NC_081408.1, from coordinate 482,170,244 downwards.
TTCCTCCATTCATATTTCTAACTCATGAGATACATGATGAGAATTTTCCACAACCTGATTAACTCTTTCTATTTTTCCATTTGGCCAAATAAGTAAAGATGTCATGCCGATTTAATTTAGTTCCCAAGATATATTCAATATTATCCAATTCCAAAATGTCATCCAAACATTCCTATTTGATATTTCTATTTTTGAAACTCTATGCAATTGATAAGTTGAATGAGTAAATGTCTTCACAAGATTCAATGATTCATCTTTAAATATATCCAGGTATGAAATATGCAAACTCTATCAATCTGTTGACAATAACCAACTATGATGTCATGCTTGTTCTTTCTCAAAAGCAATCCTTGAATAAATTTCATATTGATTTTCAACCACCTATGCTTAGGTTTGATATAAAAGTCCTATTATACGATCTTTCTCAACTTTCGATTGCTAAACATTGTGTTACATACACAACTATCTTTTCCAAAGTTCTTAGGTTCGTCACATCTTTATCAACAATCTCTAGATTAACTAGATATTTCTAGATGTTTTAAATATGATGAAATATTTACTTCCTCAAGTTTCTGCCTCTAAGTGAGTACATCCTTCATTGACGTTCTTAATTACCCTCCAGTTCTTTTCTCAAATCTATCAAATCTATGATCCAAAGCATCTACTTTCAAAACCTCAATAATGTTTTTCTTCCAAGTGATTCTACATCTATTGCTATATCAAGTTTGACTTTATAGTAGACATGGTAGATAAAATTTCCTTGATCTATGAGAACCCATCATTTGACTTCCTTTTATTTCCAACTATTCCAACCAACTCAATCTATTTCATACCTTAAACTTCTATCAATCCATAAGATTTCCAAATTACTATGTATGGTCTTAATCGATAAATGACAAGGCAACCATGATGACAGAAAATTTCCTAACATCATAACATATGTTATTCAACTACTAACACAACCTTATAGTCAATTATCTCAAATGTGTTTTTATGCCAAAGGCCATATATTCTTGAATGTTTAAGACAACAAAACCTATTTTAGCAAAAGGCATCTTTCATGGTCACGTGATCTCGAAGGTAAAAACTAAGTAAGATCTCATATAATTGATGAACTAATTTGAATTTGTCTATCTACTAAATATGTATATAAAATTTATTTTCCTTTGCAAGGTCTATTCTCTTAATCCACACATTGAATTTACTCAAACTAAAAATTACACAACACATAGTATTATTGCCCTAACTAACATAATACCTATGTTTGGTACACTCTCTGCTCTTACTCTCTTGAACATACCAACAGGGGTTCACTATGATCATGATAAGGACGAAATGCAATATGCAACCAAAAGACAACTAATCCAAAAACTAATGATCAAATAATTCATCAATACACCCAATAAAGCATCAAACTGAATACATATCAAATGTACTGTGTATCTAGGAGTAATCACATATGAAGGGGTGTTACAACACCTTGGGGTATCTTTTCTAGAGTGTGCAACATAGTACCTACAATTTCATGTTTGAAGATAAGGACACAAAACTAGAATACATAGTCCTATGTAGATTTCATCATATCATCCATAATTCCTATACATAAAGTACCTACCTCGTACACTATAGACATAGAATAATATCTTTTGCAAGAGATAAGTTAGAATAATTATCAGTCATAATAAATCAAGCATCTCAAGCATCTAGGTTCTAATAACAACCATCACTTGTATATCAATAAAATCCCAACTTACAACTTTACTATATAAGTACCCAACTCTTACTCAATAAACTATCATCCGACAAATGTGTTCATTAAGTATGTCATTCTAGGAGATACTCTTTCTCAATCTATCCAGACACCATGTTGATTTCCCCAAAAAAACAACTTTACTTATCGATTGTTCATAAATTATATCTCCCAAACTTATATCTCCCCCCATCAAGTCAATGGGGTGCATCCTTTTGACTTATCTAAACTAAATATATAGTTGACTCAATAGGGAGATTCTCATATAGATATTCTTTGTCTATCTCCTCAATAGGATTGTCCAACTATTCTTATCTCCCAAGGGAATGATAGATGAGATTTTCATTACCCTACTCAGCTTGCTTAGCTATTTCTTCTTTCTTGGCTTAGGAGTTTATTCCCTTCTTCTTTCATCCTAGAAGTAAACAACTACCTTCCTCGACCTTATAATTCTCATCTTGATTATTCTGAATACATTTCATTGTAGGAGGAAAAATTTTCTTCCTTAATCAACCATCCTCCTTCTTCTAGGTTGTTGTCATCAATTAACCTTGGAAAGGCTCTAATCTCCTTTATTTGCAAATTACATATGTTAAATATCCAATAGCAAGTTTGTCAGGCACATGACTTCATTCATGAAGCGGACTCATAGGCCCTAGAGTTATAAACTGCGCTCTAATACCAAAATGTAAAGACATAAATCGAGCTAACTTCAAATAATAGCTAAAATACTCTTTATTCTTAAATAAACTCATAAATCAGTTAATAAATCTATTTCATTCCATTTTTTTCCATCCATAGGTTCATTTGATCATTCCATTTAGATCGTATTAAACATGAAATTTTTATAAAAGATAAATATTCTTTATTCAATAAATCAATAAAAGTAGTATTTCAATCATACAATACTTATGCATTTCAAGTTGTCATAAGTTCAATAAAAAATAATACAAAGTAAATTGTGAGATGCATTTGTTGATCTATAACCCAAATTGTCGCCAATGCAATCTTTAGCATGAAGACGAGAACAAGATTTACGCACTTTTTCTGCCCAACCTTGAAGCTTACGCTTCCCCAGAATTCTTGGTCAATCAAGAATACCTAACCCTGCATGAATTGCTTAGCAAAAGAATTTGAAAAGCAAGATGGAATCTAGTGCATGCCTAGATGATACATGCATTTTCAATTTTCTACTTCTATTAAGAAACAAGCATTCATTATCATTCAAGGATGTGGTAGAGAGGATAAAATAAAAGAATTCCATCTATTTATATGGATAATTCCAATAATTACTTGACCGAGTATAATGCCATGTACAACAAAAATAGATAGTTGGAAAAGCAACTATTCTCTCTATAATCCACATTCGGCACCTATCCTAGGAGGTAACTTTCCACAAACACAAGCCTATCTAGCTTTGTTCATATAATCTAGAATAAATTTGTACATAAGACAATCTTTCACCTTTCAATTCTAGCTTCCTATTTCTTGCAAGATAAAATACTATGCTAAGAAGGCAATCTTTCGTTTGAATAGAAATTGATAGAGTAAATCTTTTATTACAATCAATCCTATCTGACAGGAAACAATAATTTATGGATAATAAAATATACATTTAAAAGAAAACATTCTTTTCCTTCTATCTTTCAAGCAATTTTAAAGACAAGATTAAAATATTAAGAAGGTGTAACACATGTATGTACCTTACATATAAATTGAATAAAATGAGTACACATTCTTTTATTCAATTATTAAAACATTTAAATAGCATAATCATTAAAATGCATTCCATTTTTATGGTTTAGAATTCTAAGTTTATCTCGTCTAAACTCTCTCTCTATCTTTCCAAGTGTCGTGGTTCATTTACCTCTTTTTTCAAAACATCATATTTAGTTGAATACTAATATGTGACCTTTCATTATTTAAAACTTAACACACCGACTTCACTAATTTACCATAACAACAATCTAATATGATACAAGTTCGTAAAACACCTATCTATAAGGCTTTTCAAATGAGACACTCGATAACCATCTTTATTTTTCTTGCAAAGTTTGAAAGTCTAAGTCTTTCCTTGTGATATCAAAATAACTTCATTATTTATAAGTCATTATCCTATTATTTCATCTTCTTCGTGGTTCAATCTCAAAGTTTCTCTCCCTATCCTCTTACTTAATTTCTAGAGGATTGGATAATCTCATTTATGAGAGTTTTACTAAGTTTATCAACAAACTTTAAGAAATTATTTCACTATTGTATCTTTATTTACATGAACATAATTTTTGAACAATTAACAATGATTCCTTTTTCGACTCTAACTCTTCCATTAGTATATTGCATAGGTCTAAAACTAGATCATCCTTTAGAGAATATGTAAAACAACCTATAATGCAATTCCTACTACTCTTTAACATCTTCCATGCATGTTCTTAGTTATTTTTTCATATATATCTCATAATACATTTCTCTATAAGACTATTCAAAAGTGAGTTCAAACAATTTTGTTCTAATCATGGCTTGACTCAATCAACCTTCATTCTAATAAACATTATATAACTTCATGACTCACTCACTATCCTTGCATAATGACCAAAGAATTAAGGTAGATCTGACCTCCTTATGCTCTTGTTACTGGCTTGAGGTGATGAACTTGCTTCCCTCTTCACATTTTCCTACTCTCTTTCAAGATGGTTCACAAACTCTTTGTCGCTTTCCATCTGTCGATTCTTCTACTAACTCCATCCTCCCTATCCTTCTTTTCTATCTCTTTTATTTCTAAACTTTACTCTAAAATCCGACTCTAAATCTGAGATGATCATGGTTGATCTTTTACGACTCGATCGTAAGCACATCAAAATCTCCATTATTCTATTCTCTTATCTCTTTGTCACTCTTCTATGTTCTCCTCTATCTTGCTTAACTTCCCATCCTCTTGTGTTTCTATCGAGCTTATGTTGCTATTTATACTAATATTGTGCTATGTTTTCTTCTATTCTTTTCGTTTTCATTCACTATTATAATCAGTCATGATGCCACATTTGTTAGTCATAATTTCATTTCAGTTTCAAAAGGATTAAAATTCATGATGGAATGCTTGCATGTCGTTCATGAACTACAAATATCATTTTAATCATTAAGAATCTTGCTATTAATCACCCACCTCATGTTGATTACTCCATGTCTAATCACTTCTCATTAATCTGCAGATCGTGTTCAATATGAACACCAAGTGTTTGATAACAATCTTCATTCACTTAACTTGCGGTTCACTGCAGTCGTGGGATGCCAGTCTACTTGTTTAATTCCTTTAAATATGGGGAGTGGTAGTCGGTGGTGTTTTCTACTTCCTCTAAACTATGCCTACCTTAAAATCTGCCTACTACCATATTGGATCTACAACGTGGTTTATGCTTTCCCTATGCATGCATGCACACCCGGGAATCTTAGTGTCGTTGGGTGGGGGCAAGAGTCTATCTCCTAGTGATAGCCTTTATTGCAGAGGTTCTATTCCTCCCATTCCTTATCTTTTCGCATGCCTAACCTCTATCAAATGGATGGGAGATTAGTAAAAAGGGAGGAGTGGTCGGTGGTAATACCGACCCCTCCCTTTAATTAAGGGGGGTGGTCCATATTACTATCAACCACCGTCTTTATTTGCTTAATTTTCTTTAAACTAATTCTACATTACCACTATTATTTCTAATTTTTAGTTTTTAAATTTTTTATTTATATTTATATATATAATTAATGAGTTTTCATTAATATATATATTAAACATTAATTTTTGTTTAATAAATTCTTTAATAAACCTTTTCTATAATTTAATATGTATTTCAGATTTTCATTACATAATTTAATTTAATAAATACATATACAATAATTACATACATATTTACAAGTACATGATCAAATTATTTGACAAATTTATGAAAGTAAACTCATAAGTACACTTTTCCATACATTATACATATCTGAACAAGAAGAACATAAAAACCTAACATCAATATTTGTTTTTGAATCCTTTACACATTTCATCTATTTTAACAATAAAGCATATTATTTCACAGTCACTCATGTAACTTATATTTAATTCAAACACCACTCACATCATGCAATCAATGCACATATGTAATTATTTAAATCAATCTACTACTTATTCTAAATTCATCATTTCAATTTGAACAAACAGTCAATAAGGTCATTTAAATCATCCATCTTTCAAAATGCAAATATAAATCCTAATGTGGTGTGTGAGAGATTCCATCTATCCTAACGAAATACAAGAGCTAAGACAACTCTACTTGAACCATGTTATCATCTTCATCATTGTTCACCTATTCCTCCATTCACTTGCACTCACTCGCTCATTAGCAATGACGATCCCAATTCATAATAAAAATTATTACTAATCATTCAATTGTATATAAATCATTTCAGTACATTCGATCTCCTATTTTATTTCATTAACTGCTCTATTTTCATTTCATTTCCAATTCATTTGCGAAAAATAAACATTATTTTCCTAATTAAATAATTATGGAAAAATAGGGTTCGTGACAAGCCAACTCTCATCAATTTTTGCATTCAAGCATGTCTTCTCACTGGAATTCAAATGAAATATATTACCTTTTGTTTGTGTACTAGTTGCAATCTCCAAACCAGATCTATTAATGATTTTGCATTTTCCCTCCTTGAACTGTAATTGAAATCCCTTATCCACCAATTGTCCTACACTCAAAAGATTGTGCCTTAAAACCTTCAACATAATAAACATTATCAACATTGTGCTTACCATCCAATAATATAGTTCCTTTTCCCTTGATCATACATGCTTTGTCATCTCCAAATCTAACCAGACCGCCATCAAATTCTCGCAAAGATAGAAACTTCCCTTTAGCTCTAGTCATATTATGTGAACATCCACTATCAATTACCCCTTCATCCTTATCTTCAATTTTAGTAGCAATTGCCTTCTCTTCAGGTACATTCTTTTCCAGTGTCAGAACATCTTCCTTGATATCCAGGAACACCCATTCCTTTCCATTGTCAGAACTACTAGTAGAGTCTTCTGTTGGTTCATCATCAGAATCAATCACACCTTCTTCATCTGCTATGTATCATGTTTTGTCTATGTTTTTCCTATACTTATACTTGTTCTGATATCCAAAGTTAGACTTAAAATATCTTCTAGCTATTTCTTCAAATCTTGAATTCCTTTCAGGACATCTAGATGCAAAATGACTAATCTTATTACATGCAAAACATTTAAAAGGTGCTTTTCCTTCATACTTACTTCCTACTAGTCCTTTAGGTACTCTTCTGGCAAATAGGGCTTCAAGTTGCTCAAATTCTTCATCTTCTCTCTTCATATCATCCAATTCCTTTTTATACAAAGCTTTCCAATCTTGCTTGCTGATTGATGATGCAGATGCATGAAAAGAAGGTTCAGACTTCACAACTCCAGAAGGTCCAAATTCTTCAAGCTCAAAAGAAAATAATTTCTCAACCAAGGTATCTCTATTGACAGAAGTATTAGCAATTGTTCTCAATTCATTAATTGTAGTATCCTTCATCTTTTAAGTTGGTGGTAAAGCTCTCAAAACTTTAGAAACTATTTCATCTTCACTCAGAGTTCTACCACAATATTGAATTCCCATAACAATCTCATTTACCCTTTCCATCAATGCAATCATCCTTTCATCTTCTTCCATCTTCAAGTTTTCATATCTCACTCGGTAACCATCAAGTTTAGCAATCTTCACAGTACGGTAACCTTCATTAAGAGTCTCCAACTTGTCCCATGTAGCCTTTGCAGATTTTTTGTCAGTTAGTCCCATTATTTGCTGATCAGAAAGTGCACACAAGAAGGATTATTTTTTTCTACAATCATTCTCAAGCTCCTTATCCAAGTTTGTCAGAGGAGGATTTCCAGATGCTAGATTATGAGGTGTAACACCATTATGTGTGATCTCCCAAATCTCCTTACCAATACATCTCATATGCATTTCCATCTTTCATGCTCTGTAATTTGTTCCATCAAGCCTAGGAATATCTTTCTGAAAGATATCTCCAGATGAAATAGATGAAATTGAACTCTTAGTTGCCATAGGATCTTTCTCAAGTGGTTAAGCTTTCTATAGAGAGGACCAGAGCTCTGATACTAATTGTTAGACAATTCAAATAACCAGAAGACAACTGAGAGGGAGGGGAGTGAATCAGTTGTCACCAGATTACTGGAACCTTAAACATTTTAAACTTTAATACTAGAACCCAAAAGATCAATACCAAAATGCATAAACCAAATACTAAAATATCAGATAAACCAATTAAGCATAAACAATAATTAGAGAATAAATACCATCCATATAACACCAAGATTTATACATGGAAAACCTGGTAAAGGGAAAAACCATGGTGGGAAGCCTACCCATAGTCAGATAATACTTTTATAGTAAGTATGTGAATTACAATTGAGGAGCCTTCACTTGTAGGAAGGCCAACAACCTAGAGAACACCACTCATCACAAAAGGAGTCTCACCGACTACATAGAAATCCAGACTACAATATGGAGAAATGAATGAATTGCAAAGATAGCATCTCCTATGCCAGAATACAATTCTGGTTAAGATCAATACCAGAGGACTAAATCCTCTTACATAAACCCAACTCAATCACCAATGATCGACCAAATCCTCTACCTAAATGATTATTACATCATTCGCTCCTTACATATCAATATCCCATTCCATGATGATCTACAATGAGATCTTACATCATATATATATAAACCATTGACCATAAACAATAAGGTCGGCCACCAGACAATAATACAATTACATATTTACAAAACATGTCGGCCAGAGACCAAACAAATAATATCCAACCCATAAGACATCCCAGAAACACATCAAGAGGTCCAATTCATATGTTACATTAAGTCAGTCCATAACCTAGATACATCGGGACCCAATATAGGTCCATACACGCTAAAGCAATCATCCCAATCAACCAAGTCTTGGACATAATCACCATTAGCATCTTGAATCTCCACTAGAAGTTGAACCAACACCACTTATGCAATTCATCAAAGATCTTCATCAAAGCTCTGTCAGTGAAACCCTCATCAAAACAACAAACCAAGCTTCCAAGCAAACAGGATAGCAGTTGATCACTAGATCAAAATCAACTGACTGAATATGAATATAAATAAGACAATTCCATAACCCAAACATATCGAAGCATACCAAATCATTCTGGATCAAATCCAACCAGAAACCAAATATCCTACTGGGAGCAGAAGGGTGCCGATAAAGCATCCAAAACTACTAGTGTTGACATCAATGACAAAACATCAATGCAACACATAACCAATTCCTCCAAATGGCCAACACTTTGTTGTCAAAATTAGGTTGAGCTGTATAATATTGAAGATTGAGATTTTTGAACTCGGCCTCTAGGTTTAACACATCAAAAACAGTTTGGCAAATATAATGTCCCAGTTCAACTGGGAAAGAAACACCTAGAACTTGCCTAGCTAGTGTCCTCTTATCAATGTGAGAAAGATGCCTACAAATTTCAATCAGCACAAAGTGGTCAAGGGTAAATCTTGGTAATTTAAATGTTTCTCCTTCGAACCCTCCAACTCTAATGTAAGTGAACTGAGGATACTGAATAAAATAACTCCCATATGTGCTCATTAGTTGCATAGCTTCATCAGATAGTCTTTTGTTTACATTCCCTTGAAGTTCATAGATTAATCTCCTTGAAAACACATCATGAACCCTCCAAAAATTCTCATGGAAATTTTGCAACTGAAGGTGTGGATGATAATCATAAATCTTCATTCCATTGACCCATTCCTCATGATAAAAATCGGGCCAAGGCTTGACACATGGAAAACAAAAATTACATCCAATCTTCCCAATAGAATGCCTGATGGCTCTCTTTTGCCTTGTGTAGTAAAATGGCAATGTCTCTTACTTCCCTGATCAAGTGCTCTCTGGTTAAGGGCTTAGGTAACCTATAACCGCCTTTCTGAAATTTCAAGAGCCAATTCATGGCTATGACACTCCTATACTGGGACTTCTTTTCTATGAAGAATCCATAAGACATGGTTATCGTCCAATCCTCATACAGTTCCTTAGCAGGGATTTTTAAAACAACCATAACAGTTTCTCTATTTACATTCAATAAAACACCCTCATTTGAATTTCTAATACATATGTGTTCTGAGTCATACCTACCTATGCACTCGAGCACTAATTCTAGGCACTGTATAGCAGGAGGAAAAATAGTAGCTTCTATTAGCCCACTATTCATAGTTGTTTCCATCATGGGTGAAGCAGAGGGATTCTTAGCTCTTACTAAGAATTCATTCAAATCAACATTAGATAAGGATGTGTCTCCAAATTCTGGGAGAGAACAACTGAGACCTGATTCTGGCCCTAACTATACTAGAATGGGCCTCATTTTACTCGAATTCAGAACACTAACACAAATTGCAGTGACACACCCACTACAACTACTACAACAAAAATTAACCAATTTCTTCTTTGAGGCATGAAAATGACAGGGATGGCAAAGATTTTTAACTCACCTTTCATGCAATTAAGTGTCTGCTAATCTTGAGAAGTGAGAAAATTATCTCCAACACTGGACTCCCACCTTCCCTAATTTAGCTTCTCCATGAAGATACAAATCTTTTTGAGGTCGATATAAATGGCTTAAAACTCGATTTCATGATTACCACATCTCATTCATTCATGTCAAGTTATTGTTGAAGTGACACTTGTGACACATGCTTTTATTACAAAATACTTTGCATGATCTCTTATCAAGAAAATTATTACCTCCTTAAGTGAGAATTGCTTAAAATAAATTTTCGAGATTCCCAGAATATCCGAGTCCTCCATGCTGGTCATTTCCCTCCTTTGGTCTACTTATTTTATGATGTTTCCATTTTGAATGTTGAACTTTTTAACCATTGAACCATTGAACTCTTGAACGAACGAAGGTTCAAAGGTTCAAGTTCATTCTTTGCATGGACTTTTCTACACAAGTTATACTTGCCGCAACTAAGACATCATACACACAAAGACTTAATGAACCAATGAAACAATGAACTCTTGAAGTAAAATCCAGGTTCAAAAAAAAGGTTCAAAGACATGAACACTTAAACATAAAGATGTATTGGTCAAGACAGACTTAAAGCAGAAATATGACAACTTAAGAGAATTAATTATGTTGAATTAAACACATTATCTTGGCACAAATATACCAATGTAAGAAAAATCATGAATGCAAAACTAGGAGGTAATAGAGTAGTAAACATGAAGGGAGAGAGAGACTTGGTGATAAAGGGCATAAAAGGGAAGGAAGGTGAGAGGTCTAAAGGGGAGAGAGAGGTGAGATGGGGTTTAAGGAGGGTATGGGGGATAGAGAGGTTAACATAGAGGGGAAGGGAGGTAAGAGGCCTAGAGGAGAGAGAGAGAGAGAGAGAGAGAGAGAGAGAGAGAGAGAGAGAGAGAGAGAGAGAGAGAGAGAGAGATGGAGGTTTAAGGAGGGTGGGGGGATAGAGAGGTAAACATGAAGGGAATGAGAGACTTGGTGATAAAGGACATAGAAGGGAAGGGAGGTGAGAGGTCTAAAGGGGAGAGAGATGTGAGATGGGCATTTAAGGAGGGTCGAGAGATAGAGAGGTAAACATGAAGGTAACAAGAAGGGTAGGCGAATACGATGTCCTAATGGGTCATATGATGTCTTAAGGGGTTACATGGTGTTCTAACACATGTGTGGCCCCTTAGGACCCCAAATGACCTCTAACGACACCATATGACCCCTTAGGACACCATATGACCTCTAACAACAACACATAACCTCTTAGGACACTAGATGACCCTCACAACACCATATGACCCCTTTGGACACCATATGACCCCTTAGGACACCATATGACCCTTAGGACACCTTATGATCCATTTTAACATCTTAGTACATGACATGACTCCTTAGGTCATTATATGACCCCTTAGGACCACATGATGAACTAAGGGGTCATATGGTGTTCTAACATATGTGTGGCCCCTTAGGACCCTATATGAACCCTAATGATGCCATATGACCCCTTAAGACCATATGATGTACTAATGGGTCATATGGTGTCCTAAGGGGTCATATGGTGTTCTAACACATGTGTGGCCCTTTAGGACCCCATATGACCCCTAACAACACCATATGACCCCTTAGGACACCATTTGACCCTATAGGATCATATGATGTCCTAATGGGTCACATGGTGTCCCAACACATGTGTGGCCCCTTAGGACCCCATATGACCCCTAACAACATGACCATATAACCCCTTAGGACACCATATTATTCCTTAGGACCATATGATGATGTCTTAATGGGTCATATGGTGTTATAACACATGTGTATCCCATTACGATCCCAAATAACCACTAACGACATCATTGGACCCCTTAGGACACCATATGACCTCTAACAACACCATATGACCCTTTAAGACACTATATGACCCTCAAGACACTATATGATTCATTTTAACATCCTAGTACATGACATGATCCCTTAGGAGCACATGATATCCTAAGGGGTTATATGGTGTCCTAGGGGGTCATATGGTGTTATAACATATGTGTGGCCCCTTAGGACCCCAAATGACCCCTTAGGACACCATATGACCTATCAAGACACCATATGACCCCTTTTAACACCCTAGTACATGACATGACCCCTTAGGACACAATTGTTGCAAGGTGTGTGCCCTTAGTCTCCTTGTGTTGTGCAGTGCAGTGCTCGGGTTTGTGACATGGCTTAGTTGCCTCTTGTGGATTCTATAAGTCTAGTAGTTGTATCGAGCATTAACAGGTTGATCTTTTGGTGCAATGGAAACCGCACTTGTAACAAGTGGTATCAGAGCTTGGTCACAGGTTTAAACCCGTCGCTTGCGCTAGGGGGGATTGTTGCAAGGTGTGTACCCTTGGTCTCCTTGTGTTGTGTAGTTTAGCACTCAGGTTTGTGACATGGCTTAATCACCTCTTGTGAGTTCTATAAGTCTAGTGTTTGTATCGAGCATTAATAGGTCGATCTTTTAGTGCAACGGCAATCGCACTTGTAACAACCATATGACCCCTTTTAATGTTCTAGTACATGACATGACCCCTTATGACAATATGATGTCCTAAGGGGTCATATGGTGTTCCAACACATGTGTGGCTCCTTATGACCCCAAACAACACCATATCACCCCTTAGGACACTATATGGCCCCTTAGGATCCCATATGCTCCCTAACACCATATCACCCCTTAAGACACCATATGATCCCTTAGGACATATGATGTACTAATGGGTCATATGGTGTCCTAAGGGGTCATATTGTGTTCTAACACATGTGTGGCCCTTTAGGACCCCAAATGACCCCTAACAACACCATATGACCCCTTACAACACCATATGACCCCTTACAACACCATATGACCTCTAATGACACCATATGACCCCTTAGGACACTATATGACCCTCAAGACACTATATGACCCCTTAGGACTCCATATGACTCCTTAGGACACCATACAACTCCTTAGGACACCATATGACCCCTAAAGTCACCATATGACCCATTTTAACATCCTAGTATAGGACATGACCCCTTAGGAGACCATATGACCCCTTAGGAAAACATGATGTCCTGAGTCATATGGTGTCCTAAGGGGTCATATGGTGTTCTAACACATGTATGGCCCCTTAGGACCCCATATGACCCCTAACAACACCAAATGACCCCTTAGGATGCCATGTGACTCATTAGGACCATATGATGTTCAAATGGGTCATATGGTGTCCAAAGGGGTCATATGGTATTCTAACACATGTGTGGCCCCTTAGGATCCCATACGACCCCTAACAACACCATATGACCCCTTAGGACACCATATGACCCCTTACGACCATATGATGTCCCAATGGGTCATATGGTGTCCTAAGGGGTCATATGGTGTTCTAACACATGTGTGGCCCCTTAGGACCCCATATGACACCTAAAGATGCCATATTATTGTTGGCATTTGACATAATTGATACAGATGTAGGTGATGCAGTTAAAGACTGATGACTGCATCGGTAGAGGATAGAAGTCTATCTATGATGAAGAGATTGATATTTTGTGATTAGATGACATGATCAGTTATTTTTGTTGTCATTGATGGAAACTAATGTCAAATGATGATTGCTAATGTTCTTGATGTTTTGTTTTGTCATCTAAGTGATTTAGTTTACCGATAGAGAACTGAAGTCTGTGAAATAGGACTTTAACCAGTAAAGTAGAGATGTTTTGATTGAATTGGATGATCAATGATGATTGGTGATTTGCGATTTGGATGGTGAGCTTATATCATGGAAAGGTGTATCTGACATTTGTGATGATTATCGAAAGGCATGTTTCAAATTTCTGATGAAGTTTTGCTAAGGTTTAAGATCGGTGAAGAAATCATCAAACCGGTAATGATTTTTGTTATGACGATGATCGACGACGAGTCTACATGAAGGTGGTAACACGACACAACCCATGTGAAAATATTTGATTGTTGTTTTGGCATGATTCAAGGAAGAATTTCTTGGGAATTAGTGAAACACTTAGTAGAGTGTTTTGAGGTTTTGACTTTGGTACAGATTGGATTTAATGATCTGTATATAATTCTAAGATGATCTCTTATGATTTGTATTATAAATTCATGATGTAATTAGGGTTTAGTGGTCAACCTATTTGAGATGGCTATTTATAATGGCACTATTGATGTTTATGATGTCATTGGTCTTAAGAGAATGTGTTGAGTCATCCAGGTGAAGTGTGAGATCTTCCTAAGAGTTGTAGAGTGTTGATCATAACTGGATCTAATCGAGAAAGGTGAGAAGTGCAATTAATAGATCACTTATTCACTATTGTTCACTAACAGTTGTAGTAGGTTAAATCCCTTAACTAGGTAGGTCCTAACAGGACATAAACATTTAGGTCCCCTAATAGGGCAGCTCTCAAAAGAGTGTTAAATCCTCTCACAAGGTTGATCCTAAAATAATATCAAGCTCCTAACTGGGTTGCTAGGCAAATCCCTTAATCAGGTGACTCCTAATAGGGTCTGCTCCTAACATGGTGTATTGTAAGCTCCTAACAAGGCATACTTCAAAAGAGTACAAATATTTTTGGGTGACAACTTACACTATGGTTTTTCCTTATTTGGGTTTCCACGTCAAAAACTTATGGTGTTCATGTGTGGAATGATTTTCATGTGATGTTTTTGTTTATGTTATATTTTATGCACTATTTCTAAGTACATCAGTTATGATGTTTTATCAGATATTTATCAGAGGTTACTGGTACTGATATGAGTTCTTAGATAAATTATTTGATCTAATAATGACTTGGTAAATGATCAAATTTATATGATCGCTTAAGTGGTGAAAGATTTGATAAATGTGGTAAATGATTTGATTAATGTATTAAGAAAATCTGATAAAGAGGTTGTTAGATCTAATAAAAGAAGTTGAGTTATTTGATAAATGGTTTCAGATTTGACATAAGTTTGATTTTGGGTTTAAATATTTAATTATTATTAATACTAATTCACTCGACCCCACTCTCAGTATTAACTGGATCCTCATAGGATTAACAATTGGTATCAGAGCATTGGTCCTCTATGTGTAGAAAGCCTAACCGTTTTAGGGAAAGATTATGAGGAAGTCAGGATGATGAAGAAAGAGGGTCCTAAGTTCAACAAGGATAACTACAAGATTTGGAAATACAAAATGAAGATCTACATCAAAGGTCTTGGTGAAAAATATTGGAAGCAAGTTAAAACAACATATGTTGCTCCTACTACTAATCTCTTGACACCTGATGAACTCAGAGAGCAAAAAGATAACATGCAAGCCCTAGAAGCTATTGAAAGTACTTTATCTGATTTAGAATATATTGATGTTCAAGGATTGGAAATTGCAGGTGAGGTTTGGGAAAAGTTAGATACAATCTATGGAGGAGATGAGAATGTTCAAAGAGCCAAAGAGGAAAGCTTGAGAGGAAAGTTTGATGACATGAAAATTCTTGAAGGAGAAAATATTGCACAATATGGTTAGAGAATCAAAGAAGTTGTTCGCGGCATAAAGAGTGTTGGAGGTAAAATGGAAGATGATGCAATAGTAAGTAAAATTCTTAGAACTCTTCAACCCCAGTATGCTATAAGAGTATCTGCAATCCAAGAACTTAGATCTATTTCAAAGGATAAGGTAATTGTTGATTCATTGATTGGTAAGCTTATAGCTTTTGAGTTAAATAGTTTTGACAATAGTGTGACAAAATCTACTGAATCTGCCTTTAAAGCTTTTGTTACTAGTTCATCTACTAGAAAATAAAAAGATATATGTCAAAATCATGAGTGCAGGTCAATTCATGGAAGTAAACGGGGAAATGAAGACAATGAAGATGAAGTGATGGAACTTGAGGCACTGTTAGCAAAGAGATTTCCAAGAGGCACTGGTAAGTATAAAGGAAAGCTACCTTTGAAGTGTTTCTCATGTAGTAAAATTTGTCATATTGTTGCTAACTACCCTAACACTGATAAGAAAGAGAAGTTTAGACGATTCAAAGGAAAGGGAAAGAAACATTGTATGTTGCAATAGATGAAGGTGTGATCGATGAAGAGTCTGAAGATGGAGATGGCAATGAAGAAATTGTGTTTGTAGTCATGAAGGAGGAACTGTCAAATGAAAAGGCACTAGCATCTCATATGAAGAATAGTGATGAATGGATAAAAAATAGTGGCTGCTCACACCACATGACTGGAGACAAAAGTAAGTTCATAACCCTTAATGAATTTGATGGAGGTGTTGTTAGATTTGGAAATAAATCTCCTTGCATGGTGAAAGGTAAAGGTTCAATTTCTCTAAATGGGAAGAGTAATGTTGATGATGTGTTTTGTTTTGATGGTCTAAAGCATAATATTTTAAGTGTTGGTCAGCTCAATGATAAAGGTTATTTGCTTGAGTTGAAAAGTGGAGTCTACAAAATTCTTGGAGGTTATGGTGAACTAATTGCTATCGGGAAGGAAACTAGAGGTAACTTATTCCATTTGAATAGTAATGTTAATAATTGTTTGGTTGCAAGAATGGAAGACAGCTGGTTGTGGCATAAAAGATGTTGTCATGTTAATTTTGATAATTTGGTTAAGATAAGCAAGTCAAGTGTTGTAAGAGGATTGCCCCAACTTGTCAAATCAGATAGTGTGATATGCAAATATTTTTAAATTGGTAAGATGACCTCTATTTTTTTTCAAGAGAAAGAATTGTATTTTTGAGAATATTTTAGATTTGGTACATACTGATTTTTGTGGCCCTATGAGAACAAAGATTTTTTATGGTGATAGGTATTTCTTGATTTTCACCAAAGACTATTTTTAAATGATGTGGGTGACATTTTTAAGAGAAAAATCAGAAGAATTTAGTAAATTTAAATCATTTAAATCTCTAGTTGAGAATGAAATCGATAAGAACTTGAAGTGTTTAAGATCAAACTGAGGAGGTGAATTCACATGTGATTAATTTGTTAAGTATTGTGATGAACATGGTATAAAGAGACAAATGTCTGCTCCGAGGAGACCACAATAGAATGGCATAGCAAAAAGGATGAACAAAACAATAGTTGAAGCTGCAAGAACCATGTTATTACAGGGTGATGTATCCAAAATGTTTTGGAGAGAAGTGGTTAGTACTGTTGTATACACTTTAAATCGGGTATGAGTGAAGAGAGGTAATAATAAAACACCCTATGAGCTATGGTATGGAAAAACTCCATGTGTAAGTTATTTTAAAATTTTTGGAAGGTAATGTTTTATTAAGAGAGATAACTAAACTGAGAAATTTGATGCAAAATCGGTTGAGGGAATTTTTCTTGGTTACTCTTCTAAGAGTAAGGCATATAAATGTTACAATAAGAGAACTAAGAAATTTTTTGAAAGTGCTAATGTAAAAGTTGATGATCTATCTAGTAAGTCTGGAGGTACAAGCATATTAGAACCTGAAAAGGATGATAATGAAGAAAATTTAGTGATCATTGAACTGGAGGCAAATAATAATGAAGAACTGGCAAATGTAGAATTAGATGCTCAACCAGTAAGCAATGAGAGTGAGGAAGAAAATGAAGAATCTAATGTAGAAGATGCAGAAGATGCAGAACTAACACAAACAATACCTAGATATGTCAAATTGAACCATTCACAAGAGAAGATAATTGGTGATAAGAATGCAGGTGTGCAAACTAGGAGAAAGATCTGAGAGAGCTCATGTTTGATATCTACAATAGAACCAAGTCTGTTAAGGAAGCACTAAAAGATGATGATTGGGTGAATGCCATGAATGAAGAATTAAATTAAATTGAGAAGAATTAGACATGGTCACTTGTTCCTAGATCGAAGGATACGAATGTAATTGGAACAAAATGGGTCTTTAGGAATAAATTGGATGAAGAAGGAAGAATTGTAAGAAACAAGGCAAGGTTAGTCTGCAAAGGGTATGCCCAAGAAGAAGGTGAGGATTATGGTGAAACATTTGCACATGTTGTTAGATTATGTTGGTGTAAATAATTATTCATCTTGGATATTATTACACCTTACTTAAGTTTACTTAGGTATATGCATTTCATAGTAGTTTGGGTATGAGACACTTGGGTGTTTGTGCCACATTGGGATAGTGTGTGTAGGAGAATTTCCACTTTTTATGGTGTGATCTTGTTGTTACACTCCACATTCAGTGGGTGATCCACCTCATGTGGAATATTATATTGTTTCTCCTACCTACCCACACCTATTTTCTACCTACCCTTGTTTCTTATTAAGCCACATGTCATGTTTGTGTGCTCACATATCCATATAGCCTTGCCTATATAACCAGGCTCATATTTATTGTATGCAACAATGATTGATGATCCAATTGATCAGTATTTTCATCTTGATAGAATATAGTTTATTTCTATCATATATTTTGTCTCTCTTGTTTGTGCTTTCCATTGCCTCTTGATCTTTGCAAAATCTCACATGGTATCAGAGCCAGTCCATGTCTCACAGATTAGAAGGAGTAAGAAAGTTGCAGACATTTCTTGCATATAAGGGATTCAAATTTCATCAAATGGATGTCAAATCAACCTTTCTAAATGGGATCTTAGAAGAAGAAGCATACATTGAATAGTCAGATGAATTTTACTTGACTAATGATAACGACATGGTGTGTAAATTGCATAAAGTACTATATGGTCTAAAGTAGGCACCAAGAGCATGGTATGAGAGATTACATGCACATTTGATCAAAATTGGATTCCAACGTACTAGTGAGGACAACAACATTTATTTTTAAGACTGATGGAGATAAGATGCTGATAGCAAAAGTGTTTGTAGATGACATAATTTTTGGTGGAAATGATGACATGTGTATGGATTTTTCTGATATAATGAAAAAGGAATTTGAAATGTCTCTAATTGATGAAATAAAGTTCTTTATTGGCTTACAGGTCCAACAAATGGATGGTGGTATTTTTATTTGTCAGACCAAGTATATCAAAGAGGTGTTGAAGACTTTTGGCATGGAAGATTGCAAACTGGTAGGAACACTGATGGTGACAGGCTGCAAGTTGTCCAAGCAAGATGATTCTCCTATTGTTAGTGAAAAAGAGTACAAATCTATGATTGGCAAGATACACTATGTTGTTCATAGCAGACTGTTTATTGCTCATGCAGTTGGATTAGTGGCTAGATTTCAAAAAGAGCCTAAGGAGAGTCACATGGTGGCTGTGAAGAGAATTTTTTGTTATCTCAAAGGCATAGTAGACTATGGTTTATGGTATCCCTATAAAGGAGATTTTACTTTGGATGTATTTACTGATGTTGATTGGGAAGTTAATGTGGATGATCAAAAAAGCACAATCGATGGATCTTTTCTACTTGGTGGAAGATTAGTGGCATGGACAAGCAAGAAACAAACTTTTGTTTCCCAATCTACAATTGAAGTTGAGTATGTAGCTGCAACCATGAATTGCATGCAGGAAATATGGATGAGACATGTGCTAGAAGGATTCAAGATAGATATGTCTGAAATGATGACTATCTATTGTGATAATAAAAATGCAATAAACATTTCTAAGAATCTTGTACTTCATTCTAGAACCAAGCACATTGAATTGAAGTATCATTTCCTAAGGGAAAGTGTTCAAGAAAAACAGGTGAAGATGGAATATGTGAAGAGTAAAGATCAGTTTGCTGATATCTTTACTAAGCCATTACCAAAGGCTACCTTCGAGTTTCTTAGAGGTAAACTAGGGGTCAAACCCCTACACCAGAAGAAATAGAATGCTAGAGATGCATCAATCCTATGGATTCCATGTTTACCTTTCACTAAGGATTGATGTAGGTGCAAGCTACTCCTTTGAGGGATAAAGTCTGATGTAAGGTTCTGATTTAATGCTCTATTATAAAAAAATTTATTTGATTAGTAGAGATGATGGAAGAGGTAGCAACAAAATTGAAGACAAGTGATGCATTTATACCTTTGGCATTGTTGTCAAAGGGGGAGAAGAAAAGAAATCAGATATGGGAGAAGAAAATAAATCATATGGGAGAAGTTGAAGATCAAATTGAGAGAAGCATTGGTTAAGGGGGGGAAGTCAAAAGGAGAACTTGTAGATGATGTGATACTGACAAGCTAGTTCCAGATGATGATGTTACTCTGATTGTATATCTGTTTGGTGTTGCCGTCAATACCAAAGGGGGAGATTGTTGGCATTTGGCATAACTAATACAGATGCAGGTGATGAAGTTGAAGACTGATGACTACACCGGTAGAAGATAGAAGTCTATTTGTGATGAAGAGATTGAGATTTTATGATTAGATGAAATGATCATTTATTTGTGTTGTCATTGATGGCAATTTGATGTCAAATTATGATTTCTAATGTTCCTGATGTTTTGCTTTGTCATCTAAGTGATTTGGTTTATCGGAAGACGAGGTTTACAGGCAGAGAGTTGAAGTCTGTGAAATAGGACTTTAATAGGTAAAGAAAAGATGTTTTGATTGAATTGGACAATCAGTAATGATTGGTGATTTGCGGTTTGGATGGTGAGCTTGTATCATGGAAAGGTGTATCTAACTAGAACCAGAATTTGTGATGATTATTGAAAGGCATGTTTCAAATTTTTGATGAAGTTTTGCTAAGGTTTTAGTAGGGTTTAAGACCAATGAATAAATCATCAAACCGGTAATGATTTTTGGTCTAACAGTGATTGACAACGAGTCTACATGAAGGTTGTAACATGAAACAACCCACGTGAAAATATTTGATTATTTTTTTGGTGCGATTCAAGGAAGAATTTCTTGGGAATTAGTGAAATGCTTAGTAGAGTGTTTTGAGATTTTGACTTTGGTACAGTTCAGTGTTTCATAATGGCTTACGATCAACCAATGGTTGATATTGCATTGTAATTTAGTGTAATGATCTATATATCAATTTGAGATGATCTCTTATGATTTGCATTGTAAATTTATGATGTAATTAGGGTTTAGTGGCTGACCTAGTTGAGATGGCTATTTAGGATGGCACAGTTGATGTTTATGATGTTGGTGGTCTTAAGAGAATGTGTTGAGCCATCCAAGTGAAGTGTGAGATCTACCTTAGAGTTACAGAGTGTTGAACATAACTGGATTTGATCGAGCAAGTAGAGAAATGCAAGTAACAAATCACTTATTCACTGGTGTTCCCTAACAGTTGCAGTAGGTTAAATCCCTTAATCGGGTAGGTCCTAACAAGCCTTAAACATTTAAGTCCCCTAATAGGGAAGCTCTCAAAAGAGTGTTAAATCCTCCAATGAGGTTGATCCTAACAGATCATCAAGCTCCTAACTGGGCTGCTAGGGAAATCCCTTAACCGGGTGACTCCTAACAGGGCGTATTGTAAGCTCCTAACATGGCACACTTCAAAAGAGTACAAATATTTGTGGGTCCCAACTCCCACCATGGTTTTTCCCTATTTGGGTTTCCACGTCAAAAACTTATGGTATTTATGTGTGGAATGATTTTCATGTGATGTTCTTGTTTATGTTACATTTCATGCACTATTTTTTAGTACATCGGTTATGATGTTTTATCAGAAGTTTATCAGAAGTTACCGGTACTGATATGAGTTGTTAGAGTAAGTATTTGATCTGATAATGAGTTGGTAAATGATAAAATTTACATGATTTATTAAGTGTTGAAATATTTGATAAATGTGGTAAATGATTTGATTAATGTGTTAAGAAAATCTAATAAAGAGGTTGTTAGATTTGATAAAAGAAGTTGAGTTATTTGATATAAGTTTGATTTTGGGTTTAAAGATTCAATTGGTATTAATACTAATTCACCCCCCATCTCAGTATTAATTGGATCCTCACAGGATTAACAATGATGTCCTAATGGCTCATATGGTGTCATAAGGGGTCATATGGTGTTCTAACACATGTGTGGCCCCTTAGGACCACATATGACCCCTAATGACACCATATGACTGCTTAGGACCATATAATGTCCTAATGGGTCATATGATTTCCAAAGGGGTCATATGGTGTTCTAACACATGTATGGCCCCTTGTGACCCCAAATGACCCCTAACGATACCATATCACCCCTTAGGACCGTATGACGTCCTAATGGGTCATATGGTGTCCTAAAGAGTCATGTGGGGTCCTAAGGGGCCACACATGTGTTAAAACACCATATGATCCCTTCGTACATGATATGGCCCATTAGGACATCTTGGTATGTATGACATGACCCCTTAAGATGCCATATAACCCCTTAGGACCCCATATGTCCTCTAACGACACCATATGACCCCTTTTAACATCCTAGTACATGACATGACCACTTACAACACCATATGATCCCTTAGAACCAAATGATGTCCTAATGGATCATATAGTGTCCTAAGGGGTCATATGGTGTTCTAATAGATTTGTGGCCCCTTAAGACCCCATATGACCCCTAATGTTACCATATGACCCCTTAAGACCAAATGGTGTCCTCATGGGTCATATGGTGTCCTAAGGAGACATATGGTGTTTTAACACATGTGTTGCCCCTTAAGATCCCATATAACTCCTAAAAACACCATATGACCCCTTAGGACAATATGATGTCCTAACCTAATGACACCATATGACCCCTTAGGACATCATATGACCTCTAATGACACCATATGACCCCTTAGGACACTATATGACCCTTAGAACCACATATGACCCCTTAGGACCCAATATGACCCCCTAGGATACTATATGACCCCTTAACACACCATATGACCCATTTTAACATCTCTATTATGCTATTATTTCTCTCCACTCTCTTTGTTCTCTTGATCACTACCTCTCTCTCCTAACTTGTCTTGCCATACTTATGTTTCTCCTTCCCTCCTTTACCTCTCCATCTTTATCTCATTACCCACTTATCTCTCCCCCTCTCTCTCCCTCACCTCTACCTTTCCACCTATGTCTCTCACCTCTCTTTTCCTAGGCTCTAGATCTCTCACCTCTATATCTCTCTCCTCTATAATTATTTCCTCTCTACCTCCGTACCCCTCTTTCTCTCTTATTTTCTTCTCTCTCTCCCTTACCTATCTATCTCTTGCCTCTCTAGGTCTCTCAATCTCTCCCTGCCCACCTCTCCCTCTCTTCTTAGTTCTCTCTTTCTCTTTATTCTTCCCTCTCTCCTTTTCTCTCTCCCTACCCTCTCTGGTCATCACCTCTCCCTCCCTTTTATAGGATTTAGATAATAGTTTGTTGGATATAAGGTTTAGGGTATAAGGTACATGACTGATGGTACATAGGGTTGAGGGTATTGGTTGTATTCATACTTCTTTCTATCTCTCCATCTTCCTCTCTCTCACTCTCTCTTCTCTCTCACTTGTCTCTCCGCTCTCTAAGTTTATCTCCCTTTCTTCCTCTCTTAATCTCCATCTCCATCCCCCTCCTTCCTTACCCTCATTACTCTCTCTCTCTCTCTCTCTCTCTCTCTCTCTCTCTCTCTCTCTCTCTCTCTCTCTCTCTCTCTCTCTCTCTCTCTCTCTCTCTCTCTCTCTCTCTATTCTTTAGGTTTCTCCCTTCCTCCCTATCTACCTCTCTAATTATCCATCCTTGTATAATTACCCACATCTCTATATCCCCCTCTATCTCTCCCTATCTAGGTCTCTCACCTGTCTCTCCCCCTATAGCTATCTAACTCATCCCCCCTTACCCCTCTCCCTTTATTCTCTCTCTCTCTCTCTCTCTCTCTTCCTTCCCAAGGTCCCTCACTCCTTCCGTGTATTCATCTCCCTTCATCCACTCTCTCTCTACCTATCTAATATAGGGTTTAGGGTATAGGTTTTAGGGAATAAGGTAGAGTAAATGATAGAACTAGGGAAGGTGACAAAGAGGTGAGGGATAATGGAGAATAAGATATTATATAAAATGAGAGTGGTAATAAGGGAGGGAGAGAAATAGAGAGGGTATATACAAAGAGATGAGATACCTAGAGGGGGGGAGAGAGGTTAGAGAGCTAGATGGGAAGAGAGGGGTGAGATAGATAAAGGGGAATAGAAGAGGAGAGTTGATGACTTAGGATAATGAGAGAGAAGAGGAGGGAGAGAGAGAAAAGAGAAAGAGAGGGATAAGGAGGGGGAGAGGGAGAGGTATACATGGAGTGAGAGAACTAGAGAGGAGAGATGTAGATAGGTGAGGGAGAAAGAGAAGAAAATGATAGAGAAGTTAAAGAGAGAGAGGGAGAGGGGTAAGAAGGTAGGGAGAGTAGTCGAAAGGGAGGGAGTGAACTAGAGATGGGTTAGATAGAGATATAAGATACCTAGAGGGGGAGAGATATGTGAGAGACCTAGATAGGGGGAGAGAAAGAGAGGTTGGTAATGAGATATGGATGGAGATGTAGAGAGGTGGAGAGAGAAAGAGGGATAAACCTAGAGAGGGGTAGAGAGGGTTTGATGGAAAGCTGATGATGTAGATGGTAAAGAGAGAATAAGAATTAGTAAGGAATGGAGAGAGAGAGAGAGAGAGAGAGAGAGAGAGAGAGAGAGAGAGAGAGAGAGAGAGAGAGAGAGAGAGAGAGAGAGAGAGAGAGAGAGAGAGAGAGAGAGAGAGAGAGAGAGAGATGGGAATGAGGGAGAGGGAGATAGAGAGGGGGAGGGGAATAAAATAAGGGATATACCTAGAAATGGGAGGGAGGGATAAGAGGAAAGATGAAAAAATAGAGACAAGAGTATCAGGGGATTGACGGAGATGTAGACATGGAGGGACTACAAGACCTAGGGAAGGAGAAGAAAGAGAGGTGGGGGGAGAGAGAGAAGAGAGGGATAGAGTTAAAAAAATAGGGGTAAAGGGGGAGGGAGATAGAGGGGAAGAGAGAGGGAGAGAAATATATGGGGAAAGAGAGATGAGAGACCTAGATGACAAAAGAGAAAAAATGAGATAGATATAAGGGGAGAGATAGAGGTGAGTAATGAGACATGATGCAGAGGTAGATAGCTGGAGATGGAAGTGAGAAACCTAGAGAGGGAAGAGAGATTTGATGACCTAGAATTTAGAGAGAGAGAATACAATCTAGGAAGATAGAATAACAAAGTAGGGGATAGAGATATATATGGGGTATGTATGGATGGGGAGATAGAGAGGGAGATGAGAAGAAAGGGAGATAGAAGAGGAGAGACAAAAGAAAAAAGAGAGGAGTAAGAGGGGATGGATGGAGAGGAAGACATGGAGGGAATGAGAAACCTATGGAATAAAGAGATAAAGAGGTAAGGGGAGGAAGAGAAGAGGAGGGAGTTCATAAGGAATAGGTTTAAGGATGAGGGAGAGAGGTAGAGAGGGAGGGACATAACTATAGAGGGGACATATAGGTAGGTGAGAGACATAGTTGGAAAGAAAGGAGTGAGATAGATAAAGGGGGGGTAAAGAGAGGTGGGTAATGAGACCTATATGTAGAGGTAGATAGAAAGAGAGGAAGGGATGGAGAAACCTAGAGAGGGGACATAGTATGGGATGGAAAGGTAATGACCTAGACAATGAAGATAGAGAATAAGAGAGGAACATAGAAGATGAGAGAGTGGGGGAGGGAGATAGAGAGGGAGATGGGAAGAAAAGAAGGGAGAGACATAGAGAGGAGAGAGAGGAGAAGAGAAGAGATAGAAGAACAAAGAGATGAGTAAGAGGGAATGTATGGAGAGGTAGACATAGAGGGAGTGAGAGACCTAGCAAATGAGGAGATAGGTTTGGAGAGAGATAGAAAAGAGGGAGAGAGTTCATAAAAAGATATGGGTAAGGGGAAGGAAGAGAAAGGTTGAGAGGGAGGGAGAGAACAAGAAGGTGGACAATTAGATAAGTGAGAAACCTAGAGGGGGAGAGAGAGGTGGGTAATAATATAGGGAGGGATAGGTAGTAAGGTGAATAGAGAGGGAGGGAGAGCCCTAGATATGGGGAGAGAGAGGATAGAAGGGATATGTAGTAACCAACAGAAAGGAGTGGGAGGGGAGAGAAACAATGAGAAAGTGAGAGAGAAGAAGATAAAGGGAGGGAGTCAAGGATAGAAATGGGGGTACAAGGAAGGAATGAAAGGTAGAGAGGATGGGATATACCTAGAAAGGGGAGAGAGAAGTGAGAGAGACAAGAGAGGGAGAGAGATATATGTAGAGTTTGGGAATATAAAGAAAGTGAGATATGGAGCTAAAGAATGCTAAATGGAGCATGTTGATTACTAAAATTTGATTGTCTGAAATTTTATATGATGCTCTAAAAAATAGAATCTACATTATAACTACTATAGAGTTGAAACCACTCTCAAACATCCTTCCAATATATACATGAAATATAACTTAAAGTATAAGAATACATAAATGTTATATTTCATTTATATATTCTCCTTCTAGGATGGGTATAAGTTGTGCCCAAGTTGAAAAATTTGTGCATTCACAAAACCTTCAAATTGGACAATGCAGATCATTTGGCACATGCCAAATTTGTTGCTCGCCAAATGCAAAAAATTGACTTTTCACATTGTGCAAGCAACAAATGTGAAAAGTCATTTTTTTGAATTTGGAGAGCGTCATATTTGGCACTCGCCAAATGGTTTGCATTGGAAACAACAAATCCTTTGGGTTTGATTGTACTTGGGAATCCAACCCAAAGGGTTGGACAATCATTTCAAGCCTGTGACATGCTTTTATCAGAAGATTAAAAAATTTCACATATTTTTGGTCATGCTCTCCATCAGGTTTGTATGCATTTCAATGAAACTAAAAAAAAACACCATAGCTAAATCAAGCTCTCTCTTAGATATCAAAGCATATAATTTTTTTCTCATTTTGATTTCACTAAGGCTTTCTTCTTTTTGTTAGTGTGTCCGTTTTTTGTCAAAAACTAGCATGCACTATTTTAGGTATAGTTTTTTACACGTTCATCGGATTTTGAAGAAACTTACATTTTTAGAAACTAGATTCCATTATACATAATTTAAAAAAAATGATTTTTGATTAGTTTTCAATGATTTTAGGGGGGAGCACAGTCAAATTTATTATTTTCGAGATGTGTCCACTTCAAAAATTAGTAAAAAACCATATACTCATTAAATAATTAGCTGAAAAATCTAGCATAAACTACAAGGTGTTAGCTAATTTCTCACTGAAACGATTTTAAAAATTCAAAAAAAAAATTAACATTTTAGGGAGGCCACAACAAATGCTATGTTGTGTTTTTTTACATAAAAACAAGACCACTTTTTGTGGCCCCCCTTTTTGAAGCCCTTAATCTCCACCACTTTCAAAACAAATTAGTAGTTTAGAAAGTAGACTCGAAGCACTCTGACTCTTATTCTTGTTGCATCTTCTAATTTGGAGTGTAACTATGTTCAATTTGTCGTTGAAGTTCAGACTTTGCTTATTTCAGAAAAAAAGTAGCATCTTAAGACCCCCTTTTGGTACCACAACTTGGTGCACATACTCATATGTCCTCCCAAAGTTTAACAATAAGGGGCATGATCTTGGTTGGAATAGCCTATTCCATGGGAACTTGGGTGAATCCTCAATACCTACTCAAGACATACATAACATTATGAAGAACCATTCCCCTTGATTGAAAGCTTGAGGAGAATGAATCAAGGTAATGAAATTGGTTTAAAAGTGTTGCATGGCATTTCTCATATTATTTACTCTAACTATGCCTATAAAATTTTGTGTCGATGCCCTTTATTTTTCCTATCCTACAACTCAAGTTGAAAATTCCATTCTTAGGCCTACATCTACACAAAATGTTAATCCTACACATGTTAGAAATGGGGGGAATTCTATCAATTAATACTCCTACCTACCTCCTTCCACTAGCCTTCCATTTGTGTCACAACCATCTCCTATACCAACTTTTCATTATTTTCCACCTCCCTATTCCCAAGCTCCACCCATTTATCATCATGTTACACCTTCATCACAATCTAATATGTCCAATTCCAACTCATCCACTAAAGACACTATAAACAATCTAGCTTTAAGTGTTTCATCCTTACAACAACAATTGGCTTCTTTAACCTAATCCAAATTCAATGTCCCCACATGTGACATAGCTAGCCCACTCTTTGATTGCATTGTTCATATTATTATCCCTCAATACAAGTATGTTTTACCCATTTATAGTTATTTAATGGAAAAAGTGACCCCCAAACTCATGTAAAAAATATTCCAAACATTATGTAGTGACTACTCTCATGATCATAGACTTATGGCAAAACTATTCACTTGTACATTTAGAGATAAGACTTTGCAATGATATTTGTATTTCTTTCTTGATCAATTTATTCTTTTCAACAATTGGCCAATGCATTTGTTCAATATTTTCAAAATAATATTGGTCCTCAAATTACTTTAACTGATTTGATGCATTGTAAGCAAGAAGTTAAAGAAAAAGTGACTAATTTTCTTGGTAAATAAAAATATTTTCATGCACAAATTGCTTATCCTATGTCTGACAATGATCAAATAATTTTTATTAATAATTTTCAAAATTATATTAGAGATAAGCTTCTACTTTTCAATTTTTAATCTTTCACACATTTATGCATAGTGCTTCATAATTATCAACTTCAAGTTTTTCAATTTGAATCCTTTTCATCAATGGCTTGAATTGACAATAAAGAGGGTAATTGGCAACAATCATTTCAAAAAATTCAAAAAAAAGCCAAGAATTTCATCAAGATCAACAATAATATTTTCAATCATATTGATACATAAGTGGTAGCCACAACTTCGGGTGTGGCCCATTTTCATCAATCTTTACAAGTTATAGTTATACTCCTCTTTCTAAATCATTGTAGAGTATCATGGTTAGATTAATTAATGATAATGTGATGAATCTTCTTCTCATCAAACCCATAGAAAAATCTAAGCCATTACTAGCTTGCTTTCATCCTAAATCCTTTTTTCCCATACCATCATCATCTTGGTCATGATACTAATGTTGGCATTGAGTTGTCATTGATGTCAACTAGTATTACAGGTGACCGGTAGGATGTGTCAACTCGGTATGAAGAAGATTGAACTGGCATAAAGAAGAGAAGTATGATTATGTGTTGACAAATGATATCACCGGTATAAGGTGAGATGCAGGAGTGAGTTGGCATGCCTGAGTATTAACTAGTAAGGCATAAATTGACATCAAGGTTGGTTGTTTGTTTGTGATGAAGAGGTAGAATGTTAGATGAATCACAACAACACCTAGTGATCTGAATTGAACGAATGGCATGAAGACATACCAGAAGATTAGATGAGCTGTCAGTATTGTGTAATGTTGATAACAGTGGTTGTCTTGTGTATTTGGTATACCGGTA
Organism: Cryptomeria japonica; assembly: GCF_030272615.1. Lineage (NCBI taxonomy): Eukaryota > Viridiplantae > Streptophyta > Pinopsida > Cupressales > Cupressaceae > Cryptomeria > Cryptomeria japonica. Next base: position 482,140,552 of record NC_081408.1, on the reverse strand, counting down.
AAGGTATGTACTAGTAGAAGGGTTTGTACCGATAGGGATATTTAGGGTGGAACCAACTCTTAGTCAGTGAGTTGAAAGTATGTCAATGTGTGTCATGGGAAGGTTGATAAAAAGTTCATTGACATGGTTGGCAAACATGCAGAGGTTGATAAAATGTTCATTGTCATGGTTGTCCATGCAATTGGTGGTCATTAAATGACAAATCCAAAAATCACAGGATTTTATCTTACTGTTGTGGCTCAAGGTTGAATGGATGATAGAGAATGATCAGGTAGTTGTTGGCATGGTGATTGGAGCATGAATTCTATTTGAAGATTGACCTCCAGTTAGAAACAGCTAGACAAGGTGAGGTCGACCAAGATCAAGGCCGTAAAGAAGGGTAATGTTTGCTATTTTTAGAAAACATGCATTGGATGAATGGAAAAACATGTATAGATGCATCTCCCCATCATAGGTGATTGATCCAAGGTGGATCAAACAAAATTTGATGCAGATTTGGTTGAAGGAAAGAAACCCTAACCGCCTGATGTTTGAATTTATTTTTGATGGGAAAACCTGTTTTTAAATATACAAGTCTAAAATTGATAAGGTTGTTGTTGTGGAATAATATGTGATTATGCTAGTGAATGAAAGAGAGATAGAAAAGATTGTTTAAGTAAAAAATAGGAACTCAGCATTGAAGGAGAAATCGGCAAGGTATGTGACTTGATAAAGAACAATCGACAAAGACAAAACCTGTGAAAGTGTGAGCAGGTGTGAGGTGAATCCAAAAAAAAAAGGAAGGGAAGTTTTTAACAAAGTAAGGACCAGCATAAACGCAACATTGCAGTGAGTGTAGAGGTTTCACAAACTGATAAGATTGAAACCAGTAGAGAAGTGTATTGAAGGGTTGAAAAAATTCATTTGCAATAGGGAAGTTATTTGTGTATTTGAATCTTCATATTGTTTTCACTAAGTAGGTGCTTAGTGCAGGGGTTGTAGCCTATAAATTGTTCAGGGGTTGGTGCTCCTTTGAGTCAGTGCTCATAAATCAAGGGTTGGTGCTCCTTGAGTTGGTGCCCTAAAATTGTAATCAGATCTTTTACATTGTGAGGCTAGATTGGAGCAAAAGATCTCCAACAACTATTCTCATCAAGGTTTTTCCCACATTGGGTTTTCTTTGTATATCTAGTGTTGTGTGATGCATTCTTGTGTACGAGTTATGTTGATGTTATATAAAATCCTTTCACACACTTAGTTTGCACTATTAGAGCTATCGGTTAGCACTAAGTTTGTTTTATATAGTACCGATATATCCCTATTGAAGAAAAAGTGTTTAAATCACTAATTCACCCCCCTCTCAGTGATCCATTGTGTCCAACAATTGGTATCGGAGCCTAGGTACCCTGATTTGTCAAAGTGCTCTCTATCTTGGCTAGATCTTGTCAAGTGTTCACAATGGCAAGAAATGAATCCACCTCCTCAAAATCCCCTATGTTTGATGGTGTCAACTATGCCTTTTGGAGTATAAGAATGGAGACATATTTATCCTCTCTAGGCTGTGATGTATGGATGTCAGTTGTGAATGGGTATACAGTCCCTAATAATCCCTCTAATGATCTAGATGCTGAGAAGGAATATGAGAACAATTATAAAGATAAAAATGCCATTCTTAGTGGGTTATCTAATAATGAGTTTGTTAAAGTCGTGCACTGCTCATCTGCCAAAGAAACTTGGGATAAGTTGCAAAAGATATTTGAAGGTGATGCTAAAGTCAAGGAAGCCAAGTTACACACATTGAGAGCATAGCTTGAGGGTTTGAAGATGAGAGATGAAGAGAAGATTTTTGACTATCTCCAAAGGATTGATGAAACAACAAACACCATTAGAGGACTTGGAGAAGAAATAAAAGATGAGGTGGTAGTGAAGAAAGTACTTAGATTTCTTACATCTAAGTATGATACAAAGGTCTCAGCAATAGAAGAAGCAAAAGATCTGAAATTATTTACAATGGATGAGTTGTATGGTTCCTTAACTACTTATGAGATGAGGATTGCCTGTACTGAGGCTGTGAAGAAAGAAGCTGCATTCAAAACATCAAAAAAAGGAAAAGAAGAGTCTGCTCATGATGGAACCGGTGAAGACTTTGGTGACATCATGGAAAAATTTGTCAGAACACTCAAGACGGGTTCAGGCAAATACAAAGGCAAGTTATCTTTGAAATGTTTCAACTGTGAAAAGATTGGACATTTTGCTACTAAATGTCCCTATGGTGATAAGAATGAAGATGATCAATCAAGTGGTAGTAGATCATACACTAAGGATAGGAATAAGAATGTCTACCGGCATGGTAGAAGAGGCTACCAGAAGTAGAGCAGTCTTTACACACATGAAAATGATACCATAGATGAGGAAAGTGCCTCAGATGATTGTTACAGTGAAGATGAAGTCAAAGCAAACCTTTTCATGGCTCAAGAGGTTCTAGTACCTAAAGAAGGAGAAGAGGAAGATCAAGAAGGAGAAGTAGACCTTGAAGCAGAGCTCATCAGCTCCTTGGAAGAGCTAAAGAAAACAAGAAGAGATCTTAAGAAGGTTAAAAAGGTTGCAGCTAAAGAACAAGAGATGTTGGAAGAATCTCTTAAAGAATCCAAGAAAATAATTGCAAATATAAAACTTCAATTGGAAGAGGCCAAGAGGACCTATGAAGTTACTAGTACTGGCTTGTGTAAAAAGGAGAAGGAACATCAGAACCTGGAAGAAGAAATTTTCAAGCTCTAGAAGTAATTAGAGAAAAGAAAGGAAGAAATGAGAGTGAGAAGCAAATACAAAGGCAGCACCAAAGCTTTAGAAAAGATGTTGAGAAAACAAAATCAATCTAAGGATACTGGTGGCTTATAATTTGAAGAGGGTCGAAGTTCAAATATAAAAGATACATCCAGCAAAGAGATATAGTTTACTTCTTCAAATGAAGATGAAGAGAAGAAGACATTCATGGTAAGCAAGGATACCAATAAGAAGACATGTGCAGATGTTGTTAAGAACTGCCACACAAACCGGTATACACAATCAATGAATCAGAGGCCATACTCAATGCATTAACATGCAAATACAAGGGGAAATGTAAGAGTTGATCATGAGGGACTCACCAGAGTTAGCAGCATGAAAGGAAGACCCCTGGTAAGGCAGTCATCTATAGGACCAAGATAATCTAACTAATATGTTCCAAATTTTCATGGTTATTGTCATCGGTGTAATAAGTTTGGTCATAGAATGGCAGATTGTAGGAAAATGAATGTCAACCCCAGTTTTGAGAGTATAAACTCATTTGCTACATTAAAAATTATAAATGTCACATGTTATAATTGTAACGAGTTTGGTCATAAGAGTTATGATTGTAGGAGAAATGTGCAGATGTCCTACAAGAATGCTTTGGATACATCTTTCAATGCTAATGTAAAATGTTACAAGTGTCAAAATTTTGGTCACATAGAAAGGCATTGTAAGCTGAGAACTAACAAGCAAAAGAAAACAATACTGGATCAAAAGATAAAGACTAAACCAGAACACAATATGACAGAGAGGAGAAGAAAGAAGAAAAACAAGTTTGGGTAGAGAAGGAGAAGAACATGACAAAGTCAAGCTTGATTGTGCAAACTGCTTTACATGCTGAAAGGAAGAATTTATGGGTAGTTGATAGTGGCTGCTCAAATTACATGACCGAAGACAAGAAATTTTTTATCAAGCTTGATGATTGGAATGGTGGTTCTGTCCGATTTGGTGACAACTCCTCTATCAAGATTAAGGGTCATGGTACATTGAATATTGATAGAAAAATCAAGGCTCGTGATGTGTACTATGTGGAAGGACTAAAGCATAATCTTCTAAGTGTAAGTTAGATGTGTGACAAAGGATACATGTTCACATTTGACTCTACCAATTGTCAGATAAGCAAGCAGAGTATCGGTCAGGTTGTAGCAGAGGGAAAGAGAACATATGGTAATGTCTCCATCATGCTATCCTACTTTCACTTATTTTCACAATCACAAGCTTTCATCACTCATCCACTTGTTCCACACATCCATCCCCTTTTGGCGATACATCATGGACCTTTAATGGAGCTTCCTTGAAGGACTTTGTTATCAGGGATGCCCAAACTTCTTCAGCTAACACACATACGGGCCTCTGTAGTCCACACACTAGTAATTCTATCTCAATTCCTTTATCAAGGAAGACAGTCACTCGAGTTACACATCATTCAGTCAAAGAACAATGTAGCTACAATCATAAAGTCAAGCCTCACACATTTGAGGTAGGTGATTTGGTTCTCAGAGAAAATCATAAAAATCAATAAGACAGAGAGAAGAAGGGAAAGTTTGAACCAAACTGGCTTGGTCCTTACATCCTCACAACAACATATGGATCTGGTGCATATCAGCTATCAACCATAGAGGGTGAACCTTTGGAGGATCCTATCAACAACATGCACCTTCACAGGTTTTACACATAGCTCTTCAGAGTATCATAATATGAAAACATACAAACAAAATCATTAAAACATAAAAAATCATTACTTGGTGAAAACCTGGCAAACAAGCACCTTGTGACACAAAAAAATAAATAAATAAATAAAATTTCATCCAATGGTGAAAACCACTTTGGTGGCACCCTGGGCAAGTACCATGGTGAAAACTAGGTCACCAATGCCATGCGTAGAGACATTGCTTCTCCCTCCTTTAGGATTCCATTTCATCCTTTCACTTTGCACACACTCACAACCTATTCATCCATAATAAACTTACACATCCCCATCATGGCTTGTTATTGATCTACCCAAGATTGGTTAGCCATTCATAATCAACCTCCCTTTTCATCCCTTTTCATTCATAATAAATCAGCTCCTATCTGTGGCTAAGGCAAATCCTGCATCTAGTAATGGGTGTGGAACTAAGAGCATCACACATTTCAAGGAGTATAGATTCTTCCAGCTTTCTTTAGTCTATCTGTGCACAATTCGCAATAAAGCAACATGTGCATCACCAATCCACAATAAAGTTTTATCTTATCCACAATAAAGTATCAGTTGCATGGATTCAGTCAGTTTCAGATGAGACACAACAACAACAATGGGCTTCAACAAATCAAATCTTTCGACAGACTCAGACAACATATGGTTCAGTGTTATCTATCCTTTTTGTGAAAGTAAACATTGTGACCACAATCAACTAAGACTTATACAAGTGACAAGAGACACTAAACTTGAGGACTATAGTGGATGTTGGTGTCGAGTCTTGCTTTTCTTTTTTGATTTTATATTTTGGTGACATGTCTTTTAGCTTTTCCAGGATGTCTCTAACTAGAGATTCTATCTCTAGGATGTCTTTGACTAGAAAGGCAAGGATGGGGTATCGTCACCTATTTGTATTTGTTGTCTATGGATTCTCTTTTAGTAATGCTATGACTTGTCCATGGATATGAGGACACTGAGAGTCTAGTGTGAATTGGGGTATTCCTTGTTTGTGACTGTCTTATCTCCATGCAAATAGGTACAATGACTTTCTGGGTCAAACATATGCCTCGATTGTCATAACCTACTTGCCATAATAAAGTTCAATGATGATAACACACAAGAAGCTCTTTCACTTTCATATCTTCTATCTTTCATCCCCCTTTCTTGATTGACTTCCATCATCCTTCTTGAGTCTGCATAGCCTACTATCACATGACTGAGTATAATGACACACCAAAAACATTTGCATTTCATGTAGTTTCACCTGCATTACCACATATAAGCATTTCATACATACATATAGATATCACAATTGCATCACATCCTGCACACAACACCTGTTTGCACAATTTACATTTTCATTATCATATTCATCTGCATTACATACATTCATATTTTCATCATGCATACACATATAAAACATAAAAGAACAAAAAAATATATTGCATTTCATTATGTACATATTTGCATCCATATCATAAGCACCACATAGAAACATACATCACATAGGTACACATGCATATATTTGCCGCAAAGATGAATCATCTCATATATATAATCATAAGTGTCATGATACAATGATGTCAAATTACATATGGCTACAGCCAACCCTCGTGTCACCCTATCCAGATAGAGGAACCCACTGATAACTCCTGCCAACACTGTTGGTAGTGCTAATCCTGTCCATATCATGGTATCCCATGCCACATGTCCCACCCTCATCTCCAGTCCCAGATCCTAGAACACTCATCTAAGGGCATCCCTATCTTTGTCTCGATCATACACAATTAGCTCCCCATCGATCAGTATCTACAAAATCCTGTATACATCCTCCAGGGTGACTGTCATCTCCCCCATCAGCAAATGAAAAGTGCAAGTCTCAAAGTGCCACCTCTCCGCCAATGCAGTCAGCAATCCCATGTTCACCCAAAACTCAGGCACATATAGAATATGTCTCAATCCCAAAGCCTCAATCACAACTCAGTCCTCGGTTGTCAACTCAGGTCGCAACCTCTAAGTCGATGGGAATCTCTCCCGTGACTCTAGCATAGGCAAATACTCCTGTAGTCACACAAATCAATCATCTTAGTCCTAGTGACACTCATTGTTCATCACAAAGTGTTGCTTCTATCCTAGTGGTACTCCATATTCATCACAAAGTACTATGTGTTTGGCACTCCCTGTTCATCACAAAGTACTACGTGTTTGGCACTCCCTATTCATCACAAAGTGCTGCTCACATTTGCACTCACTATTCATCACAAAGTGCTGCTCATATTTTAGTACTCCCTGTTCATCACAAAGTACTATATCTTGGTACTCACTGTTCATCACAAAGTGCCTTGAACTATCCTATCCTAGGGCCTCTACTTGAGTGAATCCTCTTGAGAAGTTTCCTAATTGGCAATGTATGTTCTATCACAAAATTTTCAATCCTAGCCCTATTTGTTATCCTAGTCTTCCCTAGAGGACCTGCTTGAGTGTATCCTCTCAGCAGCTTATCCAATCGACAACGTATGTTCATCACAAAACTACCAATTTGACCTAGAAGACACAAATTCACATTTTTGGACACAAACATGCTTTCATGACATAAACACTCTTTTAGATAGCATAAATGCGCCTGGCACCAACGCAGACACGCCTACACATTTTTGACATTTTTTTGGACCCTATTCTAAGCGCATTTATTACTCTACCTAGCATGCATTAATGACAACAATAAATGCATCAAAGTACGAGGAGATTTTGTGGTACTTACTGGCTCTCCTATTGGCCTCTGGAATCGACGAACGCGATCGAATCTATGAGTCATTGCCATCACTGTTGATTGTTGCTACTCTATCTCGCTCTGCACTCTGATCTCTTGGATGTGTGGATGACAATGAGGATGTTTTCCCCTCGTGTTCTATCTTGTAGACTACCCTAGCCCTAGTCTCCTGTGTCAGTATTCATTATCCCGTGACTTTGTCACTTTATCTGGTCAGTCCATTCTAGCCTTTCTTTCTTATCAAGAGATTGTCTATGGTCTTTTCACACATTTTCATCCAATCTCTCGAGGGGGCATATCATTCCCATCTTGGGGCAACTTTGTATTAGTTCATATTATCTTCTTTGAAACAACGCGACAAGCCGCATTGTCTCAAAGAGGGGCAAAATGTAGACACCCAAAATTGTCCAGTCTAAATAAAATAAATTATCTAAGCTTAATTCTTCTATTAATTAATTAAATATTTATTTATTTAATTAATTCATTTATCCTCTTCTAGCCTTATTTCTCATTTAAATAAATACATTTATTTATTTAAATTATCCTTTTCTTAAATTAAATAAATATCTTATTTATTTAATTGATCCCACTTCTTCTATTAATTAAATAAATCTTTATTTATTTAATTAATTCATTAACCTTTTCTACCCATGACACATGTCATTCATCTCTTAATTCCTACACTACCTACCCCTTTCATTATTTTATTATTTCTTTTACCTACCCTCTAAGCATAGCCGACCTCCTTTTACACCTCTCAATCTTATCCCTCCATTTCATATAGTGTCTTCTATATAAGGAGATGCTTCCTTCATTATCAAACCCCCCCATTGACTACTTGACTACACTATGCTTTTGAACATAGGCGATCCTACTTGCAACCACATTTCCATTCTTTGTTGAGCTCTTGTGCACATAAAATCTGAGAGCAAATATATCAAGCAAGATCAATGGAGATAGGAAGAATGGAGATCCAAACCCTATTGGACATGTGATGGTATAATCTTTGTGATTTCATTTGATTTGCATTGTCTTAGGTAATCTTCATATGTTATGGTGGATCTTTGTTGTTGTTAGGCTAGGATTTTGTGGTTGAATTCATTTAGCCTTTCAATATCGTTATTATTGATATCCATTTTCACCATATACAACATGAAGAGGTTGATAAAATGTTCATCGACCTGGTTGTTCATGCAATTGGTGGTCATTAAATGATAAATCCAAAAATCATGATATTTTATCTGACTGTTGTAGCTCAAGGTTGAATGGATGACAGAGAATGATCATGTAGTTGTTGGCATGGTGATTGAAGCACGGAATCCGATTGAAAATTGACTTCTAGTTAGATAGCTGGACAAGGTGAGGTCGACCAAGATCAAGGTTGTAAAGCACGGTAATGTTTGCTATTTTTAGAAAATATGCATTGGATGAATAAAAAAATGTGTACAGATGCATCTCCCCATCACAGGTGATCGATCCAATGTAAATCAAACAAGATTTGATGCAAATTTGGTCGAAGGAAAGAAACCTTAACTTCTTGATGTTTGAATTTGTTTTTGGAGGGCAAACTTGTGTTAGATAGTTCAGATAACTAGAAGACAACTGAGAATGGGGGGTGAATTAGTTCTCACAGATTACCGAAAGCATTATCAATTTAAAACAATAATACCAGAATAATAGTCAATCTAATTAAGCATAAATAATAATCACAGAATAAAATCCATCCACACAACACAAAGATTTGTACGTGGAAAACCCGATAAAGGGAGAAACCATGGTGGGAAGCCTACCCGCTGTCAGATAATACTTCTTCTATAAGTATGTGAATTTACAATGAAGGGGCCTACACTTAAAGGAAGGCCAACAACCTAGAGCACACTGCTCATGAAAAAAGGAGTCTCACTGAACACATACAAATCCAAACTACAATCCGAAGAAGTGTTGAACTGCAAAAGATAACATCTCCTATGCATGAGTATAGTTTTGGTTAAGCTCAATAATAGAGGACTAAGTCCTCTTACAAACACAATTTGATCTACATTGATTGACCAACTCATTTGTCTAAATGATATTAAAATATTCTCACATTACATTCCTTGACCATGACCTCTTACAATAACCATGATGATCTACAATGAGATCTTACATCTTATTTATACAAACCCTCAACCATAAACAATTAGGTCGACTACCAGACAATAAACCAATTACATCACTACAAACCATGTTGGCCTTAGACCAAAACAAATAATATCCAACACATAAGACATCCTATAAATACAACAATAATTCTTGTCCACATGTTACATTAATGTCGATCCATAACCTAGATCAACCGGGACCAAGTATAGGTCCACACGCTTTAGCAATGATCTCCAAATGCCAAGTCTAGAAAAAGATTACCAACAACATCCTGAAACTCCATCAAAAGTTGCACCAATACCAATTATGCAATGCATCAAAGATCTCCACCAAAAGATCTTCTGGTGAAACCCTTGCCGGAACCAAAAACCAATCTTTTGTGTAAGAAGGATATCATCCAATCACAAGACTGAAACCAACTGACCAAATATGAGTATAGGCATTATGAACAAGCCAATTCCATCACCATATTATACCATAGTTAACCAGATCATGTCAGATCCAACTTAACCAAAAACCACTCAACCTACTAGGACTAGAAGGGTGTCGATAAAGCATCCAAACAGCTAGTGTTGACATCAATGACAAAACATCAATGCAAAGCATAATTAATTTGACCAAATGGTCAATAATCTCCCCCTTTGGCATTGATGGAAACACTAGATGTGGAAAACATCTAAGTACCAAGAAATGCCAAACAAGTCTCCCCCTGTGAAAGATAACCAACAATCTCTTGTAAATATCTCTGAATATCAATGTCTCTCCCCCTGTGAATAATATCTTTGTAAAGTTCTGACTTTCTTTTTCACATCACTATCTCTCCCCCTTTGACATTAGTGCTAGAAATCTGACAGAAATATCAAAGCAAAAACATAAGCCTTTGAATCTCAAAGTTGACTACTCCCCCTGAGCAGTAGCATCCCACATCAGTTTTGGACTGAATAGTATCTCTAATAATGCATACCAGACTGATGCCAAACCACATCAATCAAGTCTCTACCAGAGGGGCAGAAACCCCCAACCTATCTCTCAGGTACTCAAAGGATTCCTTGAATAAAGTTTAGTGAAAACATCTGCAATCTGTTCTCTAGTGTTCACATAAACTAGTTTAACTTCATTTGCTTCCACATTCTCTTTCAAAAAGCTATACTTGATAGATATGTGCTTTGTCTTAGAGTGAAATACCAGATTCTTTGATATATCAATAGCAATAGAATTATGATAGTGAATAGCTACCAGTGCATCACAATCCACCTTTATATCCTTCAACATTTTCTTCATCCATAAAACTTGTGTACAATTAGTAGCAGCAGCAACATGCTCAGCTTCAGAAGTAGATAAAGAAGTACATGATTGTTTCTTGTTGATCCATGAAACCAACTTCTTTCCAAGAAAGAAAGCTCCACTAGAAGTACTTTTCTAGTCATCAACATCTCCAGCTCAGTCAGCATCTCCAGCTCAATCAGCATCTGTATATGCACATAAAGTGAAGTTATCATCCTTAGGATACCACAAGACATATTTTGATGTACCTTGCAAGTATCTAAAAATCCTTTTCACTGCCATCTCATGATTTTCTCTAGAATCACTCTGAAATCTTGAAACAATACAAACAACATTCATAATGTTAGGTCTAGTCTGAGTAATATGCAAACCTAAGAAAAATTTCATCTCACCAATCATAGACATCTCAAATTCTTTTTCCATGTTCTTAGAAAATTCTATGCATAATTTATCTTCACCTCCAAAAATAATGTCATCAACAAATACTTCAACAATCAGCATATCATCATCAGTGGTTTTATAAAATAAATTACTATCAGCACCGTCCTTAGTAAAACCAAGATTCAAAAGATATTTATCCAACCTTGCATACCAAGCTCTAGGTGCTTGTTTCAATCCATATAAATCTTTCCTTAACCTACAAACCATATCAGTATCATCTGATAGTAAAAAGCCATCAAGTTTCTCAATATAAACTTCCTCATCAAGATACCCATTCAATAATGCACATTTAACATCCATCTGATAAAACTTGTAGTTTTTATAAGTAGCATAGGAAAGAAATAATCTTACAGCTTCAATCTTAGCTATAGGTACAAAAGTTTCTCCATAATAAATTCCTTCCTTCTGAGAATATCCTTTACAAACCAATCTAGCCTTATTCCTTGTAAATTTACCATTCTCATTCAATTTATTCCTAAAAACCCATTTAGTTCCCATAACATTTTTATTTTTTAGGCCAGGGAACCAAAGTCCATGTGTTATTTTTCTCAATCTGATCTAATTCTTCTTCCATAGCTTTTAACCAAAATTCATCTTTACATGCCTCAATTACTGATACCGGTTCAACTTGTGATTAAACATATCTCATTAGTTTCCAGTCTTCTTCTTGTCATCATTCCATTGCTCTTATCCCCAATGATTTGATCTTTAGAATGATTCAATCTCACATACCTAGGAGTCTTCTGACTCTCTGTTCCTCTTCCTTATTCTTCAGTTACTGTAGAATTTTTTGATATGCTAGAGTAACTGGTTCAACTCTTTGTTTTGATAAAGGTGCTACTGATTGAGATATAATCATTTCCACTATTGGTTCCTTCTCATAAATTCTAATTTAACTTTTTCTCAGCTTATCTACTTTGACATTAGCACTCTCCACTATTTTCTGCAATCTCTTGTTATAACATCTATATGCTTTGCTTTCATTAGAATAACCAAGAAATATTCCTTCATCACTTCTAGGATAAAATTTCCCAATAGCATCATCTCTCCTGATATAACATTTACTACCAAAGATTCTGAAATAGTTAGTTGTAGGTGTATTGCCAAACCATAATTCATAAGGAGCCTTACTGATTTCTTCTTTGATATGTACTTTGTTAAATGTATAAATCGTTGTACTAATTGATTCTCTCCAATAGATATGAGGTAGATTAGCTTTCATCATCATTGTTCTAGCAGCATCTAAGATAGTTTTGTTTTTCATTTCCACAACTCCATTCTATTGAGGCATCCGAGGAGCAAAAAATTGTCTTATGATACCATGCTTATCACAAAAGTTATTAAACTCACCGAATGAGAATTATCCACCATCATCTCATCTCAAACATTTAATCTTCAATCATGTCTCAGTTTCCACTTTAGCCTTAAAGATTTTAAATTTTTCAAATGCTTCAGATTTTTGTCACAAAAAGTAACCCACATCATTCTAGAATAGTCATCAATATTAGCATGAAATATCTATCACCATGAAAACTTTTTAACTCTAGCAGGGCCACACAAATCAGTGTGAATAAGATCAAGAATATCATTTGATTTATCTTGTATACTCCTAAAAGGGGTTTTGACTTGTTTACCCATTTGGCATTCTTTACATAGCGGATTATAGGGCTTCATAATCTTAGGTATATCTCTAACAACCTTAGTTGAACTTATATTCACAATGCAATCAAAATTTACATGACACAACCTTTTATGCCATAACCAAGTTTCATCAATCTGTGTAATCAAACATGTCTTCTCATCATATTTCAAATGAAATATGTTACCTTTTGTCTGTGTACTGTAAATGTTATTCAATTTTCAATTCAAGATGCAAGTTATATTCAAGGTTATCGTTTCTTACTAGTATGTGTTATATCTTTAATATAATAAATTTGATTATTGTCTTGTATGTTGTAGATGAAAAGAACATTTATCAATTTCAATGTCCTTCTCACAAATGTTGATTGATATGTGTGTGTGTGTGTGTGTGTGTGTGTGTGCAAGGAGGATCAAGCAATACCTTGACCGATCATGTCTATTAGACATGACCAATCAAGATATTACTTGATCACACCTTTTCATTTATCATTGTATTTACCAATCAGTGTATAAAACTTAATAAATCACTCGATACTAATCGACGTGTATACCATAAGCAAGACAACCGATACTAATTAGTATGTATTTAGTTATAAACTAAACTTGATAACAATTGGTGTTCACATAATTAATATGTTTAACCGATATTAATCTGTGTGCATACGATTCAATGTAAACCGATACCAATCGATATTCTGTGCTATGATATTTACAACCAATAATTATCGTTAGTTAAGAATTGATCAGAATTTGCAAGTAAGGTTGAATATATATAAATTGAAGAATAATCATCAAATGAAGGAACGATAACTTGAAGTCTTTATCATAGTCTATCAATAAGATAGATGATTGAATGAGAGAATTCATTTATCTCTCATTCAATCATTTATCTTACCGAGGCTATCATGCATTAACACTCCCTCTTAGCTAGGTAAGATAAATGAAAGACAACATATCAAGCATCACAATTCCAATGATGGTTAGTATTCCTTACATAATCTAACTCTTCAGAGAATTGTATCACCTAATCACATGACATGAAATATCACCTAAACACGTGATACAAATGTTCATCATATCAACTTGTGATGACATTATATCACCTAAACACATGATATTAGTATTGCCTAAACATGCAATACTTAAGGATAAACATATGAGGATGATTAAATTCTCATCTTATCCAAGTTGTGGTATGTGCACTAACATTTTATACAAATGTTTTATCACAACACAGTCATGGCACATCCATGACATACCAGAGATCCAACATGATAACTGGTTTGAGCATCATAAGATCATCACCTTATAATGTCTACATACAAGTGTTCATTATCTTGAGAGATTGTCACCTCTTAGATATGAACCCAGGGGATAAAATCTAAAATGTCTTAACATGACAAAAACATTTACACATTAAACATCTTATTGATATGTAAATACAGATTACAAAGTAAATTACCTTTCTATCATACCTAAACCTTTTCTGAAGTGATCAACCTTCACTTTGAAAGAGGTTTGGTCAGAATATTTGTAGTCTAATCTCCTGTACAAACATATTCTAATTGGATCACATTCATGTCTCCCATATCTCGCGCATAGTGGTATGGAATCTCAATATGCTTGGATCTGTCGTGGAACACTAGATTTACTGAAAGTTTTATGCAAATTTGATTGTCATAATGTATGATAGTAGGTTTCATAGGCTCTCCAAACAATCCCACAAGCAACTTCCTAAGCCATACTGCCTATCGGGCAGCCATGGAAGTTGCAATGTATTCGGCTTTGGTGGAACTCTGATCTACAGAAGACTACTTTATGCTGATCCCGGATATCATGGCTGAACCTAAATTGAAGCAACACCCTGAAGTTCTTTTCTTGTTAGTCACACTTCCAACCCAATCTGAGTGTAAATCCATGTAGGTCTAGATCAACTTTCTCATATTTGAGACCAAGGTTTAGAGTACCTTGTAAGTATCTCATAATGTGTTTTATAGCAATCAGATGGATCTCCTTAGGCTCACACATAAAATGACTTAAGCATTAACTGCATAACATATATATGGTCTCGTGTTTGCAAGATACATTAGGGGCCCTATCATTTGCTTATATAGAGTAGGATATGAGGGTTGTGATTCCGTTGCTGCTTCCTTAAGTTTATGAAGGTTTATTTCCATAGGAGAGGTCATGGCTATGAAGTTTAGCATTTCAAATCTCTTTAGAATGTCCAAGGTATATTTACCCTAGTTTAGTATAATTCCATCAACATTCTGCCATACTTCCAAACCTAGGAAGTAATGAAGGAGTCCCGTGTCCTTCATATCAAATTCTTTAGCAAGGTCTTTCTTACACTGATCTATGAGGTGATCTTTTCCTGTGATGAAAAAATCATCAACATATAAAATCAATATTATCATATCACCTTTGGTTTGATTATAGTGGAGATTAGGATCTGCATCATTCCTGGAGAAGCCTAGTTTTGAGAGATAAGTATCAATTCTTTCATACCAGGCCCTGAGAGCCTATTTAAGCCCATAGAGAGCTTTTTTGAGTCTACACACATGAGACTCTACATCATGAATCTCAAACCCTTCAATTTTCTCTAGGTATACTTCTTTTGAGATCTCACCATTAAGGAATGTTGTCTCAACATCCATCTGATGAACTTTCCATCCCTTTGATGTTGCAATGGCTAAGACTGCTCTTACTAAGGTGTATCTGGCTACAGGGGCAAATGTTTCCTCATAATCAATTCCTTCCTTTTAAGAGAACCCTTTAGCTACAAATCTTGCCTTGTGTTTCTCAATGATGTCATCTGTAGCATGTTTGATTTTGAAGAGCCATTTGGAGGTGACAACAGATTTCCCAGCTGGCCTAGGGACAATTTCCCAAACATCATTTTCCATAATGTATTGGTATTCTTCAGACATGGCATTCTTCCATACTTAATGTTTAAGTGCATCTAATACATTAGTAGGTTATTCTTTTGAGAGATCATTCAGGAGGGTGACATAGTTGGTAAGTTTTTTAGGCCTTTTTCTTTCTCAAAAAGTTCTTGAAGGGGCAGCATATTTCTAAGCTTCTTCTACAGTTTTGGTGGCCCATAGTGGTCTTTTCTTGAAATTTTCTCTAGGTGGGTTTTGAGTTTCACTTTCATTTTCCTCAAGACTCTCCCTTTGAAGCTCAGGAGCGAGGTCTTCATCTATTCTAGGGGTAGGGATATAGACTTTAGATTCTATTGAGCTTTGGGCTCTTTTGAAGGCTAAGTCTTCTTCAAAGATTACATCCCTACTCAGTTCAATATTCCTCTGACCAGGTATATAGATTTTGTAGGCCTTGGAGGTTTCCCTATATCCTACAAGTATTCCCCTTTTTCCATAAGGCTCTAATTTTAATCTTTTCTCCTTAGGTACATGATTATAGACAGGGCACCCATATATCCTAAGGTGGCTGATATTTGGTTATTTTTTAGTAAAGACTTCCTCAGGGGTTTTATCTTCAAGATGGGAGTGAGGACATCTATTTTGTATATATACAACAGTGCTAGTTGCTTCTACCCAAAGATTGATATTTAGATTCTGATCAAGAATCATGGCTTGGCAGCTTCTACAATTGTCCTATTTTTCCTCTCAGCTACCCCATTTTGTTGAGGATTATAAGGTATTGTTAACTCCCTCTTAATCCATGAATTTTTACAAAAATATTTAAATAATTTTGATGTGTATTCCCCCCCATTATCAGTTCTTAAGGTTTTAATTTTATTTCCTGAGTAGTTCTCTATTAGTGATTTAAACTCTTTAAACCTATTGAGGATCTCTTATGATTCTTTACACTTCAGAAAGTAGATCCAAGTTTTCCTAGAGTAGTCATCAACAAATATTACATAATACAAAAATCCCCCTAAAGAAGGTATGGACACAGGTCCATATACATCAGAATGAACTAACTCTAAAATTTTGTTTTTTTTCCTAGTACTATTTTGAAAAGTACCCTTAGCATTTTTACCTAGGGCACATCCTTTGCATGTCCCTGAATGATATTGATTTAACTTGGGTAGGCCTATGACAAGGTTTCCCATTGATGATAAAGCTCTAAAATTCAGGTGACCTAGTCTTCTATGCCAAACTTCATTAGCATATGTAGTTTCATGGATTAGAGGTAGGTTGGGCTCTGTGCATAGCTTATTCAAGTAGCCTTGTCTTTGACCAATGGTTTTAGCTTTCTTGATGGATGAATTCTTTGGCCAAGCCAACACTCTGTTGTCCATGAAGGTCACTCTGTATCCATTATCCTCTAGTGCTGATATGGAGACTAGGTTTCTCTTTATGCCTAGGACATATAGTACTCCTTTAAGTTGTAATGATACACTCAACTTTAGTTTGATGGTTCAGGTTCCAACTCCTCTGACTAGATATGTGGAGTCATCTCTGATAGTCACTTCTTCATCATTCTCCTCTATCATGGACTCTAGCACTTCTCTAAACCCTGTAATGTGTCTGGATGAGCCACTGTCGATCACCTAGGAGTTAACCTTGTTTGATGCTTGGTTTTTAAGTGCTGAATAGAGTACATACTTCTCAGAGTCATCTTCCCTTTTAGATTTTCTTGCTTTGGCAAATGTGGCTTGTTGTTTGGCTCTTTCTAGACATTTGGCAACATAGTGCCCAAATTTGTCACATCTATAACATTGAATCTATGAAAGGTCCTTCTTGAAGGTGTTCTTGCCATGACAACCTTTTCTCTTCCTAAATTATTTCTGCTTGCTTTTCTTGTTTGAGTTTGTATTTAGGACTTGAAGATCTTCATCTATATTCTTTTGTTTGATCCCTTTCTTATTTAACCTTGATTCTTCTTGGAGACAATCTACCTTTAGCCTATCAAACTTTGGAAATTCATCCCTTGCATTGATGCCTTGGACGAATGTTTCCCATAGACTAGGCAACCCATGTAGAGCAATGAGTGTTAATTATTTACTTTGGATCTCATATCCAAGGGTTGCTAGTTCATCCCTTAGGGATGATATTTGCATGAAGTAGGCATTGACTGATTCTCCTTTGATCATAGCTATATGATTTATTTCTCTTTTTAAAGCCAAGGTTCTACTAGCATTGGATATCTCAAATGCATCTTCAAGTGCTTTGAACATGTTGTAGGTTGTTTCATGTTTCCTTATGATGGGCATAATATTATTTCTCACCCCATAAACTATGATTTGATAGCCTTTTCATTTCCCTCTCTCCAAGTTGTTTTGTTAGGTTCAGTCTCAGGTTCTGTAGTTTCAGTTTTTACAAATGATTTGACTTTATTTTCTTTTAGAATCATCTGAATTCTGAACTTCCATGTTGAGAAGTCATCACCTCCTCCGAGTCTATCTTTGAATTTGATAGCGCTAGCCATTAGAAGAAATGTGATGTTGAATATATGCTTGTTTTGAATTTTCCATAAAATTGAATAGCCTCAGGTTTGATTTAACTATAGCTCTGATACCATGTAAATGTTATTCAATTTTCAATTCAAGATGCAAGTTATATTCAAGGTTATCATTTCTTACTAGTATGTGTTATATCTTTAATATAATAAATCTGATTATTGTCTTGTATGTTGCAAATGAAAAGAGCATTTATTGATTTCAATGTCCTTCTCACAAATGTTGATTGATATATATATATATATATATATATATATATATATATATATATATATATATATATATATATATATATATATATATATATATATATGTATGTATGTATGTATGTATGCAAGGAGGATCAAGCAATACCTTGACCGATCATGTCTATTAGACATGACCGATCAAGATATTACTTGACCGCACCTGATACTAATCGGCATGTATACCATAAGCAGGACAATTGATACTAATCAGTATGTATTTAGTTATAAACTAAACCTGATAACAATTGGTGTTCACACAATTAATATGTTTAACCGATATTAATCGGTGTGCATACGATTCAACGTAAACCGATACCAATCGGTATTCTCTGCTATGAGATTTACAACTAATAATTATTGGTAGTTAAGCATTGATCAGAATTTGCAAGTAAGGTTAAATATATATAAATCGAAGAATAATCATCAAATGAAGGAACGATAACTTGAAGTCTTTATCATAGTCTATTGATAAGATAAATGATTGAATGAGAGACTTCATTTATCTCTCATTCAATCATTTATCTTACCGAGGCTATCATGCATTAACACGTACCAGTTGCAATCTCCAAGCTAGATTGTTAATGATTTTGCATTTTCCATCCTTGAACTATAATTGAAATCCCTTATCTACCAATTGTCCTACACTCAAGAGATTATTCTTCAAACCTTCAAAATAATAAACATTGTTAGTATTCTTCTTACCCTCCAATGATATAGTTCATTTTCTCTTAATCATACATGCCTTGTTATCTCCAAATCTAACTAATCCACCATCAATTTCTTGCAAAGATAGAAACTTTCCTTTATCTCTAGTCATATGATGTGAACAATCATTGTCAATTACCCATTCATCCTTATCCTCAATTTTAGCAACAAGTTCCTTCTCCTCAGGTACATTCTCTTCCAGTGTCAGATCATCTTCCTTGATAGCCAAGAATATCCATTCTTTCCCATTGTTGGATTCACTAGCAGAGTCATCTACCAGTTTATCATCTGAATCAGTAATGCCTTCCTTGTCCGCTATGTAGAATAATTTGTTTTTCTTGAATCTATACTTGTTCTAATTAGGCTTAAATGATTTCTTAACTCTTTCTTTAAATCTTAAATTCCTTTTAGGACATCTAGATGCCGAATGACCAATCTTATTACATGCAAAACATTTAAAAGGTGTTTTTCCTTCATACTTACTTCCTACCGATCCTTTCGATGCTCTTCTACTAAATAGTGCTTCAAGTTTCTCTAACTCTTCATCATCTCTCTTCATATCTTCTAATTATTTTGCATATAAAACTCTCCAATCTTGCTTACCGGTTGTAGATGTAGATGCATGAAAAGCAGGTTCAGTTTTCATAGCTCCAGAAGGTCCAAATTCCTCAAGCACAAAAGCAGATAGTTTCCAAGCCAAATTATCTCTATTGATAGATGTATTAGCCATTGTTCTCAACTCATTAATAGTAGTAGCCTTAACTTTGTAAGCCAGTGATAGGGCTCTTAGGGCTTTAGAAACAATCTCATCTTTGCTTAGAGTTCCACCACAACATTGAATTCTCCTAACAATTTCATTTACTCTTTCCATGAATGCAGTAATCCTTTCATCTTCTTCCATCTTTAGATTTTCATATCTCACTCGGTAACCATCAAGTTTAGCAATCTTCACTATAGAGTAGGGTCTGGAATTTATTCCATATAGCCTTTCCAGATGATTTGTCTGATAATCCCATAATTTGCTAATCAGAAAGTGCACACAAGAGGGCTTCTCTTTCTCTACAATCATTCTCAATCTCCTTGTTTAGGTTTGTCAGAGGAGAATTGCCAAATCTCGGATTAAAGGGTGTGACACCATTCTGTGTGATCTCCCAAATCTTCTTTCCAAGACATCTCAAATGAGTCTCTATTTGAATCTTTCATACTGTATAATTTTTTCCTTCAAGCCTTGGTATATCCCTTTGAAAAATAGCTCCATAAGTACTGGATGAACTTGAATTGTTAGTCACCATAGGATCTTCCTCAAGTGGTTAAGCTTTCTACAGAGAGGACCAAAACTCTGATATCAATTGTTAGATAGTTCAGATAACTGGAAGACAACTAAGAGGGGGGGGGGGGGGTGAATCAGTTGTCATAGATTACCGAAAGAATTATCAATTTAAAACAATAATACCAGAATATTAGTTAATTCAATTAAGCATAAACAATAATCATAGAATAAAATCCATCCACACAACACTAAGATTTGTACTTGGAAAACCCGATAAAGGGAAAAACCACGGTGGGAATCCTACCCACATTCAAATAATACTTCTACAGTAAGTACATGAATTTACAATGAAGGGGCTTGCACTTGCAGGAAGGCCAACAACCTAGAGCACATTGCTCATGAAAAAATGAGCCTCAGTGACTACATACAAATCCAAACTACAATCCAGAGAAGTATTGAACTACAAAAGATAGCATCTCCTATACTTGAGTACAGTTCTAGTTAAGCTCAATATCGGAGGACTAAATCCTCTTACAAACCCAATTTGATCTCCATTGATTGACTAACTCATATGTTTGAATGATATTACAATATTCACACATTACATTCCTTGACCATGACCTCTTACAATAACCATGATGATCTACAATGAGATCTTACATCTTATTTATACAAACCCTCGACCATACACAATTAGGTCGACTACTAGACAATAAACCAATTACATCATTACAAACCATGTTGGCCTTAGACCAAAAAAAATAATATCCAACACATAAGACATCCTAGAAATACAACAATAGTTCTTGTCCACACATTACATTAATGTTGATCCATAACCTAGAACAACTAGGACCAAGTATAGGTCCACATGCTTCACCAATGATATCCAAATGTAAAGTCTCTAATAAGATTACCAACAACATCCTAAAGCTCTACCAGAAGCTACACCAACACCAATTATGCAATGCATCAAAGATCTCTACCGAAATATCTGCCGATGAAACCCTTGTTGGAACCAGAAACCAATCTTTTGTGTAAGAAGGATGGCATCCAATCACCAGACCAAAACCAACTGACCAAATATGAGTATAGGCATTATGACAAGCCAATTCCATCACCAGATTATACCAGAGTTAACTTCATCATGTTGGATCCAAGTTAACCAAAAACCACTTAACCTACCGAGACCAAAAGGGTGCCGGTAAAGCATCCAAACAGCTAGTGTTGACATCAATGACAAAACATCAATGCAACACATAATCAATTCCACCAAATGGCCAACAACTTGTTTTTAAATATACAAGTCTAAAATCGATAAGGTTGCTGCTATGGAATAATATGTGATTATGTTGGTGAATGAAAGAGAGATAGAAAAGATTGTTTAAGTGAAAAACAAGAAAAATATCAAGTGACTGTGTATTGAAGGAGAAACCGGCAAGGTGTGTGAACCGATAGAGAAAAATCGACAGAGACAAAACCTATCAAAGTGTGAGAAGGTGTGAGATGAATCTAGCAGACAAAGGAAGGGATTATTTTAACAGAGTAAGGACTAACATAAAGGCAGTGTTGCAATGAGTGTGGAGGTTTCACAGACCGGTAAGATTGAAACTGGTAGAGCAGTGTATTCAAGGGTTGCAAAACTTTATTTGCAAGAGAGAAGTTATTTTTGTATTTGAATCTTCATATTGTTTTCATTGAGTAGGTGCTTAGTGCAGGGGTTGTAGCTCCTTTAGGTTGTAGCCTATAAATTATTCAGGGGTTGGTGCTGCTTTGAGTCGGTGCTCATAAATCAAGGGTTGGTGCTCCTTGGGTTGGTGCCCTAAAATTGTAATAAGATCTTTTACATTGTGAGGCTGGATTGGAGCAGAAGATCTCCAACAACTATTCTCACCAAGGTTTTTCCCACATTGGGTTTTCCTCGTATATCTAGTGTTGTGTGATGCATTCTTGTGTATGAGTTATGTTGATTTTATAGAAAATCCTTTCAAACACTTAGTTTGCATTGTTTGAGTTGTCGGTTAGCACTCAGTTTGTTATATATAGTACCGGTATATCCCTATTGAAGAAAATGTTTAAATTACTGATTCCCCCCCCTCTTAGTGATCCATTATGTTCGACAACTAAGAAGTGTTATAGGTTGAAGAATATGATCTAACACCTTATTGATTCCAATTCTATAACTATAGAAGGTGTGGATGATGAAGGAAATAATCATGTATCATCCCCTAATCAAAAGTTGTGAATCTTTACCAATAATTTTACTTCTCATTCTACCAATATCATTAAGCATAAACCTTCAACTAATATAATTCTTAATGAGATGTGTGTAGAGGCTACAAATTTTGTGAACCTTATTGAGAAATACAAGCCTAAACCTAAACCATGCATTACCTTTGACTCAAGAAAAACCATTGATTTACCTAGTGGACAATTATAAATTACTACAAAAAATAAAGGAAAACTCTCACACAAAATGCTTATTGATCCAATTTGTATGGTGAATGTTATTAGTGAAGAATATCTCTATACTCAACAATATTATCAAGATACTTAAAAAAAATCTAATTTTGTGATTAAGGTACATGATGTCTTTATTTGTCCCACTATAGGCTCCACCACTCTTCCCATCGAGGTTGATACTAATCTCTTAGATGTTACCTATTAATCCCTAATAAGGATCTTGCCTTAAATAAGGGTAGTTGGGAAGTCTCACAGGTGTGGGACCTAATGTGACCTATGAAACAACCTTTATATGATGGAAAGGGGAGAGGATAAATAACATCCAAATAAATTGAATTTAAGGAAAATGAAAGAAAGCTTCAATGCATGCAAATCTTGTCTGGTGTTTGGTTTCTCTTTAAGAAGCATGCTATAGGGATTACCTATTTTGCAAATTAGGTACAATACGTCATAAACTCCTTGATCACTAGGAAGAGAACACAATTCACAAAATGACCCAAACATAGGAAATAACTTTTAAATCTTCCCATGGTAACTTTTAAATCTTCTCATGGAAGGTATCTGCAATGGCCAAACAAAATTGAAAACCTAACTATTTTGAAATGGCTCCTTTCCACATATCCTATGTAAACAATTTAATTCAAAACCTATTTTTTTTATAAAAATGGAAGAGTAGATATACATGATCCATATTTAATAAATTGAGGAACCAAATAAGTTTTTATCAATAAAAATAACCATGCATTCATAAGGAGCACATAATATCATTTATAATAACACCAAAGGTGACAAAGGCATGGTTTGTCATTCACAAATAACACTAAAGCTCCAATGTTGATCATTATTCATGAAAGAATATGAAAAGGGGAATTATTTATTTTCCCTTTAAACCATTACATTCATATAAGATTAGAATTCATTTCTTGGAAGTCTAGAAAAGAGGATTTCATAATTGCATCAAAAAATGCTCAAAAATTGAAAGACCTCTTTTTACACATCACCCCCTAGCTTTTATAACCATTTCCCAAAAGGACATCATTTATTGGTGATAGAAACCTAAAAGACGAGGCTAGAATGGTACTACTAACTATATTTGCACTGGAGATATTTGAATCATGGATCCTTCCTTGATTGTCGACATGGAAAATATCTATGCTTTTGGTCATAATTGAGGAGATAATTTCTTGCCAAAAGTTTCTTAAATCATTCATGCATGCCTTTTCCTCTTATTCATTTCCATCATTTATCTTGCATGGTTGTCTTATCCTAATGGCTGAGGATTGTTGTCTTCCTATGGTGGAGATGTTATTGGCACACATGATTAATAGTGGAGACCTTGGTGGTTCTTTTGGGGCCCTTGATGAAGCTTCTCTATAGTGGAGACACATGGAGAACTTGCGAGGCTTCTTTAAAAGAGCTCCATAGGATTATTTTAGTTCTCTATGGTTGTGATGCATGGAAGACGGAAGGGTTTTATTGAGAGAAGTGTGACCAATCTTTGTGTGGGAGCAAGAGTCACCATGCATCACAACCAATAAAAGAAAATTGCCACTATATTTTAAAAGTAAAAAAATCAACTACCATAGAGAAGTCTACAGTTTTGGTGACTCACAGGGGACCTTGGCTTGTGGAGGTTGAATTCAAAATTTTTGGCTCCACAAACCAGATTCTTTCATCTGTTGGGCTTACTAATAGTCCATATCAGATATCTTTGATTAGATTTCAGTGATGGACTTCAATGAGGAAAGTTATTGGGGAGTTCGGTCTGCTTTCTTATTTTGACCTCTTGTTGATAATTGAACTTCTTGTGGCCAAGAAAAGTTTAAACATAAGGAAACCATTTATTATGTGAAACTGAAGGAAAAATCATGTATATCATTAAAGGACCTGGAATGGTATCTCAAAACATTCCCAGAGAGAAATGAACAAGTTCATGGTAATTAGACTACAGGGAGACCATCTCCAAAGAAGAAGATTCCCAAAGAAAATGTTGTACTTTGCTAAAAGAAGAAATAATATAAACCATGCATCTTAGGATAAAATAAAACGTTAAGCATGAAACATTATATTTATTGTATAATATTTAAAATCCTCATAACTTTCTTTAATTTGATTATTAAAGGTCTGCACATTTAGAATTTTGTACGTTAGGTTGGGAGGCTCTGCCACTCGAGTGTGTGCATTGGATTAATTCCCTCCTACTTAGATTAGGATAGGAACAAAAATATCCAAATAGATTAAGCTATGTAGATGGACCCAACCTCCCATAGCCAACCAGATAAACCCTTGCTACCAGATAGGCATACATAGCCCCGGCAAGGATATCACCCTGGTTTCCCTTGAACATTTCTCTATTTCTAGATAGGCATCTATAGCCTCGATAGAGTTGTCCACATCACCTACTTTTATTGTTATATATTTTTCTTTTAAAACCATTTTTAACATTTTTTTTACTTTAATTGGTGCTTTTAGACCTCCTTGATAGGTTGGAAACCAGAGTGGTAGCAAGAGTGGCCTTTAGATTTTTCACTTAATCCAAATGTATTAATTTTCCACACCACCATTCATATGAGTATTAAATATGAAATTATTGTGGATACTCCACCTATACATGATAGGAAATTCTAAAAGAATAAAATCCTTAATTATGAAATCAAGAAAATCACAAAGATTAAAACAATTTTTATACAATAAAGATAATATTAAACAAATTAATTCTCTCTTAGCTCAAGGTGTATGATTTTCATCATCCTTGCCAAGTGGAGGAATATTTGTTGGGAAAATGGTGTCTCAACCTTGCATTTATGTGAGGTTACTATTTATAGTAAGTCTTTGTTTCAGCACAAAATGGTGTGAAATTCTCCTCGAAGATTCTGGTTGGCTAGATAAGCATGCCGGTAAATTTTCATTGCAAGATCATAGCTAGTTTTGCAGATATTAAAGTTTTCATTTTTGGAAGGTGTGATGAAAGGTTTAAAATTAATTTTTAGGAATTTAGAGGCTCTAGAACACCCTAAAAAGTGGGCATAAATGGCGTAGCATTTATGAGGTTATAGAGCACTTCGTGAGCTTTCCAACGCTTCAAACAGTTCATCAATTAGGTACGCTGTTCACAAGTTATTGTCTTTGAAAGTTTGGACTTCTGAAATAGGAAAAATAAATTATAGAATTAGACACATAAATGAGCTGTAAAAGGGAGGACCACGTGTTGATGTGTTTTTTCACATGTCATAGGGAATATAGATTGGAGATAAGGTAGGCTCTTCTTTATTGGGTGGTTTTAGCCCATGGTTTTGTAATACCATTTGACAATTTCTTGTATTGTATCTCTTATATATGAGGTGTGTGAGATAGAGGTTGTGTGTAAGAGTCTTATAGCTATTGAGTTACCTCTAAGTCTCTAATTAGTGGTACTTCTATGAAGATATTTCTTTGCAAGTATATTGTAATCTGTTATTGGTTATTGACTAATATATTGAGCTGCTTTTGGAGTGTGGGGTTTTTCTCCCGAAAGCATTTTTTCCATGTAAACCACTGTGTTGTTGTGTTGTGGTTTGCATGATATTATTTTTATTCTGTTAAGTTTTTGTAACTGTTGTAACAATTTGCAAAATTTTTTGCATTACCTTCCTCTCAAGGTTAGTCTAGGAAGTTGTTCTGATACTTAACTTCCTTACAATATTTGCACCAGGAACCTACCACCCTCGAGACTACTTCTATGTTGCACCTCTTCCTTGGGAATAGTTCCTTGCTAAAATTAAATCCAAAGTAAAGGTACACTTTTGTGAAACAAACTACCTATCTATAAAATCAGGTTTCTGATAATCTTTAGATCATTCTAAATTAGGATACTTGTGAAGTGATTATCAAAAAGAAGATTCATTGCAGTATATTGAGATGGATACTCTAGTGAGTTTAATGATGAAGAAGGTTCAATAGGCCTTCCTAGGAAGGGTTAGTAACATTCATTGTGAACACTTTCTTGGGACTGATAATAACCTAGCCATTATGGTGGTGAAATGGGTCTAGGAGAAGACTTCCTCACCTATGAGGATTGGTATCAGGTGGACACAGATATTTTGTCTCATTTCATGGGGCCAATGCTAGATTTGGGTGAACCGACACCCATTATATCTAAAATGACTTGAGGCTTGTTTGGAGAAGATCTTGTTAGTGAGTTGGACCAGGTTCTGGAGCATGCACCGTATGGAGTTGGGCTTCCTACTACTATTTACCTAAAGTCCTTTATGCAAAAAGATGTGCTCATGCCATGGCTTCTCTTCATTGGTAGTTTTTGTACCCTATGCATTGACTCGAATGTGAATATTCAAAGAGGCTTTTGGGAGAGGACTCGATGCTAGACATGGAGTGGATAGAAGGGTTTAGGGCCATGGTTTTTGATTGAAACCTTGATTCTAAAGGGGATGATTGGTCGAATGAATATGAGGATGAGGATGAGGATGAAGATGACAATCAAATTCAAACAACTAAGTCAAGGTTCAAATTCTCCTACTAGATGTTTCTTTTACTGAAAACCAGAGATAACAAATATTTTTTAAATTTTGCCTTTTTTGGTAAACAACATGTATAATTATCTAAATACCACTAAAAATATACATATATAAATCTTACACCATTTTTAACAAATTATTGAATGGGTGTCATTTCCTTTCTTTTCTTTATATTTTCTATGAAGAATGTGTGGAAATTAAAATGGTGCACAAGGAAAACTTTATTTAAATCATGCTTTTATCTCTTATTTTTCTCTTTTATGCTTATGCAACAAATAATTAAGATGAGGTTCACTATCCATCATATATAGCAACCAGTGAATGGGAAGGAAATACCTATTTTGCATAATCATTGTTGATTCTTTTTGAGTAATTTTAGATATTCACACACAATGTTATGTTACTTTCACTTTTTTGAAGAAATCTAAGGTATCTCGAGATTACACCTATGATGTCCTACAAAAACACCAGCTTCCACCACACGGGGGCTTCACTTAGTGAATCTGGGTTATAGCACTTGTGTTCATGGCATACTAAATAATTCCCTATTTTCAAAAAATATTTCCCTAAAATCCTTTTTTGTCACCCCCTCCCAATACACAACCCAAATTAAAAAAAACCCTATTTTGACCATATATTGTATTTTTTCATAGCCCAAATTATAAAAGCCCATATTTCACCAAATATGCAATATATTGAGCTTATTTTTTGAGATACTAAACCCCCCAATATGAATGCACCTGATATAATATTATCTAGCTAGTGAAGCCCAAGTGTTCCACCAAAACAAAATGTGTGCATAAGGCACTTCAGGAAAACAAGCCTATACATGCCTACCCAAAAAGGGCAAGCAAATGCGTAGTAGTGCTTCTTTGCCAAATATCAAGAAAATTTTGACACTCCTTGTTAGATTCTGCGAGAAGCAAGAATCAAGCTAGGATTTGATATGGATCGTAGATCACATGCAACAACAAGAAACAAATGATCAAATATCAAAATAGTCGAATGAAGATAAATCTAATATGAGAGGGAAAAAAAAAAAGAGACAATTTTTTTTTGGAGATGACTCACACTGAGCTATCATTGAACTAATTGTTGGTGTAAATAATTATTCATCATGGATATTATTACACTTTACTTAATTTTACTTAGGAAATGCATTTTATAGTAGTTTGGGTATGAGACACTTGGGTGTTTGTGCCACATTGGGATAGTGTGTGTAGGAGAAATTCCACCTTTTATGTTGTTCATCTTGTTACTACTTTATCATATCCACTTATTGTGGAGTGATAATTCCACCTTCGATGGGTGATCCACCTCATGTGGAATATTATATTGTTTCTCCTACCTACCCTTGTTTCTTATTGAGCCACATGTCATGTTTGTGTGCTCACATATCTATATAGCCTTGCCTATATAAGCAGGCTCATATTCATTGTAACTATCGAACTATTGATCATTTTCTATTGATGAGAATACAATTTATTCTTGTCCTATATTATGTCTCTATTTTGTATATTTCATTAAGCTCTTGATCTTGGCAAAATCTCACATGGTATCAGAGCCATTAGAGCATCATTGATTCATCTTGAAGAGGCATTATTATGACGTCAAGAGGTAGATCTGAGGAGAAGCATCTTTTGGAGGTGTCCTAAACCAGAATTGACCCCGTCATTGCGTCCAGGTGGCCATTTCCATGAATTTTGGTTATAAAGTCGGCCTATTTTGGTGAGAAATTTTTTTTTCGCCAATTCTGCTATTATTGTATGGATTTTGAATTTTTTTAGATATTTTCCAAAAAAAAATTTCGTCAAAAAACAAAATTGAAAAAAAAGAAAAAATTTCAGAAAAAAATTTTCAAAAAAAAAAATCGGAAATAAATAAATAAATATTTTGGGGGTCTGCAGACCCCCCCATTCTCTCCATACCCTGTAGGCTGTGTGTGTAGGGTTGTCCCATCACCATTGTACCGCTGCATGGAAGTCTACACCTACTCCTATCATTCCCCAGACTTCCGACGCCTCCCCAGCTCGCAGTGACCTCCCCGACGATGACCTTACCTACTGCCGACCCCACAGAAGACTACCACCACCACCACTACTGCAGACCCAACGACTTCCCTGCTCCCAGCGAACTTCTAACTATGTCAATCACCACATTTTCTAGTGTCCTCGACATCCCTACTGACATCGACCATAGTTGCCGGCACCGACGACCTCCCTTCAACACCGACACCTCCCGTCGGCGAACCATCCCACCGGCAGCCCTTCGACACCTCCCTGCAGCCCCTCCCAGGCCCTGTGAACAATGCCATGCGACCTTGGTGGGCCCCACTACCCCATCACCACAAAAAATCACACCATGTCAACACCACGACACGTCACTGCCAGTTCCCTGCCACGTCGGATCCACCTGACACGTCACCTAGTATGTACCGTACGGACATCGAATGGGCAAGGAGGAAAATTTTTTTGACTGGCAGACGGGTGTCAAATTTATGCTCATCATTTGCTAACATCAATGCCACATCAGCAGTTTTAAAAAATTTTAGCAGGCCCCTCTCATTAAGCTTTTTGATTTTGCAGTTCAACTTCAAATGGCCATATCTTGCTTAGTTTTGCTCCTTTTTTGATGCAATTGTTTTTGAAATGGGATAGAATTTCATGTACTTTCACGTGGTGGAATTATTTTCTAATTTTGATGAATAGATTTTTCAGAATTCTCAGTTTTTGGTGACTATATCTGTCCAATCCCCATTTCTGCAACTTCTAGGTCTCCGTTCAAGCTCATACGAACTCCTTTTCAGGTGCCATTTTTTTTGAAAGTGCATTATTTTTTGTCTACTCTTAGAATATGCTATTAGTTTGTAGCAATTGTGGGTATAAATTGTTCTTTCATCATATGGTCTTATTTGGCCAATTTGGCATTTGTCTTGCATAGATCTATCTTTCTGATCTTTTTCTTTATAGTTATAAGCCTATTGGATCAGTTGTAAAACAAAATTAGAAGTCCACCTTGCCATTGTTTGCAAGTGGCCTATTGTACACGCACTACATATAAAGTGCCAAAATCATCATTTTTGGGGGGGAACTTTGATTGAGTGAATTTGGGGGGTGTTTCTTGTGCTTTTGTGCTCTTGTGTTCCTTCCTTTTTGTTGCTATGAGTTCTTCTAATTTTCCTCTCTTAACTCCTCATAATTATGCTATTTGGAAAATTGATGCATGGAGTAAACTTATGGAAAATGGACTAACTCGTTATATTGATGGAACTATTGTTGCTCCCGCTGATCCTAAGGTTGATCCAGTTGGTCACTTGGATTGGCTCACTAAAAATATCATGGCAATTGGTACCTTAAGAAAATATGTATCAAAGGATCTCATTTTTCATATTGAGAAGTGTACTCTAATCAAGGATGCTTGGCAAAAGTTTCAAGACTTGTATGGTCAAGTTGATGAGATTAGGGGATATCAGATTGATAGTGATCTCACCATGTTGGATCCCAAGAACTTTGATACTATACAAGATTATGTCACTAAGGCAAATGATTTGAGGGCACAACTCAAAGATTGTGGCATTGATATGAAGGATATTCAATTGATCTTCAACTTGATAGGCAAGCTTCCACAAGAATATATAGCATTTGTTTCTAGTTTCCAAACCCATAGGATGATAATGGGTTCAAGCTACACAATGCCTTCATTTGATTCTTTCAATGAAATGTTGATGATGGAACAAACTAAGTTGATAAGCATGGGCATTCTTAAGGCTTCTAAGTCTCAAGAATGAGTAGCAAATCAAGGGAACAAAGGAAATCAAGGAAAGGACAACTCAAACAAGAAGAAATGGCAATCAAAGCCTAAGGACAAAGCATCATCTTCTCCACAACAAGGAGATACATCCTCTTCCAAGAGGGATATCTCACCAAAGAGAGAGAAACCTACTTGTGCCTATTGTAAAAAGTTTGGTCATGAGGAGCATCGTTGCCATTTTAAGAAGATTGATGAGCTCACACATATCCTCAAAAAGAATAATATTGATTTGCCTAATGTCTACAAGAAGGATGATTCATCAACTTCCACTTCCTCACACTCAAAAGGAAAAGGGAAAGCATTCATGGCTTCTACAAGTGGGAAGACTCATTCTTTTGGGACAAGAAAAGGAAAAGCTCTTTGTGCTACTATTGGTCATGATTCAGAGAAATGGCTTCTAGATTCAGGGGCTTCTCATCGTATGGCATCTTCGTAGTCTATGTTCTCTACATTTGAGCCTTGCACCATGCCATAGATTTTGATGGGCAATCATACATACCTGGATGTGATTGGGAAAGGATCTATTGACATTGGGGATAACTCCTTCAATAATGTGTTGTGTGTACCCCAATTGACAAACAATCTCCTTTCCATCTATCAAATCAAACATGGTGCAACTAAGAGAGTTGTGGAGTTCACACCTAAGTCAGTTTTCATTAGAGATTTGGAGACTAGAGCTATCATTATGAATGGGGTGGTTGATCACGCATCTCAGTTATACTCCTTTTCAGATTTTGTTGATGATGATGATTTCACATTTGATGATTCTACACATGATGATCACACTTCTTGTGATGGTTCATATTTTGAGGAGAACTTTGGGCACTTGAACATGGGGATTCTCACATGTGACCCCATTCTTGAGCCTTGTATTTCATCTCCTCATATTGATATCACATCACCTATTGCACCTGATGATGTAGATAGTGTGACAGTTTTGCCTTCATGTAATTTAGTGCAACAGGATATTCATTGTCTTCCAGCTTCAGATTCATGGGATGATTACTTGACAGACATTATAGGTTTGTTTGTGGAATCCTACATTGCAGATTTGGGAGACATCATTGATGACATTCATCTTCTCTTTGATGAAGATGATCCTTCTTCAATTTTTGTGAGGGAACACTCTGACCCTCTTGTTCATTCTCTACATGATCATTCCTTCGAGTTTGACATGATTGTGGATACTTATGTACAATAGTTGGAGGAGGTCTCTTTATCTTTTGAGGAGAGATGTGAGTCTTTGGATATTATTCTACATCCATCTCCACTAGATCTTGGAGTGCCTCTTTCAGCAATGTGGCACAGTTTACCACCTTTGGAGGGGGTATCTTTCAGCATCGACATGGGGACACTTGAGTAGTTTTCAGAGATTCCTTTCATCATGAGTTTTTTTCATACATCTTCCATTCATGATTAGGGAGACTTCATGGATACACCTTTGGTTTTGTTTCTTCGTAAGGGGAGGAATGTTGTTCGACTTTCATGGAGCAATTTCTTCATACATCGAGCTTCTATCATTGGTGCAGATTCCACATTAAGGGGGGGCTTCCTAGTCTCTCTTCTTCTTCTTCTTCTTCTTCTTCTTCTTCTTCTTCTCTCATATGGATATTATTACACTTTACTTAAGTTTACTTAGGAAATCCATTTCATAGTAATTTATGTATGAGACACTTGGGTGTTTGTGCCACATTGGGATAGTGTGTGTAGGAGAAATTCCACCTTTTATGGTGTTGATCTTGTTACTACTTTATCATATCCACTTATTGTAGAATGATAATTCCACCTTTGGTGGTTGATCCACCTCATGTGGAATATTATATTGTTTCTCCTACCTACCCACACCTATTTCCTACCTACCCTTGTTTCTTTTTGAGCCACATGTCATGTTTGTGTGCTCACATATCCATATAGCCTTGCCTATATAAGAAGGCTCATATTCATTGTAACTATCAGACTATTGATCATTTTCTATTGATGAGAATACAATTTATTCTTGTCCTATATTGTGTCTCTATTTTGTACATTTCATTGAGCTCTTGATCTTGGCAAAATCTTACACTAATGAAGGTGAGAGTATAGGGCTTATTATATAAGAAAAAAATAGCATATACATCCAAGGGGTGCATGGTGCAGGGGCACCAAGACCAACAAAGGCGACCATACAAACATTTGAGGCTAAGAAGGAGTTTAATTCATCAATGAATGTCAACATGATCAACTATGAGTTGTTAAGGCCAATAATGGCTTTTGAAAAACAAAATTGTAAAATGTTGTCATTTTATCCTGAAAATTGTCATTTATTGTCAAAAAATGTAAATTTGGTCAAAACACCCAATGAAGGATTTAGGAAGGTTTAGGATGGTTAAATATTCCATATGGGATGAAAATCCATCATTAATAATCTTCGTTTTCAATTTGTAATACATTTTCCAAAAGTTGAAAATTCAAAATATTTGAATTTCAACATCTATAAGGAATTAGGTGGAAAACTTAGATTAGTCGCTTTTTTATGCAAAATAAATATTGTAACCAACCAATAAGTGGTTGAACAACCTTGGGGGAGTTATTTTAATTCTTTTTAATGCTTGGTATGGACAGACAAGCCCTGGGGTGTATGGATTGCAAGAGAAGGTTGAATAAAATTCAATTTTCAAGTCATTTTTCTACTATTTTATGATTTTGTGAGACTTCCTTTGCTTGGTATTTATGGTATATCATTCCTAAGTATCATCCTAGGCATATTACACATTTTTTAATGCTTTAGGGTCATTTTTCAATCAACTTTTTGACTGTACATTCATTATTGCAGCAATTTAGACTAGTTTCTTAACAATTTCTGAGAACTTTCTAGCCATGGAGGGTCATTCCATGAATGTTTGATTTCTGTTTCTCATGGAATGATCTCTTTTTGACATGTAAATTATGATTTAACTATCAGATTTGCAGATAATAGGGTTTTGATAAGGTGATCACCATTGTTTGCTTGGAAAGCCTAGTGAAGAGGCTAGGTAGGGTGAGGGTTGGAGAGATCTACCCATTGGAGGGGTATATTTTATGATTTGAATAGTTTTATGTTGGCTATATAAATTTGAAACAACATCCAATTGATTCTAGAAGTGTGTGGAAGTGTGAGATTGGAGAAACCCTTGATTTTAGGGCTTTTTGATGAAAATTTGGGGCTTTTGGGGTTAGAGGCCTCACAAACTAAAATTGATTGTGGATTCCTTCATAATTTATCATGTAATAAGACTTTTTTGAGGTTACAAGTACCCAGAAATAATATTTCTTATAGTTGCTTTGTAAAACCATCCTTTTAATGCTAAAAAATAGGGCATGTTGTAAGGAAAGCATATATTTTCCAAAACAACATATTAAAAAATTTGGATATTTTATAGAGGAGCCAAAAGGGTATCCAAATATGTATTTTATTTTTTTGGTGTTTTGGAAGTTTTTGGAGTTATCATTAAATTTCTCTCGTTGCTGCACTAGTTGGGATTCTAGGCCTAGAAGGAGCAAATTTGGAGGTTGAGCATTTGGGTATTGAATAGAAGACTAAAACTAGTTGAATCATTTTATATTAGATTGAAGAACATATTCTAAGTCATCATTTTCCTTAGGTGAAGTCTTGATCCATATTTGGTGCATTTGAGTCATTTAGGGTGTTTGTAGGCTTAAGGGGATCTATCATTTCCTACCTTGTATTTCCCTTATATTTTACAAATTCATATATACCTATTTGGGCATTGTATTATACCACCATACCTCTACCAAGTCTACATCAAAGTGGTATCAGAGCAAGAAAAGGTCTGGGTAGGAAGTTGGAAGGAGTGATGGCACCCGAGAACCAGTTGGTCAAGGAAATTGAAGAGTTGAAAGAAACCTTGGAGAGGGAAAGAAGAGAAAGAGAACAAAGCAAGGCAAGGGAGGAAAGAGAATGGAGAAGAGAGAAAGAGAGTATGCAAGCAAGGATAGAACAATATGAGAAAGAAAGAATGGACAATAGGAGGGAAGAACCTGATTGGGAAGAACAAAATGGAGATGATGGAGAAGAGCAACCAGAAAGACCAGAGCATAGGAGGGCTGAAGATGAAGTGGATCCTGAGGAGAGGAGGTTGGTTAGACTTTTGAAGGCAGTACAAAACAATGCAGGGAAAGGACATGTGGATGTACCTAACTATCAGGGAAAGATGGATAGTGAGGAAGTGTTGGGATGGCTTGATGCCTTGGAGAACTACTTTGAGTATGAAGAGATGGAGGATGATAAGAGGGTAAGGTTTGCAAAAACAAAACTCAGAAGTACTGCTTTGACTTGGTGGACAAGTTTACAAAATGATAGAATGTCTAGGGGTTTGACAAGAATCACACAGTGGGCAAGGATGAAGAATTTGATCAAAGAACAATTCTTGTCTTCAGATTATAGTATACATGTGAGAAGGATGAGACAAAACTTGAAGCAAAAAGACATGGATGTAATGTCTTATACTGAACAATTTCACAAATTGAGTATTAGAGGAGGATATGAGGAAGAAGATGAGAAGGTAGCCATATATGTCAATGGCTTAAGGTATAACTTGCAAGATGAGATTGGTCTACAAGTACCAAAGACCATTGGGGAATGCTTTCAGTTGGCTATTAGAGAAGAAGAAAAGGTGAAGAGGAGACAAGAAAGATCAGATAGAGGAGGTAATGCAAATAGAGGAAGAGGTGGAAGAGGTCAAGGACCAAGAAATGATGACAAAGGCAAGGAATCATTTTCAGAATCAAGGGGTGGATACAATCAGAGAGGAGGAAGAGGATTTGGTCAAGGAAGAGGCACATTTAGATGCTACAATTGTAATGAACCAGGGCACCCATCATTCAAATGTCCTAAATGGAATGATGACAAGAAGGAAAGGAGGGTTAATTTGACACAAGAAGAAAAAAAGGAAGAACAAGAAGAAGAAATCATGATACCACCAGAGGAAGGAGAGTTGTTACTCATGGGGAAAGTACAACTATCACAACAAGAAAGGATCTTCAGGACAAATTGTAAGATCCATGGCAAGGTATGCAATTTGATTGTTGATTCAGGGGCTTGTCACAATTTGGTTGCTTATGAAGTAGTCAAAAAGTTAAATTTACAAACTCTTGCACACCCTAATCCATATTTTCTACATGGGTTAGTGAAGGTCAGAATATGTTGGTAAAGGATCAGGTAGTCATTAATTTCTCCATTGGTCAATATGCTGATAGTATTTTGTGTGATGTAATGGATATGAGTTGTGGTCATTTGATTTTGAGCAGACCTTGGCAATACTCTAGAAGGATTATACATGATGGGTATCAAAACACCTATGTAGTTCATAAGGGTGGAAGGAAGTACAAATTGTGCCCATTGATGGGGAAGGCAAGAGACAACACTGTAATGTGTTTTGGCAATGAGTTTTCAATCAAAGAGCAGGGTAAGAAAAGTGCAGATTTGCAGCACTATGACAGTCCATTTCATAAAGGACTTTGGAATCTTGATCATGTATAAGTTGGTACAGTCAAGTGTCCTATCATTGGACAAAGGAAGGACAACAAGTTGGAGAAAATGCAGATGCCTCAAGACAGAGGAAAGAAGGCAGTTGTAACAGCAACATCAACCAAGGATACCATTGGTTTGGGGCAGCCTAATCATAATGTTTTTGTTTCTAATACTTGGTGTGTGAGTGCAGGTCATTCCAAGAAGAAGCAAGTCACTTTGAGGGACTATCTTGTTGCTACATATCAGTTGCACACAAGAAAAACCAAGGGAGAAGCATGGATGAGTTCTTGGGACAAGAACTTTTTCAATCATGGGGAGTATGGTGCAGGGGCACCAAGACCAACAAAGGAAACCATAAAAACATTTGAGGCTAAGAAGGAGTTTAATTCGTCAATGAATGTCAACATGATCAACTATGATTTTTTAAGGCCAATAATGGCTTTTGAAATACAAAATTGTAAAATGTTGTCATTTTATCCTGAAAAATTGTCATTTATTGTCAAAAAATGTAAATTTGGTCAAAACACCCAATGAAGGATTTAGGAAGTTTTAGGATGGTTAAATATGTCATATGGGATGAAAATCCATCATTAATAATGTTGGTTTTCAGTTTGTAATACATTTTCCAAAAGTTGAAAATTCAAATATTTGAATTTCAACATCTATAAGGAATTAGGTGGGAAACTTAGATTAGTGGCTTTTTTATGCAAAATAAATATTGTAACCAACCAATAAGTGGTTGAACAACCTTGGGGGATTTATTTTAATTCCTTTTAATGCTTAGTATGGAGACACAAGACCTAGGGTGTACGGATTGCAAGAGAAGGTTGAATAAAATTCAGTTTTCAAGCCATTTTTCTGCTATTTTATGATTTTGTGAGACTTCCTTTGCTTGGTATTTATGGTATATCATTCCTAAGTATCATCCTGGGCATATTACACATTTTTTAATGCTTTAGGTTCATTGTTCAATCAGCTTTTTGACTGTACATTCATTATTGCAACTATTTTGACTAGTTTCTTAACAATTTCTGACAACTTTCTAACCATGGAGGGTCATTCCATGAATGTTTGATTTTTGTTTCTCATGGAATGATCTATTTTTTATATGTACATTATTATTTAACTATTATATTTGCAGATAACAGGGTTTTGATAAGGTGATCACCATTGTTTGCTTGGAAAGCCTAGTGAAGAGGCTAGATAGGGTGAGGGTTGGAGAGATCTACCCATTGGAGGGGTATATTTTATGATTTGAATAGTTTTATGTTGGCTATATAAAGTTGAAAAAACATCCAATTTATTCTAGAAGTGTGTGGAAGTGTGAGATTGGAGAAACCCTTGATTTTAGGGCTTTTTGATGAAAATTTGAGGCTTTTGGGGTTAGAAGCCTCACAAACTGAAATTGATTGTGGATTAATTCATAATTTATCTTGTAATAAGACTTTTTTGAGGTTATAAGTACCTAGAAATAATATTTCTTGTAGTTTCTTTGTAAAACCACCCTTTTTAGTGCTAAAAAACAGGGCATGTTGTAAAGACAACATATATTTTCCAAAACAACATATTAAAATATTTGGATATTTTATATAGGAGCCAAAAGGGTATCCAAATATATATTTTATTTGTCTATTTTTTTGGAATTTTTTAGAGTTATCATTAAATTTCTCTCGCTGCTCCACTAGTTGGGATTCTAGGCCTAGAAGGAGCAAATTTGGAGTTTGAGCATTTGGGTATTGAATAGAAGACTAAAAATAGTTGAATCCTTTTATATTAGACCTAATAACATATTATAAGTCATAATTTTCCTTAGGTGAAGTCTTGATCCATATTTGGTGCATTTGAGCCATTTAGGGTGTTTGTAGGCTTAAGGGGATCTATCATTTCCTACCTTGTATTTCCCTTATATTTTACAAAGTCATATATACCTTCTTTGGAATTTTATTATACCACCATACCTCTGCCAAGTCTAGATCAGTGCATTAAATCCCATTCCCCATAAAAAGTGGGAGGTTTTACCTTCTTGATAAATGTCAAAACATGTGCCATAACCTCCTTACATGAATATAGGAAAGGAGTTGAGAAAGTTGGCACATAAAGCCAAAAGAGGGTGAGAAACCCAACTACCCCATAACACACTTAGGAAATGATAAAATAGTGGTTATGAGAGGTGGCACAACAAGCCAAAAGAGGGTGTGTAACTCAACTACCCATGTGAGGTGGAGAGTTACACATGTAGTTGAAGTATTTCACCACGTGTCCTCATATTAACCACTCCTAATAACCTAAGAAAGCTTAAATAACATGTGTAAGAAAAAATAACTACCCCACTACATAAGGAAAATAAAAAACCTATAGTAACACCCACCCTTAAGCATAGCTTAGGTGGGTGAAAACATGGGTCCTAAAAAATGAGGCCATGTTAGGTATCCATGTACATAGATATCCCCCTGAAAAGAAGAAGTTTCACCCATTAGATGAATATAGGGGCCCTTAAATACAAAGAGAGAATGAAGGACTAAGAATCCCCTCATGAAGTAGATACCTATCACATCCAAAGCAAAGCTCACAAATGAAGGAACTTTCTTTCAATGAAGGGTTTGATGAGGATGTCAGCAATCTACTCTAATGTATAACAATACTTAAGATCAATGATGCCTTCCTGAATCAACTCTCGAATGTAGTGCATATGTATCTCAATGTGTTTCATCCTCTGGTGATAAATGGATTTCTTGAGATCTGTATATCACTCTAATTATCACAAAATATGATGGTAAGCTTTGCGATTGGAATACCAAACTCAGTGAGAATATTTTGAAGCCAAATATCCTTAGTGGTGGCATTAACTACCCCTCAATACTCAACCTCTATCAATGAAAGAGCAATTTTAAACTGCTTCTTGGTTGACCAACAAATTGGACTGAAACCAAGTGAGAAGTAATACCCTAAAGAGGACTTGCGATCCTGAGAATCATCTACCTAATCTGAATCTGTATATCCCACCAAGTCAACATCCACACTTTTTACAGACTAAATTCTATAATCGTGAGTACCCTAAATGTAGTAGAGGATCTGCTTAGATATTTTCCAATGCAACTCATGTGGCTCCTACATGAATCGAGAAACGATGCCCACAACATATGAAATAGCAGGTCTCGTATGATTCAACCAGATGAGACTCCCAACAAGTTATTGGTATAAAGTGCCATCAACTAAGGGTGAAGAGATTTTAGCATCAAGTTTGACCCCTAACAAAAATGGAGTTGGTGCAAGCTTATAGTAAGCCATGCAAAATCTAGAGAGCATATCAAGTGCATACTTGGATTGTCCAAGGAATATACCTAAAGATGATCGAGTGATCTCAATTCCCAAGAATTAATGTAGAAGATCCAAGTCTGACGTCAAAAATCTATCATGTAGACCAATTTTCATTGCCTTGATGGTAGATTAGTGACTCCCTGTGATCAACACATCATCAACATAGAAAACCAAAAATGTGAGGCTATCATCCTACTACAAAATGTACACATTTAGATTAGAATGACATCAAGTGAAATCAACTGTCATAACCTAAATGAGTCCATCTTGGCATACCAAGATCAAGGAGCCTATAAAGAGATATTTGAATTTGACACACAAGTGAAGGATCCTGAACAACCCTCGTGCCTACTACATGTAGATTTCCACTTGAAGGTTGCCATGAAAAAATGCACTTTTCACATCCATCTAATGAACTTCCCAATGATAGGTTGTAGCTATAGCAAGGACAAGTCGGATGGAACTCATCTTAGCAACTAGAGAAAAAGTCTCAAAGTAATCAATCTTGGGAACTTGGGAAAATCCTTTTGCTACCAAGCGGGCCTTATACTTATCAATCGACCAATCTTTTGCAAATTTTGTTTGATAGATCCACTTGCATCGAAAAAGTTTCCTTCCCTTAGGAAGAGGAACTAAGTCCCATGTGTAATTCCTTTCTCAGGAATTAAACTCTTCTTGCACTACAACATCTCACTTGGGAACAAATGAAGATTCTCAGAAAGACTGTGGATCAGAAGTTGAAGCAATGAACAGATGTGGAGTCTATTGAAATTGTGACCTTGTTCTTCTAGTATATGATGCATCACCAAGTCAATCTCCTACTGACTCAAATGTTTGTCAAGCCCA
Source organism: Cryptomeria japonica (assembly GCF_030272615.1). NCBI lineage: Eukaryota > Viridiplantae > Streptophyta > Pinopsida > Cupressales > Cupressaceae > Cryptomeria > Cryptomeria japonica. The sequence continues at coordinate 482,099,680 of NC_081408.1, read as the reverse complement.
AAGAGGCACTAAGGCTAGAGAGTCTGGGGGAGAATCATCAACCTCTGAATGATGAATATAAGAGGAATGTGAATCCTCATCATCATTGTCACCATCTAAAGTGGAGGAAGAATATTTTTCATCAAGATTAGGAGGATTAAGATCCTCTGAAGAACTATCATCATAATGCTTGATGTCTCCAATGTGATAGTGGATAGAGAAGTGGTATGAGAAGAACTATAAGAACTCTTCTCAAAATGAACACTCCTCTCAATGAACAACTCATGAGTAGAGGGATGGATAAGTCTATACCTTTTGACATCATATAGATATCCAACAAATATGCAAGGCTTTCTTTGTGGATCCATAGCCTTGCATTTGTTTATAGGAATGTGGGCCCATGCAAGAAAACCAAACACTTTAAAGCTCTTAATTGTGGGGTTTCGACCGGTTCAAGCTTGAAAAGGAGTAACCCCCTTCAAAGCTTTGTGAGGAACTTGGTTCTAATATAAAATGCATAGTTGATGGCCTCTACTGAATACTAAGGTGCTAAAGACTTGGAGTGAATCATACAATTGGCCATCTCCTTCAAGGACCTATTCTTGCATTCTACGACACCATTCTGTTGAGGATTGTATGGAACTATCTGCTACATTTTGATACCTTTTAAAGCACAAAATTTTTCAAATTGATTATTGACATATTTACCCTCATTATCTGTACATAGAATCTTGATGAACTTCCTAGATTTTTTCTTTGCAAAAGCTTTTAAATCTAGAAAATTCTCAAAGACTTTAGACTTTTGTTTGAGAAAGCAAACCCATGTATATCTAGAAAAGTCATTAATAAATCTCAAGACATATCTAGTCCTACTGAAGAATGGTTGTAGAAATGGTCCTTCCAAGTCATTGTGTACCAACTCCAATAGTTTTGTAGCTCTCCATGATTTACTTTTATCATACTTCTCCTCATGATGCTTACTAGGAATGCATCCCTAACAAAATCCATTAGAAAATCAAATAGAAGGCAACTCTCAAACCATGTCCTATTGAATAAGCCATTGAAAATAACAATACTTCAAGAAGCCAAACTGTTGATGCCACAAACAACTCACCTTATCTGCATGAGTGAGTAAAAATATCGAAGGAGAGTTAGGAAAAAAGTGAGAAAATTGATACAATATGGATTTATGATCCACTATTCCCATAGCAACTATAGACCCATTATGCATAATCTCATTGATTACCCCTATATCTAGTGTGAATTCAACTCACTTGCCAATACCAATGTGAGTGATCTGATAAAAAGATAGGAGATTAGATGATAAATATGGAATACAAAGGAAATCCTCAAATGCCCCTTCACCCATGTCAACAAACCCTCTCCCATGCACTTCAACAGGAGTGTCATCACCCATTAATATGGAAGGCATAGAACATGACTTTAAAGAGGTGAAATCATCTTTTGAAGAAGCCATGTGGTGCAAAGCACCTGAGTCAATTATCCAAGAATTGGGTTGTGAAGCAATAGCAACTAGGGCATTATCCTTTTCTTTCCCCTTAACCTTATATGTGTCCTTATAATATCCTTTTGATGAATTCTGTTTGACTAAATCAAGCACCTTGATATTATTCTTTTCAAGAAGATGTGAAAGGTGATCAATTTGTTTCTTTAAACACTTATGTTCATCATGACTAGACCTCTTACAATAAGAACACTTGACCTTCTCCTTCTTAGGTTGTTCACCTTTTGATGAAGAGGTTTGATTATCTGCTTTTGAAGTAGTAGATTTCTTATCTTTCTTCTTCTCTCCTTGGTTCTTTTGTTTTTTTATTTTGCTTATTAGACCCTTTCTTTTCTTTTGTGCCTCGAATTAGAGATAAGGCATGTGATTTAGAGGGTTTTATTGTACTCATTTGAACCAATTTGTCTTGTTCCCTAGTGAGTTTTGTAGAAAATTCTTCTAGAGAAGACATTTTGAATGTGGTACCTAAGGCACACTTTTTAGCATAGAATATAGAAACAAACACTGAATAGTTAGGACCAAGCTTAGAAAGAATACTCAAGATTAGTTTCTTATCATCTTTCTTAGTTCCACACTATTGCAACTGTAATCTCACATATTTGAGCTTTGTGAAAAAGTCCTGTATAGTGTCAAAATTGGTTGGAATCAACCCTATGAGTTCATTCTCTAACTGATGACCTCTTAGCTCATCCTTCTTACCAAAGAGGTTTTCCAAAGTGTTCCACACTCCATTTGGTGTAGTGGCAGATTCAATGTGAAAAAGAAGGTCAAGAGAGACTAACATACATAGTCCCAAAAGCTTCAGCACATTTATTAAAGCATTTAATTTTTTCTCTAGCATCTTGAGATTCAATTTCAAGTCCCATTGTAACACGATGATATCCATATCTTATTAGATAATATTATCATCTTATATTTCCTTTCAAAATAATTATATAGTGTTAAAAGAGGAACTGTAGATGCATCCATAATAGTAGAAAAGAAGATTGCAAAGAATCAAGAAAAAGTGCAAGAAAGAAGACACATGAGACACCCCCCCTTTTCACTAGTCTTAGAAATCAACCCCCCCCACATATTACAAGGTTGGCATTTTATAATTGTGCATTTACAAGGCCTTTTATCAGATTACAATACTTTTAAGGCTCTAATGTTGAAAAATAGAAAGTTTTAAGACAAATAAATTTGATACAAAATTTGAAAAAATTAGCCTTATATTTGTACAATACTTCTTAATACCTTTTCAACAATTGTTCATTTTTTAAAAACGGAGTTATGAGGTGAAAGATATGACATGTATAAGAAAAAATGTAGCTAATTCAACCTACAATATCTGATGGAAAAAAAGAAGAATTTTTCAATGAGATCCATATGAATGGAAAGTGCTCATTTCCATCTTTCTATCAAGTACTCATTTGCAAAAATCTAACACCTGAGGCAAAAGTTATGCAATTTGTAAGAAGGGTTGTTGAATTTGCCTGCTAGAAAAATAGCTCACGCCTTGTTCAAACTCAATTTATGCAAAATGTATTAATTTTCTACGGAAAAAACCAATAGACCAGAAGTCTTTCGATGTTGGGAAGAAAACCTAGAAATGTATTTTTATGAAAATGAGCAAAACTTGGAATTATAAAGCCAAAATGAAAACAACTCGAGTAAAAATATTTCACTCTAATTTGTTTTAGTGTCCTCCAAATTCTGATTTTGGTGCAATAAAAGTCACTTTTGATTTTCTCAAGCCTTCTTGACTATCTAGAAATGCTAAAGAAGCCTCCATTGTTACCAAAATGTTGCAGTCACCTGGATCTCAACAAGAACACATATATATAAAACCAGATTTAACTAGAAGCTTATTTTCCTTTAAATTGTTCTAATTCACCAAGTCATACGATAAAGTAAGAGAAGAACATACTTGGTTTTTAAGGAAAATATTATCTATCTAATAGTCTCAAATCTCTCAAATAAATCTAAAAAAAATGACCTATACTAGACAACACGACTCTAATACCATGTTAGATTTTGCGAGAAGCGAGAACCGAGCCATAATCTAATGTCGGTCGTAGATCACATACAACTCCAAGCAACAAATGATTGAAGATCAAAATAGCTGAATGAAGATAAATCTGATATGAGAGAAAAAATAGAGATAAGAGAATTTTAGAGAAGACTCTCACTAAGCTATCGCTGAACTAGTGAAGGTGAGAGTATAGTGCTTATTACATAAAAAAATAATAGTATATACATCCAAGGGGTGCATTAACTCCTATTCCCAATTAAAAGTGGGAGGCTTTACCTTCTTGGTAAATGTCAAAACATGTGGCATAACCTCCTTAGATGAAGACAAGAAAGGATTTGAGAAAGTTGACACATAAAGCCAAAAGAGGGTAAGAAACCCAACTACCCCAGAACACACATAGGAAATGATAAAATAATGGTTATGAGTGGTGGCACAACAAGCCAAAATAGGGTGTGTAACTCAACTACCCATATGAGGTGGAGAGTTATACATGTAGCTGAAATATTTTGCCATGTGTCGTCATATTAACCACTCCTAATAACCTAGACAAACTTAAATAATATGTGTAGGAAAAATAAATACCCCCTAACATAAGGAAAATAAAAACCTACACTAACACTCCTAACATGTTCAAAACCTATCATTACACTAACTCAAGGAAGCTTCCTAAAAGATAAGTATAAGGTACCCAAGCCACATAATTATTAAAAAACAAAATTAATTTGAAAAGATCAATCCTTCATACCATCACCAAGTCTAGGTCTCAATATAGAAAATATTTCTATATTAGTGCACAAACATAGTGCTATCCACCCACCATACCCATTAAGTACTCTAATATTGCAACATATAGATCACCAACTACAACTTCATTTAAGGAAATCACCTCGTGACAACATCCACCTAACTACAAGTGAAACAATGTCTTCTGATTGAAGGTTTTCATGTAGGCTAAGTCCTAATTGAATGAAGGAAACTTTATGAAAAGTACATAGCTAATAATTGCTAGCTAGTTGCTATTGTTCGAGGACACTTTGAAATTGCTCCTACTTACACTATTCTCCATGATGAACACTAAACTTAGATCTCATCTAAGGCCTTTATTGATGTTTTAGTCTTGGAAAGTGTTCTTGTAAGGAAACTCTTCTATCTCTCTCTTGAGAAAATAAATCCTTATGGTGCTACCTATTTTATTTTAGATGAGATATGACACCACTACATTACACTCCCTTTAGTCTCTATTTTGAGTGAGACCTTTACCTATTACATTATAGGTCCTCATTGATGCTTAGGAAACCTCTCCTCTAAGGGCTATTGATGTAGCCACATTATCACCATATTGACCACTACCATGTCCCACTTTGAGTTATGATTTCTCTCTATGAATGCCCATTCTCATGCATTGCTTCCAAAAGTAGAGTACTTAATTCTCACTCTATTGAATAGTGATCTTTTATAAGGTGAAAGACATTATAAAATATCCCTTGATATATACAATAATTGAAATTTTGAATTAAATTGTGTTAAAGGAAGTTTCTATCATTCTAAATTTTCATAATAAGTTAAAAAAAAAAGGGATCTATGTGGCATCCTCCTAATAATATAAGAAAACAACACGTGCAAAGCTTAGCAACACGTTAATGTCAATGCATGCATCCAATGAGAAATCAATCAAATATAGTAGCATTATTTTATTTCTATGTCACTTTAATGCTCAACTATTATAATCCAACGATTACACGACATAAAGATTTATCAATTCATAAATAACAAAGTAACATGAAACTTCCTCACAATACATATACCAAGCATTAAAAAAATAAAATATATAAGATTGAAATATTCTATACACAAACACTACATTACTTCTTGCACTATGTTAGGAATTTTCTATACCACCAATGAGAAAATCTTGCAAGATTCACCAAATTTATTTAAATCATAACGAAAAAAGGAAAAAAAATAATAATCCAATAATTATACTTGTTTCAATGCACTTATTAAATCACCATTATACCCTATAGTATGCGAAAGTATTCATATATCTATGAAATCATATTGTGGAGTATCATATTATTTGACAACATGGCTCGTGTGTGAAATGCAACACCCTATGCTCCACTACTGTCAAGACATTAGGAAGTAAGGCACATGCACAAAATAATACATTAATAAGACAAAAAAGTACAGATATGGTTTGTGAACTTAGTCAATACACAACCAACTATTATCTACCTAGAGTAGGACAAATTTCATACAAGCATCTCAACATATATCATTATTATATTCTACACAAATCGAATAAAAAAAGGCTCCTTTTTTAACTCAATTATGTGTCATTTAATTTTCATACATACATGACATTCACACAAACATTCGTGTTCACACATAAGAACTACTATATTCTATACAAATGACTCCCTTATACAATCCACCAACAATCCATCTTGGACATAATAGAGAAGAACATTACATCATACATGACTAACATCATATTTATTTTATCACAACCACCACAATAATAAAAAATAACACTTGAAAGTGGAAAAAATACCTACTCCAATAATAAAACATAAATGAACTCAATTTCAACAATAAATCAAGCATGATCATAAGAATCACAATATTCATATGTCAAATTCTAGTGGCTAGGATACTCATAAGCAAGATAATAAATCAATGGTGGTCCTTTTGAACAAATAGAGAACTCATCAATAAAAAGTATGACAATCATGAATTCGTGTACTTTACATACACTATGTGACTATTTGTAGTCACTAGCAACACTAGACACCAATGTTTCTACAATTTGAGGTGAGGAAGAGAACACACTTTAAAACTAATATGCAAGTGAGTAATCCAAGACTCCAATCACATCATAAAGCAGAGGGGTCATCTTCAAGAGCTCACATCGCTCCCCTCAACATTAAGGATATGGATGGTCCCAACAAACACGTTTCTTTGTTACTTCTCAACCACATGATAGGAGTGCTCTATGTTAGTCTAATAATTGCAATGTCCCTCAATTGCATTTCACAATATCTCTTACAAAAAGATACACCATGTCATTAAAAATTGAAAAACCGCCATTACAAAATAAGTTGCTAATAACCTACACATTCTAGATAACTTAGGGGAAACTTTTTGATTACAAACTACAACTTCCTCTTAATAGTTTTGTAATTCTTACCATATAACAATTGGATTACAAATATATCTTTTTCAATTATGTTTAAAACTTCCCATTCCTTAGACATTTAAAATTGTGACCCCATTCTCCCTTGTAACTTATCCCTTCTAAAACAAAATAATAGACACGCATTTATTCTATAAGAATACAATAGATAAGATCGACAAAATGTGACGGTTTCTACAGTCGATATTGTCCCATCGTAAGCTTTTGAGTCGACACTGTCCCATCCTATCCAATGCTTTTAAAAAAAGCAGGATGATATCATATCTGCATGGACGGACATTATTATCCAGACATACATCAAGATAATATTCTGCTTTCTTGTGTGTCCCACAAATACATCTACAATGTGTCGTAATGGTAAATGTTTCCAAGGTGGCGTGGTCCAGACACCAACCAGAACGTCCAAAAATTCCTCGGGTTTGTCATTAAGTGGGTTTGTCCACAGAAGTGGAAAACATTCTCCTCGCATAAAGCATTCGTAATTGATATATTGGTGCCTATTACACAGTCCAAAAAGCGTATTAAAAATTACTCCAACTTTGTCTTATTTTATGGGACTCGCTCGTATGGAGACTTCTGTTCGTTTGGAGAATATTGCATCTGGGCAAGGTACCTGTGATAATTCCCATCCAAATGCTCTTGTCACTTCTCTCTCTTCTCGATGGGCGCCCCAGGAATTCTTTCTGACATGTACCTAATATCCTTTCATCTGCACGCCTTAAAAGCTATTATAACCTTAGCCGTTATATTGTTTTAAAATTTCGTTGAAAGATGCACTGCCATGGGGAAGAGTGATCCTCGCAGGGAGCAGACGGATCAGACCCGAACAGTGTAAACTGTAAGGATAAAATACTATCGTTGTTTCCCTTTTTTTTGGTCAAGTTCTTTTTTGGATTGTTATTATTTTTATTGTATATCGGTTTATAATATAGGAGAAAGGAGTCAATAGTGGACATAGGTAACTTCGCACATCTTAAGCTTTTAAACGGTTCATTCGATTTTGACAATTATTTTTTTTCTTTCCGTATGTGACTTAACTGCTTAAAGCTATTGTTTTGGCTTGTGAGTAGTAACGATCCACACTATAGAATTCGTTATGTGCACAAAGGTCAAAAAGTACAAATTTCAAAGTGTGGTCCAATACATAATCACCTTTGTGACAATAGTAGATAACTCAAAATAGCCAGTAGTAGTGGACAAATGCCTCAGTAGTTAAGCACAAATGACCCAGTAGTGGTCAACAAATGTCCCAGTAATGGGCTAATTATGGTAAAAAAAGCTAAACAATTATCCACTATTGGTATATGTGATATTTATTAATGGACCTTCCATTACCATTTTATTTTGCTCCTACTTGTTACAAGTGTGGTTGTCGTTGAACCAAAAGATCAACCTTTTAATGCCCGATACAACCACTAGACTTATAGAATCCATAGTAGGTGGTTAAGCCATGTCACAAACCCGAGCGATGCACTGCACAACACAAGGAGACCAAGGGCACACACCTTACAACAATCCCCCCTAGCGCAAGTGAGGGGTTTGAACCTGTTCCAAGCTCCGATACCACTTGTTACAAGTGTGGTTGTTGTTGCATCAAAAGATTGACCTATTAATGCTCGATACAACCACTGGAATTATAGAATTCACAAGACATGGTTAAGCCATATCACAAACCCGAGCGTTTTGCTGCACAACACAAGAAGACCAAGGGTGCACACCTTGCAACACTACTATGTCTACTAACAGGGGGTGAAGTTGACAAAAAGATGACGATTATTGGTCCTATGTTCACTACTAGCTTCTTTCCCCTAGTATTTATTATAGTCAGTTTTGTGTATCTATGGATTTTGTTTGGTACATTAGATTTCAATGATTTTTTGTTGGTTGGCTATGTATGTGACTGAACTACTTATAGCTATTGTTCTGGCTTTTAGGTAGTAACGACCCACATTGTGGGATCTGTTATGCATGCAAGGGTCAAAAAGTGGTCATTTCAAAGTGTCATTCAATACTGATTTAAAGATGCTCCAATAACCATGCACTACAACCACCTCAAAAGTGGCCAACACTTATACACAAATGTCCCAAAGTCATGTGCTATTGGTACCAATAAAGTTGCACAACTCTTCTAATTAAAGCCCAAAAATTTTAACTACTAGGGAAATATTGGGTGACTTTTAGTACATTCGAAATTTATTAATGGGCTTTTAGTTGTCACTTTTTGGGTTTCTTTAAAGTTAGTAGTTGGGGGATGGAGTGAGCAAAGAGTGAAAAGTGTATCTAGGAAATTAGGCATAAGATTCAAAGAAATATATTAGCCAACCATGAAAGCTAAAATGCAATGAAATAGATCCTAATACATTCAATAGATGAAATGAAGACAAGATTTAAAACAAATGCAAACCAAAGCACATGAGTCTCCTTCATAACTCCTCCATTGTTCTTTTTTCACCTTCAAATAGGACTTTGTGGATTTCACCTACAAGTGCAAATGCAAGTGGGAAAGCAAGTTGACAATGAGAGATGAAAATCGCAACATAGGATTACTCAAAGCATGGTTAGTTTAATGAAGAAAGGAGTGCTCAATTTATAGGCAAAAATCTCCAAAATAGATGAGCATTCAAAAAAGGCAACAAATTCAAAAAATGGCAATGATTGAATGACAAATTGATTGACAAGTTGCTATGTGAAAATATGACAAATTGAGAGCAATTGTGCTCATTAATTATGACATGATTGAGAGGGAAAATAGCCACTTAATGTATGACAAGTTACCCACAAAATTTTCTCATTTATGGAATGACAAATTGGAGAGAAAATAACTTCATGACTTATGACAAAATTTGGCACAAAAAGGGGAGATAATTAGGGGAGAAAATTAAAGGGAGAAAATTAGTCGAAATTTGAAATTCAAAAACTAGTAATTAGGTGGAAAAAGGGAAATTAGGAAATAGGAATTAGGTGATATTAATTAAAAAATTCACATTGATTAATTAACTCATGAAAAGGGATACAATTAGCTAATTAAACAAAGTATTTAATTATGACATGAAGGACTTAGGAAAAATGAATAAATTCACTTAACCTAAAAAGGGATGTTAGTAGGATTAAATGAATAAATCATAAAACCCTAGGAGGAATTAGGTAATGACAAAATTGAAGCCCATAAATGATAAAGATTTGATGATGACAAGAAACCAACATTGATTGACTAATAAAGATCAATAAAAAATTGATCAAGATTGACAAAAGGATCAAATTGATAGATGACAATTGATCAAGACCAATGACTAATTGATCCAAAATTGATGAAGATTGATGATTGATTGAGATCGATGACGTATCGATAAAATATTGATAAAAGGTCGACTTGATGAAGGTTGACATAGTACTGAGATTGACAAAGACCGATGACGAATCAATTGCAATTGACAAGATTGACTAATAATTGATAATTGAAAGAGGATCCAAAAGTCATTGTTATTGACTGACAATTGATCATTGAAGATGATTGCAAATTGATTGAAAATGATTGAAATCTAGGGCAAAACCCTAACTCAACATTAATTAGGTTTGATGATACTCAAATGACATGATAAGGTTGGTCATGACCCATGATTACAATTCAGAAAATAACATTGACAAGACCTAATTCAAAAGTGAGAATTAGAATCGAATAGGAAAGAAATGCAGAGGAATAACACAATGTTATTAAACAATGAAGATCGAATGTGCAACATAGAAGAGATGTCAATAAGATGCAAAAACCCTAAAAGAAGGTCACACAAATTATTGGGATAATGTGCAAATATGTGTTTGGATTGACTAAGTGATGTGTTGTCATTGATGTCAGCATGTTCCTATGTGTGTTCTAGTGTTGCAATCAGACTAAGTGAGTTGGTTTGGCTAGTGTGTTGCAGATGAATTATTATAGATTATAGGGTTTTGAGATAAGTATCTCTAGTTGATTCAGCTCAATTTTCAGTGGTTTGCATGGAGATTTAATCGAGTTATGAGATCCAATATTGAGGTTGGTTTTTCAGTTGTTCGGTGTTGATCAGTATTCTATATTTTTCTCTATGTTGCAATATCTTGGTTTATGGATTTGACAGAGTGTTTGGGACACTCTAGTGTGTCCTCAATTCAGATGGTTTGTGATTTAGAGGCCTGCAAGTGAATTTTTCAGTTTGACAATGATTGTAGTTAGTGTTCTTGAAGTTCGGTATAATGATGACGTTGATTCTAGTAAATGGTGTTGGTGCGGATGTTTCTATGGTAATTCATGATGATTGTGCATGTTTTTAGATCATATGTTATTTGTGTTGGTGGTCCGCATTGATTGATGAGTGCATTATTAATGATTTTCCTTGATCCGGTGGTGTTCTTCATATTCTTGGCTGACATGATGATTGTAGCGTGTTGTGGATGTTCGAGGCATAATTCTTGGAGGTGTTTCATGTTCGAGGTGTTGATTTAGGTCCATACAATGTCTTAGCCAACATTTTTTTGGTTCGCATTCAATATTGTAGCGTGTATGGTTATATCTTTATAATTTGTGATGTGTGTTGAGCCAACCTTGAAAGATAGGTTGATTTTGTGTATAAATCAATGTAATATTCATGTAAGTGGTGTGTTTGTGATTAGAGAATTTGCAAATAATGTATTGATCTTTCGGAAGGCAAAGAAGAAGTGTGAAGAAGTGCAAAAGAGCAAAATATGTGCCTAACTGGAACTATAACTAGGAATGAGGAGATGGTATTCTATCAATTCATGATCTTTCGGATGTAAACGAATGTTTTTGTAAGACAGTGAGTCTTCCCCAAGGTTGTAGCCCTTGTTGTTGTTGTTGTTTTTGAGTAGTGAGCTCTAGGCAGTGTGCCTGAATGCATGTGCATTCCCCATTGTAATATTTCATATACTTCTAATAGAGTATCAACATATTATGGGTGGGTTCCCACTGTGGTTTTTCCCTTGATTGGGTTTTCCACGTCAAAAATCTTGGTGTTATACATGTGTTATTAATGTGGCATTGATTTATGCTTTCACTATTAGTTATCAGATCTAAAATTGTGTTTGAGTAAAGAAAAGATTTTGAGAAAACTAATTCACCCCCCCACTCTCAGTTTCCCACCTTGTTGCCAACAAATGGTATCAAAGCTAGTTCCATCAAAAAATCTTGATCTCTTGAGGTGATCCAGGATGGCAAATTATAAGAAGGATAGTCCGATATTTGATGGATCAAACTACACTCTTTGGAAAAGCCAAATGGAGTGTCACTTGAGATGAATTGGTGAAGATTACTAAAAAATTACTAAAACTGTGTATAACATTCCTCAGAATAGTCCTACAACTTCGGATGAGATAAAGGAAGCCGAATTCAATATAAGAGCTAAGGAAGCAGTGTTGAGTGCCTTGATTGATGTGATGGCTTTGTAAACTGCTCATGAGATCTAGAAGAAGTTGGAAACTTTGTATGAAGGTGACAGTCATGTGAAGATTTCCAAGTTGTAGAGCTTGAAGGGAAAGTATGAGTTGTTGAAGATGGGCGAAGATGAGACCATTAATTATTTTATGTAGAAAGTGGATGAGCTTGTGTGTAATATCAAATGTGTCAGTGGAGTATTAGAAGAATCATATATTGTTGCTAAAGTGTTGAGATCCTTGCCTCCTACTTACAAAGACAAATTTGTTGTTGTTGAGGAGATCCAGACTGTGACTAATGTGACTAGAGACATGCTGACTAGAAAGATTGTTGCCTATGAATTGAGTGAGTTTGGTGACTCTCTTCCTAAGACTGAATCTGGATTCAAAGCTAGTATTTCTCGAAAGAAGAGATATGATCTAGGAGAAAGTTCTTCAAGGAGGTTATCTAGATATAAGAAAGAGATGAAGGAAATTGAAGAAGAAGAGCGAGAGCTTGAGGAGCTTGAAGCGCTTATTGCTAGGAGATTGCCTAAAGGAGCTAGTAAGTATGAAGGGAAATTGCCTCTTAAATTCTTTTCATGTCATGAAATAGGACATTTTTCTTGAAGGTGTCTGAAAAGAGTTCCTAGGAAGTAATACAAGCCTAAATATCAAAAGAAATGTTATTATGTTGTTGATGAAGGTGTGACAGATGATGAATCTGAGAAAGGAAATTTAGGTGATGATGAATGGATATTTATTGCTATTAAGGAAAATGATCCAGTGCCTACTGAATCTGCTAGCTGCATTAATGAGGATAAATCTTTGGCTGCTAAAGTTGAAAAGAAAGATGAATGGGTTATTGATAGTGGTTTGTCTCATCATATGACAGGTGATAAGAGTAAGTTTGTAAGTATGGAAAATTTTGATGGTGGTATAGTAAGATTTGGTGATGACAAAGTTGGTATAATCCATGGTAGAGGTTCCATTTATCTTGATGGTAAGCACAATACTGATGATGTCTTGTATGTAGAATATCTAAAGCATAATATTTTGAATGTTGGATAGATGGTTGATAAGGGATATGATTTACAATTCAAGAATGGTAAGTGTAGAATCTTAAGTGGTTTCGGAATTGAGATTGCATCAAGGAAATAGATTAAAGGTAACATCTTCCACTTGAATGTTGGGGGTAAAAGTTGTTTGATTGCTCAGATTGATGAAAGTTGGTTATGGCATAGGAGGATGTGTCATGTGAATTTTGGTTGCATAGTTAAGATAAGTTATACTCAAGAAGTGAGAGATCTTCCTAAGTTGGTAAAACCTACTAATCTGGTATGCAAGGAATGTTAGTTAGGGAAGTAGACAAGAGTTATTTTTAAAGAAAATAGTATCATTCTAATAGATTATTGGATCTTGTACTTACTAATTTGTGTGGTCCTTCTAGAGTGAGAAGATTGCAGGGAGACAGGTATTTCATTTTGTTGATTGATGACTATTCAAGGATGATGGGTGTTACATTCTTAAGGGAGAAGTCTGAAGCCTTGGAGAAGTTCAAGATTTTTAAAGCCATGGTTGAGACCGAGACAGGATTGAAGCTAAAGTGTCTGAGATTTGACAGAGGTGGTGAATTCACTTCTGGTGAGTTCAATGCATTTTGTGAAGAGTGTGGATTGAAGAGACAATTATCTGCACCTAGAACTCCTTAATAGAATGGTGATGTGGAGAGAAAGAATAGAACAATTTAGGAAGCTGCTAGAACCATGATGTTGGAAGGAAATGTTTTGCATATCTATTGGAGAAAAGTTGTGAGTACCATTGTATACACTCTTAACCGGGTGCATATCAATTGTGATATCGGTAAGACTCCTTTTGAGTTATGGTTTGGTCATGTCCCTACTGTTAGATATTTCAGAATTTTTGGAAGTAAATGCTATATCAAAAGAGATGAAGATCTAGGGAAGTTTGATGCTAGATGTGATGAAGGAATTTTTCTTGGTTATTCTCCGAAGACCAAGGCCTATCGATGTTATAATAAGAGATTGAGAAAGATAGTTGAAAGTGCTAATGTGAAAGTTGATGAAGGAAATGAGTATCAACCCAGATGCTCCAAATATGATTCATATAATAAAATTGATATCTCCGGTAAAGGAAAGCAAGTGCAAACTCAAAATCTAATTCAAATTGTTTTGGAAAAGACATAAAATCAAGGAGAGACTAGTACTAGTGCAGAAGAAAGAACTCAAAAGTCTTAAAATCAAGAAAATTCTAAGACTCCTAGGTATGTGAGGTTGAATCATTCAAAAAATCAAATCATAGGAGATAAGACTAAAGGTATAATGACTAGAAGAAGAATTGTTGAAGAATATTGCTTGATTTCTAAGTGTATACACCTAAAATTGGCTATGAGCAATTAAATAAATATTTTATATTTTTTTTAATTATTATTCTTCTATTAAATAATTAATTTGAAAAGATTAATTTATTTAATTCATTTCATGTCTTTATATTAATTAATATTTTATTAATTCATTCATTTATTCTATTCTTCTAATTAATTAAATATCTAATATTTTAATTATCTCCTCCAAACAATTAAATATCCAATATTTAATAGTTATTCTCCTATCCTATAGTCTCAAATATTAAATAATTTCTAAATTATTCAATCCCTTATCCAACTCACCCTTCCATCTCCACTTCATCTTCCCTTTGCCAACTCATCAAACATGTGGCTAAGGAAATTAATATTTCTTAAATATTAATTCATCATTTATCTTCAACTTCCAAACTTAATGAAAATTGTGTACATACACATATTTCATAACCATTTCCTATATTCTCTCCAACACCCCCTACATCTTAGGAAGGACTTGAGTCCACTTGTCCTCTCATGCCTAAATTTCCTCCAACCATCCCTAGATTCCCTCAGTCAGCAACCCAGTCAAGGTGAAATGAGTGACACTTGTCTTCTCCTTCCCCTTTCTCTCAACCTTCACCTTTGCTCACAACCATCCAAATCTGTAGATCTGATTATGACCGTTGATCTAAGCCACATCATCTTATCCTCTCAAAGTCTATAAAATCTAGAGCTTCAATTAAGAGAGTTAATCTTCAAGTTAGACTTCAAGAGACTTCAAGTGCATCTTGCAAGCTAATCATATGGATCCATGAGTTTTTGAAGCAAATAGTAATAGCAAATATCGTATATCATTTTAGCATAATCATGTAGTATTTGCATATCATAGTGTTAGTTAACTACAAGTTATCAGTCCATTCTTCATATGCCATCTTGGAAGCCAATAGTGCATTGTCTGAGAGCACACCATCTACAACCAAGAATAGTGGAGTTAGGACACAATGAGACATAAGCCATGAAGGTAAAATAATGTTTTATTTTAGTATGTATTTCATGTTCATTGTTGGATTTTGGATTTCCTATATGCATTTCCATTGTATTTTGTGAAACTAACTTATTACAGGTAACATTCTGAGGATGAAATTCAAGCTCACACATTTTGGCGCCCACCATGGGGCTGGACCTCGCATATACCTTTAAAAAATATCGTAAAAAGTTAAATAAATGCATTTGTAATGTAGATTCATGCATGTGTGAATTCTGACAGCGGTTTTGTTTGACAGGTTAGTGCATATGTCATGTAGGTTAGCGCTTTTATCTGAAAAACTACGCATTTGCATCATAGGTTAGCACATATGTCATATAGGTTAGCGCCTTTTTCTTAAATTCTGTGCATTCGTATCATAGGATCACGCATTTGCATCATAGGTTAGTGCATATGTCAAAGAAATCACACTTTTGTATGCACAGAGCAGCGCTTTTGTAGCCTAAGTTAGCGCTTTTGATCGACAGTTTAGCACTTTTGAATAGAAAGATAGCGCACATGTTAGGTTAACGCTTCTGTTTATAAAACTTGTGAGACATGGACCAGCTCTAATACCATGTGAGATTTTGCCAAGATCAAGAGGCAATGGAAAGCACAACTAAGAGAGGCAAAATAGATGATAGAAATAAATTGTATTCTATCAAGATGAAAATACTGATCAACTGGATCATTAATCGATGTTCAATTACATAAAATGAATACGAGCCTTCTTATATAGGCAAGGCTATATGGATATGTGAGCACACAAACATGACATGTGGCTCAATAAGAAACAAGGGTAGGTAGGAAATAGGAGTGGGTAGGTAGGAGAAACAATATAATATTCCACATGAGGTGGATCACCCACTGAATGTGGAGTGTAACAACAAGATCAACACCATAAAAGGTGGAAATTCTCCTACACACACTATCCCAATGTGGCACAAACACCCAAGTGTCTCATACCCAAACTACTTTGAAATGCATTTCCTAAGTAAACTTAAGTAAAGTGTAATAATATCCAAGATGAGTAATTATTTACACCAACAAAACTGACAAAATTTTCTTGCAGGTCCGAATGTCCAAGAAATCAGATTTGTTAGATTACTAACACGCGTGTGCAGGATGGCATTTAAAGAAAATTTTATGCATTTTATCATCTATCTAATTAAAAGTCTTCATTTGGGAAATAATATATCATATCTTGTTCACCTATTTTAACTAAGAGGATGAATTGACAACATGCAACTTGCATTTTTGGTATTTTCTCTAAAATAGTTGCACATAGACTTTTAAAAGGGCTAAAATGAACACCATGCTTGTTGGAGCAACATCTCCAAATAGGACTTAGCCAATAATTGCTTTGAAAAAGATAAAAAGAACACTTGTATTCCATGTCTCAAAAGTGGTAGGTATATGCTCTCCCCTTAATTGGGTGACCAAAAAGCCAAACCCACTCTTTTACGCTTTCTTTACTTTCAAGCAATTAAATCCTTTTAGAGGGCCTGCCTTCCCGAGCTGCCTTGAGGGGTCCAGTGAGAGGGGAATGACCTAAAGTGGAAATGGGTTAATACCGAGTCCTTCCAATCCACTATAAATAAATCATGTTTGTGACGAAAGTCCCACACAACATGTGCTGATAAGTTCATACCGACACTATGTTTCCCGATAAACCCTATGGAACGTAACCTCTATAGGCTGGGAACCTTCTGTATTTACAAAGCTGAAAGTGTCGCATGTATGGCCACATGACCAGAAGCCTTTACTAAAAACCACTTGTACTAGTTGCCAAAATCCTTCTAGTTGCTGGCACAGGAGGCCGGACCTCTGAAGTAGCTCACATACATACGGTTCCTAGTAGAGATATAAAGTTTTCCATGGGGAGATTTCATGGAAACTGGTGCTTGGCTATCCCAAAGAAGTGAGTGCCGAGGGTGGAGCTAGTGGGGTCAAGCATCTAAATATCCGCTTTGAATAGAGTAACCTCAGGGGAAACTCCACGTGAGATTCAACAACTATTATCTCAACTTGCCATAGGGATTGTACTTGTTTGTGCATTTTGTTTATTAAACATTGTGTCCTCTATGTCTGTAACATGTTCCAAATGGTCAAAAATTGAAGAAAATTATCATCTACAAGGGAGAAAAAATTCAACAAATTTCTGAAAAAGTTTGATCTAAAGGGTAATACAAAAGCTTTTCAACACTTGAAACACCAAACCCAAAATCAAAGTGTCAAAACATCAATGTCAAAATAATTCTTGAAGTAGGTTTGTCTATAAACCATCACATACTTTTCAAACTAGCTCAAACAACTAGGTTGCTAATCTAACAGGTTATACTCAAAGGTTCTATAAACATCAACATTTAACAAGCTATCAATTCAACTATCTTAAGTGCAAAAATCAACATCTTTGTCAAGTTTCTCATCAAGATAATCAAATCCTCTATCATGAAACTTGATCAAATCTATACTAGGTTCCTAATCTTGGATATATCTTTCCTATTTTGAACCTAGGTTATATCAAAACCAAAATTGCACCAACTTTGGAATTAAACAAACTTTTGAATTGTCAAATGCTTATACGACTTTTAAGTATCACCTTAAGAAAAGAAAACCTAGTTATAAAGCTACCTAGAAAAGGATAAGATTCTTGTATATCAATCACAAGATCTTATTGAAACATAGGATATTCTTACACCATTTTCGTCACTACTTATGTCGCTGCGATACAGAATTTGATGGTGAAAATCTACAAAGATGTGCTTTTGAACAAAGAGATGCTTTATCCCAATGAACAAACAATAGTGGTAAGATCAACAAAGCATATCTTCCTAAACCAGTAATCACCTATTGACTTTGTCCTTTGGGAATTTTAACAATATTGAAATAATCGCATGCCAGTTTGGACTAGAACCCAACACGAGCAACTTAGAAAACAACAAGATTTACCATTGTTGATGAAGAAGTAGTCAATAGCACCATTAGAGACCTTGAGCAAGATTTCAAATTTGATAGGCTAATGGAAAAATTGTTGGCAAAACAAAAAGAAAAATATCTCTTGATGTTGGCAAAATCTAGAGCTAAACTACCACAAGACTTTAACATGGAAAGCTTGAAACAAGATGCAGAGACAAGTAACACTTAAAACACAGATGGTCCAGATAACGAGGACATAAACAAAGAAAATAACGAAGAAACAAGGAAAGAAAGGGATGAGAAAAGAAAAGAGCATAGTGACAAAAAGACTCATGAAGAAACAAGAAGAAACTATGTAGATAATCCCTTATCAAACCTTACTCAACAAATACAAGACATGTAAAATGGGACAAGCTCCAAGAAATATTCATTAGAAGATATATGCCCATATCCTTTTGATAAAAATCTGAATATGATACCATTTTTGCAACATTGAGAGATTCCTAAATATGACAAATACGATGGAAGATTTGATCTTGAAGATCACATTAGGGAGTTTTGTACTATGAGCATGGAATTTGCTCACGATTAAACTTACCTTATGCGTCTTTTTCCTAGGAGTTTAAATGGACAATCAATGGAGTGGTTTTCAAGATTACCATCCAGAATCAAATCCTTTGAAGAACTTGTGAATAGGTTTA
The DNA here is from genome assembly GCF_030272615.1 of Cryptomeria japonica. Taxonomy (NCBI): domain Eukaryota; kingdom Viridiplantae; phylum Streptophyta; class Pinopsida; order Cupressales; family Cupressaceae; genus Cryptomeria; species Cryptomeria japonica. The sequence continues at coordinate 482,080,560 of NC_081408.1, read as the reverse complement.
TTTCACAATATTCCTACAATATAAGGAATGAAATAACAATGTTAGATCTTTGCAATGTTAAATAAAAGAATGGTGAATCCTTTATGATTTTCTTACAATGAAGGAAATGCATTTTTAATAGGTATCCCTGAGATGTACCTGATCAATAAAAAATGGACATATTCATTGATAATCTTATCAGTGAAATGAGTTATCGACTAAGGATGCAATGTCCTCCCTCTTTTGCCAAAATGATCGAGAATGGAATAAAAATAGAGAATGCAATGGTAAAGAAAGGAGAACTAAAACTTTACAATAATTCATACAACAACAACAACAACAATGACAAACCCAAGTTTTGGTCAAAGAATAGGAATGTTAGCAATGAAGGGAATGACGATAATAGTAATACAAAACAACAACAACCAATTTTCAATCTATCAAGTCAAAACCCAAGCAATAACAATCTAGAAAACAACAAAGCTAAGTCATTTTTCTCCAATCCTCGAAGAAAATTCTCAAACATTGGAGAATCTTTAGAATCAACTCTAAAAACTTTACTTGCTAATAAATTGATTGTTTTGCCAGAAACAAGAAATTATGAATCACCTGTCAAGCCCAATTGGTGGAATGACAATCAATTTTGCAACTATCATTGTAATAAAGGACACCTAACAAATGATTATCAGAGATTGAAACATCTTATCCAAGATCTAATTGATAATGGAACCATTACAATGGATAGCCATAAAATGAACGAATCACACTTGGCTTTTAGAACTCCACTCCCAAATTATAACAAAGGTGAATCATCCCAATTAAAAAATGACAAAGGAAAAACCAAGGTTAATTACACTTATACATATGATGTAGTGAATGTGATTATTGTTAATGAAAATTCATCTTCAAAACCAATCAATGTTATCATGAGAAGCAAAGAAAGGGTTACCTTTCCAGGTGTAACAAAAGATCCAACACCCAATCCACAACAATACATTTTAGTAGAGCAATTATAGAAAATACCCGCTCAAATATCAATTCTAGAACTTCTCAAGATTTCACCTATGCATAAGGACATTTTGGAGAAAGCTTTAGTGGAGACAATAGTTTTAAAAGATTTGGATATAGATTGTTCCAAAATATGGTTGACACCTCATAGCTCCTCATTGCTTATCATTTTCTAAAAATGATGACACATCCTTGAAACATCCTCATAATGCTCCCTTACATGTTGAAGTCTCCATAAATAAAACTCGTGTTGAACATGTGCTCATAGATGGAGGAGCTGGATTAAACATTTGTGCATCAAGTTTGATAAAAGCTTTGGGATATTCAGAGAATGCAGTAGACCTGAAAAAGAAAATAACCATCAAGGCTTATGATGAAGTAGAACATTCTTCTAAAGGGACTGTTGTGCTACCAATAAAGATAGGACCTGTGGAAAAGGAAACATTGTGTCAAGTTTTAGATTTGAACCTCTCCTACAATATTCTTCTGGGAAGACCATGGATTCACAAGATGCAAGCAGTTCCTTCTACATATCATCAATGTGTAAAATTTCCTCATGAAGGAAAAGAAATCACTATAATTGCAGATTCCAGTCAATATTGCAATAATTTGAAGCCAACACAAGATACAAGAGTTCCACATAATAGAGAATCAATATATCCTACCAAAGAAATTCAAGAAAAGTTATGGGAAACTTTTGAAGAAAAGCTCAAGTTAAATGATGAAGGAATGGGAAAGTATTGTTTGCAAAATTTTCCACTTTCTCCTAAGTCATATGGAAAGCCTATAGATATTCAATCAAAGGCATCGGGAAAATCAAAACATATGTTTAAAGGAACCTTTGTTAGTGCTGGAACTCTTGAAGAGGAAAATGAAGATAAAGACATTCTTGGTTGGTTATACAAAGATGAAGATAAAACTATAGCAACAGTAACAAAAGTCAATATCCCATAAAACAATATGGCAAAGGATATGAAATCATGCAAAAGATGGGATATGAAGGAAAAGAACCAATTGGTAAGCAACGTCAAGGTATTTTAGAACCTATTTGTCCACACTCGCAATCCACAAAAGATAAATCCAGGCTAGGATATCTGAAGTCTATTCAAATGCAACATAATCATCAACAACAAAAATGGAGAAAGAAATCAGTTTCTAAAGAAGAAAATTGGCCAGAAAAGCTACTTCAAGCGGTCGAAACAGTAACCAATAAACAAAAGAAGCAAGAAGAACATGAAAAGAAAGAGGAGGAGATCATCATCCAAGGTGAAGAAAAATCTTGTCAACAAGTTTTAAAAATACAAAAAAAGGCAAAATCTTCACAAGATATTCTAGAAGCAGTAAAAATAGAGATGGTAGAAATCAGAGAACTCTTTGCACCATACGACATTCCAGTATGGTATAGTGGAGTAATCTTGGATCAGGATTCAGAAACATACTCCAATAAATATGAATGGAGTCTAGATGTCTTATCCACTACATCAAGTAAAGAACATAATGAAGATCAAGTAGCTATCATGAAAGAAGAAATGTCTATAGCAGAATAAAAGATGGAGTTAGAAAGAAGGCAAAAAAAACTCAAAATCCAGAGAAAAGAGGTGTATGCAAAAAGAAAGGAAATGACAAAGATGGAGAAGAAATGCCACAAGAAGCATAAACACGGATCGGATATGGAAGATCTAAGGGATAGTCAAGTTGGACTAACTATTAGTCCAGAAGAAGTTGGGTTTGAAAGGAGACAAAATCTATTAAAAAAATCTACTTCATCATGTGCACAAATATGTCAACTCCAAAATGCAAATGAGGTCAATCAAGAAGGAATTTGCAGTATCAAAGATGTGTGCGTGAATATAATCCATTTGTTTAAGGGACAAATGTCAATTGAAGGACCACTTGAGTGTGAACTACCAAATGCTAATATTAATCTTGTTAAGACTAATTCAGAAACACTTGAGAAAGACAATTCTCAAAAACATTTAATCTGTGACAATACCTATTCTACGCCAAGCTATGATCATTATGTCATGAACATTGAAACACCTAATGATGACAATGATTATGATTTACCCCTTCTACATCTTGAATTAATTGATTGAGATAATTTAGACAACCCTGAACTAAATGCCTTTTCCAATGATCATGACTTAGTTGTGTACTTTAACATTGTTGAACCCATCTATCCTAAGATATCTTCCATTGCAGAATCAAGTGATGTTTCTCATAATCAGGAGAATGCCAAACTTTCCAATCACAAAAGAGAAATAAAACAAGGAAAGAGACCTATTGTTGAAAACCATTTCATAGCAACATTAGATCAATCAAAAGAGAAAACAAAGGGGGTATCTGATGGTGAAAACCTCCTAGAAGCACTAGAAGATGGAAAGTTTGATATTTTTCTTGCATATTTTCAAGAGAGATCTGCTATCTTGATAGAACCAATAGAAGCAATAAATATTGATACATCAAAAGATCCTAAAATACTTCATTTTGCTGCCTCATTATCAGAAAGAGAGAGGAAAGAGTACATGGAATTCTTTAAGAAAAGACAAATAAATTTTGCTTGGTCTTATTCAAATATGCTAGGACTTAACCTAGATCTTATCATGCATCATCTTAGCATGGATTTAAAAGAAAAACCTGTTAAGAAGAAGCTAAGAAAGATGCATCCGCATATTGCTCTCCTTGTCAAAATCGAGCTCAAGAAACTATTAGAAGTGGGTTTCATAAGACTAGTTGCTTATCCAGAATGGGTCTCAAGTATCGTACCAGTATCAAAACCAAATAAGAGCATAAGAGTCTGCATAGAATTTAGAGATCTAAATAAAGCAAGTCCAAAAGATGATTTCCCATTACCAAATATTGATATCATAATGGACTTATCAGTAGGCCATGAGATGTTTTCATTAATGGATGGCTTCTCAGGATATAATCAAATAAGAATCGCACTTGAAGATCAAGAGAAGACAACTTTCACCTGTGCATGGGGAACGTACTACTGGAATGTTATGCCATTTGGACTTAAGAATGCAGGAGCGACTTATCAAAGGGCTATGATTAAAATTTTTCATGACATGATGCATACATTCATGGAAGATTATGTCGATGACATACTTGCAAAATCTCACACAAGAAAAGAACATTTGAATATTTTAAGCAAGATTTTTGACAGGCTAGAAAGATATCAATTGAGATTAAATCCAAAGAAATGTGCATTTGGAGTAACCTCTGGAAAGCTCCTTGGATACATTATATTAGCTCATGACATCGAAGTGGATCCTGGAAAAGTTAAAGCTATCATGGAGATGGAGTCACCCAAGAACATAAGCCAATTGTGATGTTTACAAGGAAGGCTACAATCAATCAAGAGATTTGTTTCTCAATTGATCGATAGATGTCTTCCATTTACCCATCTTCTACATAAAAAGGTTTCATTCAAATGGGATACAAAATGTGAAGAAGCTTTCTTGAAAATAAAAGAATTTCTTATGAGTTCTCTAGTACTGGTATCAACAACCAAGGGGAAACCATTGTTACTCTATGTCTCAACAACAAGTGTATTATTAGGCGCTCTCCTAGCTCCACATGATGATGAAGGAAAATAAAGAGCAGTTTATTATATCAGTAGAACGCTTGTTGGCTATGAGTTAAATTATTCCTCAATTGAACAGCTATGTCTAGTAGTTGTATTTGCAACCCAGAAGCTACGACATTATATGTTGATTCATTCTGTAAAACTAATAGAAAAGATAGATCCTCTCAAATATCTATTGAGCAAGTCAACATTGACAGGGAGACTAGCCAAATGGGTTATGATACCGAGTGAATTTGACATAGAATATGTTGATCGGAAAGCTATCAAGGGACAAGTCATCGTTGATCAATTGGCTGATGCACCTCTACATAATAACATGCCTTTGCACATTGAATTTACTGATGTAGATATCTTGATAGTAAGTACAAACTTTTGTGAATTGTACTTTGATGGTTCTTATACCCAATATGGATCAGGTGTAGGAATCTTTTTCATCACACCTCAAGGACACACAATTCTGAAATCATATAGACTATGATTTCCATGCACCAATAATATTGCACAGTATGAAGCAATGACTATAGGGCTTAAAATGGCCATTGAATGGAATATTCAATAACTACATGTCTATGGTGATTGAAAACTTGTCATAAATCAAATAAATGATGAATATCAAACAAAGGATGATAAGATTATGCCATACAAACAGTTGATAGAGGAATTTAAAGGGCACTTTAAAGAAATTACATTCACCCAGATTCCTAGAAATGAGAATAAAGCAGCAAATGCAATGGCTACAATAGCATCTCTCTTGCAAAATAAAGAGAATCAATAGCATTACTAATTTCTCATGGAAGATATCTTAACCCCTACCATCTAATCCCAACATACCTATCGAATTCACCATATATCAGGAACCAGTCAATCATTATACGATCAAACCTATCAATATTTGAAAGATCATATCCTTCCTCTAGAATTATCTCGTAGTCAATGAAGAAACATTATCCATCAGTCCTCTCGCTATATTGTTATTGCCGATATCCTATATAGGCATGGTCTAGATGGTACATTGTTGAGATGTCTTGAAAAAGATGAATCTGAGAGAGTTCTTAATGACATTCATGCGGGTATTTGCGATACACACTCAAGTGGTTTAACATTGGCTAAGAAACTTATCTGTATGGGTTACTTTTGGCCTACTATGGAAAGAGATTCATTCACCTATGCTAGAAAATGTGAACAGTGTTAGATCCATGGAAATCTAATCCATGCACCAGCACAAGAGTTATATCCTATGACAGGATCATGGACAATTTCACAATGGGGCCTTGATCTGGTAGGAAAGATCAATCCTTCATCTTCTAATGGACATAAGTTCATTCTGATTGCTATTGAATATTTTACTAAGTGGATTGAAGTAGTGCCTTTAACAATAGTGACAGGAAAACAAATATCATCATTCATCTTGAATTATATAATCTGTCGCTATGGCGTTCCTATGACCATTATCACTGATAATGGAAGACCATTCAAAAATCAAGATGTGAAAGAACTATGTGAATAGTTTCATATCCAACATAGGTTCTCTACTCCATATTATCCATAGGGAAATGGTCAAGCTGAGGCATCAAATAAAACTATCTTGAAAACCTTGAAGAAAACAGTAAATGAAGCTAGAAAAGACTAGCACATTTAGCTAAATCCTACTCTTTGGGAATACCGAACTAGCATCTGTACTCCAATAGGGGAAAATTCATATTGTTTGGTCTATGGATCAGAAGCTATATTACCTATAGAAGTAGAGATACCTTCTCTATGTGTATCCTTGCACGGTCTTATACCAAAAGAAGAACAACAAGTTTCTCAACTCCAAGAACTAGAACTGATTCAGGAACGTCGCCAAAATGCAATAGAACATTTGAAAGTATACCAACAAAGAATGGAAAGAAGCTATAACCACAGAGTCAAGCCACGTATTTTTCAGATTGGATACATAGTTCTAAGGGAGAATCCAAGAAATCAACAAGACCGAGAAAAGAAGGGAAAATTTGAACCAAATTGGATAGGACCTTTTGTCATATTAGTAACATATGGATTAGGAGCATACAAGTTATCTACTCCTGAAGGTGATTGGTTTGATGAACCTATCAATTCTATCCATCTCAAGAAATTCTATGCTTGAGATATAAAGTCTAGAAAAAAATCAATAAAAAGCATATAAAGTCCTGAAAAAATCAATAAAAAGCAAAAAAATGCAATAAATTTAGATGGTGAAAACCTGGTAAATAGGCACTATCTAAAAAGTGAGTTCCTCCATCTATGAGATCTCTTTGCACACCTATCCACTCCATCCTACCACATCTATCATTTCTATCTATCACTAGCTTATCCAAAACATCTCTCACATCCATTGCTCTGAACCATTTAGCAAGAAATTTGCAGCTTACCAACAGTTAACCAACCTTTGACATACTTGTCATAGTCACTATCTTAGATTTTATTAGCATCAATCAATTTACATTTGTATCCCGCTATGGTTTGGATCTTGATCAGTTTATATATCCATAATAATTTTTGTTTCCACTGGGGGCAAAATCCAAATTCCTTTTGCTAAGGTGATCTTTTGAACCTTTGGAAAATCAAAAACATTGAAAAAACTTAGAAAAACCAAAAACATCTAGGGTTTTGAACTAGATAAAAAGCAACAAAGCAACAAAAATCAAGGCATTTCATAACAACTAAATCGTCAAACTTAGAAAATGAAGAATCAACCAACAAGCTATAAAGGATTATCAAAGATCATTCATTAAGATGATTATATCATTTAATGACCATTAGAACATGTGAATGACATACAAGGTTCAATGTTTATATCTTGATTTTATTGTTAATTATATACTCTATGCAACTCAGGATGTCCATGACTAGAGAAGCTATGATGGGGCATGATTATTTTTCTTTGATTGTTGTCTGTGGTTTATCTCTTACTATGGTATTAACTTGTCTCAGGATATGATCAGCAAAAGATCAAGCAGGACGTTCCAAGTCATGCATGGAAGGAGATAATCCTTGTCTATTCTGCAAGCAATACTCGGGTCAACTTGATCCATTATATCAAGCTACTTGCATTAACTTGCTATATCAAAATCCATGCAAGCAATACTCAGGTCATCTTGAATCATTATGTCAAGTTGCTTGTATTTTCTTACAACATTTTAAAAGCTTAATGATGAAATCAAGCACTGTTACAAGGTCACATATGAAGAATGGCAGTACAATTTTTAGTTAGATCATTTCATTAGCTCATTATTCATCTGCATTATAAGAATTCATTTGTCAATTGCATTATAAGCATATCATTTCATTAAACAGATCAATGATCATAAATAAAGATTGAGTATATTTGGACAAACAAAAATAATTTGCATTTAATAATTATGGGTGCATTTTAATCATCATTCATTTCATTTAGTTGCAATGTATCATCATTGTTATTTGCATTATCATTTTTATAATGATCATTTAGTTGCATCTTTGCACTTAGATTCATAATCATCATAAACATTACATAAATACTCAAAAATATTTCATATAGATCATTTGCATTTACATAATCATAAATCAAAAGCAAATCAATCATTCATTTGCATTCCATATAGATTAGTACATTTACATCATTTAAGATAGAAATCATTTTCATTTGCATCCAAGATCATCAAAAATCAAAACAAAAACATATAATCACTACATCCATATAATTAAAGCATATAGATCATCAAAGCATATAGCATCATCATCATATAGAGTCCATGTTTGCATATAGATCATCATAAAATAATAAAAAGTCCAAGTATACAATGATATCAGATAAACAATACAAATGCCTCATCCAATGCAAATCAAGTCAATGTTGTCCTGTACCACTACCACCTGACTTTGTTTGTCTCTGTGGCTGTGGGTGAGAAGATCCTCCAAATGCCCATCTCCCACGTTCCCCACTCCTCTGAGGAGGTCCCATGACCCCACCACTGCTAGTATCCATCAGCACGGTGGTATGATAGCTACCTGCTCTTTGGCTCTCTGCAACTGCCTCCTCATATTGTCGTCACCAATGGGAAGTCTCCTTTCCAGCCCAAACTAGTGCTCTAACAGTATCCACCAAGAGAGTACCCGATCCAACTTGCTGAATATGATCAAGAAGACCCTGAGTATCATGTTGTCTCCTAATAGCTCTATCCCTCTCAGTAATAAGATTTTGTACCTATGCTCGAAGCTGATCAATCTGTGCTCTCAGACTATCAATAGTATCCTGCCCTAGCACATCATGCTCTGGTATAACCGCATCTAGCATATCATGCACTGGTGCAACCTACTGTGGTACATCCTGCTGTGGTGCATGAATCCCAATCCCCTCACCACCAACCTATCCAACTAATGGAATCTCGATCCGAGTAACTCTCCAAACCCATCGTCTAATTAGGGGAACATGATCCTTAGGATCCTCATCATCTCCACCATGTGCTGTAATAACTCAAGGATCTGGCTAAATCTGTTTGAAATCAATGCCTCTCCCACAACCCCCATTTAGTCCAATCACGTTGCCTCATATTAATGGAAACCCTCTCGATGATCTCATACCAGTCCTGCCATGCTCTCTCCCACCCATAGGACATGGTCTCTCAATCCTGCCAGCCAGTCCAAATGGTCCTCCACAGACTCTCAATCGACCTCCCCTCCATCCAGGTCTCCTACCACCACCTCCTCCATCCCCACCATCATCTCCACCTCCCCCAACCTCATGAGAAGCTCTAAGCTTTCATCTCCATCTGCGTCTCCTAGAAACTGGATCATCTAAGTCATCCTCATCATCTCCTAAACTAGGAGGAGGATCTATTGGATTAGTAATACAAGGAAATGGATGAGCTAGTATATACTGAGCATACTCTGTAGTAACCCTAGGATCAAGAATGTGCAATCTCATATCATAAGCCACTCTCAAAGTAGCAACAAACTCTGCATGAGAAATCTCAAATGACAATGATTGTCCCCAATCTAGTCTATCTCTATAATGCCTAGCATATATCGTCACACCAGTAGGCATAGGCTGGATGATACCAAACTGTCTCAAAATCCAACCAATCAACTGTCACTCAATAATAAAAGTTGTCTGACCAATGAGATATCTACTCTACATAATACATGGTAATGTTTGTGCATCATCCATCCATGGCTCACAATCAAGATATGGTCTCCAAGGGATGTTGTCTAATGAATCAAGCACCCAACACCAATACTCCATCTTACCCAGCTTATGCTGAGTAAGGATACCTGCATAAAAATACACATATGATTGTCTCTCTCCACGCACTCTATGATGGATAGGCTGGGTAACAACAATGTGCTCCCAGCACCAGATCTGCAATAAAGTGCATCCAGTAGATAAACTCGCACTCTCATCATACACTACCTGATGAAGATCATGATATAAGTGTGCCAGCATGCAAACACCCCACACATATTGACTACAATGTTGAATCATACTAAGGAGAATCTCACCCCATCTAATGGAAAAACCTTGTGATCTCCTATCAGGACATATAAATCCTCTAATCAATCTAGCAAGAATAACAGGAAGAGCCTCATAATACATCGCCATATCAACCCATCAGATCTCTCCTCTACCAATGCTCTCATCAGCAAACACAACTCTGCAAGCCTCTATCCCAACCCGATCTTGATAATCATACTACATAAGCTCGCCAGTCACTGGGATATGCAGAATCCTATAGACATCCTCTAGAGTCACACTAATCTCACCCGTCGGCAGGTGGAAAGTGTTATGCTCACTGTGCCATCTCCCGGCCAATGCTGTCAACAAACCTCTGTTATGCGTAATCTTAGGCATATATAACAAATGGTGTAAACCATAGGCATTTATGTGTCTAATCTCAACCTGGGTCAACTCTGGAACTAAATGATGCACTGCGGGTAATTTCTCCCGACATTGGAGAACATCAAGTTTCTCCTATTTTGTCAAGGGAAATAAATCAAATCAAACTGAATCATCATATCTATCTATCAAATCAAACTGAATCATCAAATCTATCTATCAAATCAAACTGAATCATCAAATCTATCTATCAAATCAAACTGAATCATCAAATCTATCTATCAAATCAAATCGAATCATCAAATCTATCTATCAAATCAAACCGAATCATCAAATTTATCTATTAAATCAAATTGAATCATCAAATCTATCTATCAAATCAAATTGAAGAAACTTATGCTGTCAAAACATTTTAAAACCTATCAATCATGGTTTTTTTATCAAACACTAAGTGTACTCAAAAACTCTGCTAAGCTCTTACATGAGAAACTAAATTGGTTTCTTAGAGCTACTCAATCAATCAATCAAGCTAATCAAAGCTATCTACCAATCAAACTAATCAAAGCTATCTATCAATCAAGCTAATCAATCCTATCAATCAAAAAAGATAATCAAAGCTATCTATTAATCATTAAATCATGAAATCACTAAATCAAGACCCTATTTCATCATCAATGCACATTAAACATGTTAAATCTACTTATCAAAGTGATTTTTAGCTTTTGCACTTATCAAAAATATCAATTTAAGCAAAAGTGCTATCCCATTGAGCATTTGCGCCAAACTACAACAAATGCACTAAATCTAAATGCAAATGTGCTAACTTAGTGCATATGCACTATCCTTTTTAACAAAAGCGCTAAAACTAGAGGCATAAATGCTAATCCATGCAAAAGCACTACCTTTCTTGGCATATGCACTAACAAACAACACATTTGCGCTACCCTATCCATATGCGCTAACATCTTGAACATAAGCACTAACATACTGAGCATATGCTCTAATCTAAGCATTTTCACTAAACCTAGTTGCATATGCACTAAAATAAACTACAAAAGTGCTAAAATAATACCGAAAAAATCAAAAAAATTAAAAAAAAAAACCAAAAACGCGCCTAAAACATGAATTTTTGAATTAAAACTTGAAAACAAGGCCCAGGATAAGATACATACTAGATACCCATACTCGACAGGTTGCTGGTAACGCCGAACTCACTCAAATCGATGACACTCCACCGGAATCACCATTTCGCCACCTCAGCAAGAATATTTTCAAACAAAAAGCTGACAAGGATAACAATGAAGTTAAAATTAGCCTTGGTTAATTTTATATTTACTATTTTGAAGAGTAATTAATTTCAATGAGGCAATTTAATTTGTTTTTTCCAAATGAATTTAATTGACTAAATTTTTATTATCATAAGATTAATCGTTCAAACTAGAAATTTCGACAATTTCATGATCAATCTCTTGAGGGGGAACACAATTAGGATTTTCAATCTCTATCAGGCATTTTTGAGACTTGATTTAATCTTTGAAACAATGTTGTTTTCACATCATTTCAAAGAGGGGGAAAATGTATACACCTAAAATTGGCTATGAGCAATTAAATAAATATTTTATATTTATTTAATAATTATTCTTCTATTAAATAGTTAATTTGAAAAGATTAATTTATTTAATTCATTTCATGTCTTTCTATTAATTAATATTTTATTAATTAATTCATTTATCCTATTCTTCTAATTAATTAAATATCTAATATTTAATTATTCCTCTAACCAAGTTAATTAAATATCTAATATTTTAATTATCTCCTCCAAACAATTAATTATCCAATATTTAATAGTTATTTTCCTATCCTATAGTCTGAAATATTAAATAATTTCTAAATTATTTAATCCCTTATCGAACTCACCATTACATCTCCGCTTCATCTTCCCTTTGCCAACTCATCAAACATGTGGCTAAGGAAATTAATATTTCTTAAATATTAATTCATCATTTATTTCAACTTCCAAACTTAATGAAAATTGTGTACGTACACATATTTCATAACCATTTCCTATATTCTCTCCAACACCCCCTACATCTTAGGAAGGACTTGAGTCCACTTGTCCTCTCATGCCTAAATTTCCTCCAACCATCCCTAGATTCCCTCAGTTAGCAACCCAGTCAAGGTGAGATGAGTGACACTTGCCTTCTCCTTCCCCCTTTCTCTCAACCTTCACCTTTGCTCACAACCATCCAAATATGTAGATTTGATCATGACTATTGATCTAAGCCACATCATCTTATCCTCTCAAAGTCTATAAAATCCAAAGCTTCAATTGAGAGATTTAATCTTCAAGTTAGACTTCAAGAGACTTCAAGTGCATCTTGCAAGCTAGTCATATGCATCTATGAGTTTTTGAAGCAAATAGCAATAGCAAATATCATATACCATTTTAGCATAATCACTTTAGCATAATCATGTAGTATTTGCATATCATAGTGTCATTTAACTAGAAATTATCAGTCCATTCTTCATATGCCATCTTGGAAGCCAACAATGCATTATCTTAGAGCGCACCATCTGTAACCAAGAGCAGTGGAGTTAGGACACAATGAGACATAAGCCATGAAGGTAAAATAATGTTTTATTTTAGTATGTATTTCATGTAGTTTCATTGGTGGATTTTGGATTTCCTATATGTATTTCCATTGTATTTTGTGAAACTAACTTATTACAAGTAACATTCTAAGGATGAAATTCAAGCTCACACACTAAGCTTGAACCTAATGATGTTAATGAAGCATGCAAAGAAGAAAATTGGGTTGAAGAAATAAAAGAAGAGTTGAATCAGATTGAAAAGAATAATACATGGACTCTTATTCCTAGACCTAAGGACAAAAATGTAATAGGAACTAAATGGATCTTTCAAAAAAAATTGGATGAACAAGGAAAAGTTGTTAGGAATGAAGCAAGACTTGTTTATAAGGGATATTCTTAGATGGAAGGAATTGACTTTGAGGAGACTTTTTCTCTGGTGGCAAGAATTGAAGTTGATTAAAAATTACTTATGTTGCTCACAAAGATTTCAAAGTTTATCAAATGGATGTCAAGTTAGCCTTTCTTAATGGTGAGTTGGAAGAGGAAGTCTATATTTAGCAACCGAATGGATTTCAGTTGATAGATCATGAAGATATGGTTTGCAAATCGAAGAGAGAATTGTATTGATTGAAGCAAGCCCCAAGAGCATGGTATGCCAGATTGGATAAGTATTTTTTGAAGCTTGGATTCAATAAAGGTAATATTGATAGTAATCTATATTTCAAGACTGATCATGATAACATTTTAATTGTTGAAGTTTTTATTTATGCTATTATTTTTGGAGGGAATGATAGTTTGTGCAAGAAGTTTGCTAATGAGATGTATAATGAGTTTGAGATGTCTATGATTGGTGAAATGAAATTATTTTTGGGATTAAAAATTACTCAATTGGATAAAGGCATTTTTATATCTTAGTCCAAGTATGTGAAGGAATTGTTGAAGAAGTTTGGTCTAGATGATATAAAGCCAGTTGGTATTCCTATGGTGATCAGATGTAAGTTGATGAAGGATGATGATTCCCCTAAAGAAAATCAGACTAGATACAGATCTATTACTGGTGGATTACTATATTTAACTTAGACTAGACCATATATTATCAATGTTGTATGTCTTGTGGCTATATTTCAAACTGATCCTAAGGAATCTCATGTTGTAGTTGTGAAAAAGATTTTTCAAATATTTGAAAGAAACTATTGATTTTGGTTTATGGTATCTTAAAGATGATGATTTTACTTTTAGTGCTTTTACTAGTTTTGATTGGGCCAGAGATGTGGCTGATTGCAAAAGTACTAGTGGTGGTGCATTTTTCTTAGGAAGGAGATTCATTTCTTGGATGAGTGATAGGGTTCACCTAGCTTGCTTACACTTCACCTAGTTGGCATTGCTCAATTCCACCAACCTCAATAGGTCTAGATATGCTTCAAGACCTCCAAGTCCTTCCCAATCTCTGCTAGGACTTTCTCCTTACCAATATTAAGGTGTTTGCAACAAGTGTTCTGACTAGGAACTCCACCAATTCAATGTGCTTCACAAATACTCATCTTGCAACCTTGACAACAACTTGTCAACTTACCACTTTTCACCCCCATACTATTATAAGACATTGCATAGGTGTCAAGGTGGTATTTACCATGGAATAAGTTCAAATAGGTCCAATTTAGGTTTTGCAATCTTCATTTCCTTTACCGATTTCAAAAAGTTTCTTAGAAATAGGGCTACAAGGATGAGCCCCAATTAGGCCTCCTAAATCCAATTTTTAAGGGTTTCGAGGGAATCAGTCCAAACGACCCTACAACATGTTATATGATTCTTCAATCACTCATCCATCTTCAAGTGATTTTTTTGGTTTTAGTCTCCCAACTTTCCGTATAGTGCCCTAACCCAAAAATGAGGGTTTGTTAGGGTTTCTAGGCTTCAACCGGATGTGACTGTTCAACAAAGGGGTAAGGCTATGAATGAGGTTGTCAAATCTTCCCCTCTCAAGTGGAACTCTAAATGGACCTATCCTTCAATTCCAAATGGTAAATTTTAGGTTTTGAAGTCACCCCTGCAATATACATTTAATTTATAACCTGTTTTCTCTAGCCGGGTTGCTCCTGGACTCGCCTAGAACAAGGTGGTAACTATGATAAAATTCATTTCTAGAACTCCTCCCTACATATTTACATTGTACATAGGTTTTCCTTCCATTTCCCAATAGGTCATGATGGTAGTACAGAGGGATTTTATCGGGCAACCATTTTTACATAATTTTCTATTTACAAGCCAAACTGGCTACTTGAAAACAAAATAGTAAAAGAACTAATAAAGACTATTTAAAAATAATGAAATGGACCAAATGGCACTGGAACACACCAAAGAACAATTTTCCAAATTTGGATCAATGGATTCAATCCATTCGTGTTCACTTTTTATGCAAAATAAGACAAAAACAGTGATAACAGTCCAAAAATGAGTGGTTTCAGATTGTCATTCATAAAAATCAAACTTCCAACCTTGGTATCCATGAGAGAGAGGGTTTAAATAGTCTTCCTCACATGTGGAGGCATCCTAGGTCAATTTTTTAACCCTAACTCCACTGCTAAGCTCTTTTAGGACCAAAGTTGTCATGACAACTTTAAAAGTTGTCATGACAAATTTTACAATTTTGCACATTTTGCCTTTCTAACTTAGGCAACCTGTCACACTTCATAATTAAAGTCTTTTTCAATATTCCTAAGACTATTATAAACCTCTATAATTCTCTCACCAATTTATGCCCCTATTGACCATCAAGAAGTCCATTTTAACTACTCATCCTAACACCGACTCACAAAGTGCAAACCTAGAAAGAAAACTAACTCAACTAGGCCTACACTTGATGCAAACCAAACATTACACACACACCTTGGACCCTCCTAGAGTCTTTATTAGAAACCTAACTTGGCTAAGGTCAGTACAAGCCAAAATTGTAGAAGGACTATGAGCCTAGGTCCTAGGTGCTCCTGCACCATTCTCCCAAACAAAAGAAAATTATTTCACCCATTTGGGGATCAAATTCTGATCAATGCCTAACTTCTTGGACTATGTTTTAGGCACCCATGTAGCCTTAGCATCATCCATACCCTTCCACTTGATTAGGTGCTCCCAATAAATTTGGTGTCTTATTTTCTTAGCGATCCTTGAACTCATTACCTTTTCAGCCTTTGGACTTGGTTTTGATGGTACTTGAAGGTTATTTACATTAGTTGTTGTCTCTGTATGACTGTAATCTAAACCTAGAATTGGTCCTTTATAAGCAACTAAGTTGGCTATATTGAAAACTGGTGACAATCCTATTTCACTTAGTAGGTCCACCTTGTATGCATTTTCTCCATACTTGGCTAGGATGGTACATGGACCCAACCTTCTCATCTACAACTTATTAGGCACTCCTTGTTGTAGCCTTGCCTTGTTAAGATTCACCATGACAAGATCACCTACTTGGAATTGTAGGTTCTTCCTTCTTTCATCAACCTTTTTCTTGATGTTACTTGTGCTCTTCATTAATGCTTGCTTGACTGATTCATGTACCTCTTTCATTGACTGAGAAAAATCTTTAGCATATCCACTCCTTGTGGCTACATTTCCTAAGTCCCTTAGCTCCAGTATACCCCTTAGGTGAAGACCATAGACCACCTCATAAGTACTCTTGCCTATGGTTCTATTTATTGTGTCATTGTAGGCATATTCAACTTGTGATAACACTTGATCCCATGTTTGACCAGACTCCTTGGTAAGGCACCTCAATAAGTTTCCTAAGCTCCTATTAACCACTTCGATCTACCCATCTATTTGAGGATGGTAGGCTGATCCAAAAGATAAGTTGGTACCAATTTTTTTCCAAAGTGTCTTCTAAAAATGACTCATGAACTTTGAGTCCTTGTCCGAAACAATGCTCATGGGTAAACCATGTATCCTTATCACTTCCTTGAAGAACAAATGAGCTATATGACATGCATCATGACTGGTCTTGCAAGGTATAAAGTGGGCCATCTTACTAAACCTATCCAATATGACATACATGTTGTCAAATCCCTACTTTGCCCTTGGAAAGCCCACCACAAAATCCATACTAATGCACTCCCACTTTTTTATTTGGTATGGGAAGAGGTTGGTCTAAACTGGCATTTGAAGAAGTGCCCTTGGCCTTTTGACAAACAATACAAGTTTCCACATACTTCCTAACATCTTGATTCATCCTAGGCCAATAATAAAACCTTTGGACTAACTCTCGAGTCTTGTTGACTCCAAAATGACCACTAAGGCTACCATTATGTTTCTCTTGTATGAGATTTTCTCTTATTGAACCTCTAGGCACACAAAGTTTCCCTCCTCTAAACAATAACCCATTTTGCAAGGTAAAGTTAGAGTAATCACTATGAAAATGTTTTTGATACTCTTTGCATACCTTGTAGGCATTTGAGAAGTCTTCATCATCCAGTTATAGGTCTCTAAAACTGTCAACACCTATGCTTCTTAACTGAATTTCTTGGACTGTCAAGAGTCTCCTGCTCAATGCATCAGCAGCCCTATTTAATTGACCTTTTTTGTGCTTGATTGTTAATGTGTAGGCTTGCATATATTCTAACCACTTCTTATGTTTGTGACTAAGTTTGTCTTGTGAGTTTAGAATGCCTAAAGTGTGATTGTCTATGTAGACTACAAATTACTTAGGAAGGAGGTAGTGTCTCCATTTCCTTAAAGCCTGCACTAATGCATATAACTCCAAGTCATATGAGGAGCATTTCCTCTTTGCATCACTTAGCTTCTCACTATGAAAAGCTACTAGATTTTCTTCTTGACTTAGGACAACACCTATTGCAACATTTCTTGCATCACATTCCACTGTGAAGAGTTTTTCAAAACTAGGCAACACCAACACTGGTTGAGTGGTTATCCTTTCTTTCAAGGTTTCAAAACCTTTATTTTCTTGTTCATTCCACTAAAAATTTTCCTTCATTCCTCCTCTAATAGTGTCCAACATTGGTGCACATATAGCACTGAATTGCCTAATGAATTTATTGTAATATTGAGCTAGTCCGAGGAAGCTTAACACCTCTGTTGTTGACTTAGGAGAAGGCCAATTTACTATGGATTCAACCTTGCTAGGATCCATCTTGAGATTTCCTTGTAACAACACAAACCCAAGGTAAACCAACTCCTGCTTAACAAATTCACACTTGTCTAAGTTCATGGTTATCTTCTCTTCATACAATCTTTGTAGTACAATTTGCAAATGATTAACATGATCTACCTTATCCTTACTGAAAATGAGATTATCATCTAAATATACCACCAAAAATTTACCTATGAAGTCCTTCATCACCTCATTCATGAGCCTTATGAATGTGCTTGGGGCATTTGATAAGCCAAATGGCATTACAAGCCACTCATAAAGACCCTTTGTTGTCTTGAATGTTGTTTTCCATTCATCACCCTCCTTAATCCTAATTTGGTGGTATCCACTTTTAAGGTCAATCTTGGTAAAGTATTTGGCTTCCCCTAAGCAATCCATTAGGTCCTCTATTCTAGGAATTGGAAATGTATATCTAATGGTGATCCTATTTATGGCCCTAGAGTCAGTGCACAATCTCCAAGTACCACCTTTTTTGGGGGCTAAGATAGTAGGTACAACAAAAGGGCTAATGCTTTTCCTAATTAGGCCTTGGTCTAAAAGCTCTTGAATTTGTTTAGCAATTTCAACATTTTGTTGGGGAGTCATTTTGTAGGCTGCTTTGTTAGGTAGGGATGCTCCGGGTATGAAGTCAATTTGATGGCTTATGGCTCTTTTAGGAGGTAAGGTGGCTGGCTATCCATCACTCACTATCCCTTTGAACTATTTCAATAAGTCTTGAACCTCCATTGGCAAATCTGGTTTCTCTTTCTTGTCTTCCTCTTTAGGCTTCATCACTAATGCAAACCCTATTCCTTCACCTTCCTCAAGTGTCTTTAATAACTATTTTTCACTCACCAAAAGGACATTAGGACCTACTGCTCTCTTTTCACCTTCCTCAAGTATAGATTGTATCTTGAATGTGACTCCATATTTTTTGAATGAATATGCATTCTTGGATCCATCATGAATAGCTTGTCTATCAAATTGCCATGGTCTTCCTAATAGAAGATGGTGTGCATCCATGGGTAGGACATCACATAGAACTTTGTCCTTATACCTCCCAATGGTGAAATCCACCCATGCTTTCTCATTGACTAGGACATGTTGGCCTTTGTTCAACCAAGTGACCCTATATGGGTTGTTGTGTGGTATCCTCTGTAATTTAAGCTTACTCACTACCTCTTTTGACACAATGTTGTCTATTGACCATGAGTCAATGATCACCTTGCAAACTTTGTCCATAATCTTGCATTTGATCCTAAATAATGACCTCCTTTGGCTAGGCTCTTCTCTGAGAAGTTCTTTTTATCAAAGTTCTTCTTATCATCAGGTTGTCACCTACCTCTAATTCTTAGGCCACTTCTAAGGTCTTGTTGCTTGATGACTCTTCTTGAAGGTAGTTTACTCTCCTCAAACTGCTCTGTGATGATGAACCCTTCTCTGGACACCTATATGCTGGATGACCAAGCTGATTGCAATGGTAACATTTCATTGAGGCAAAATATGAGGAACCTCTACCTTGTCCACTAGACCTTCATCTAAAACCACTATTTGACCCCCTTCCTCTATTGTATCCTCCTTTACCAATGCCACCTTCTTGCTACTCAGTGAGTTTAGACTCTCCTTGTGTTCTTTTCTCTAAGTTTCTTCCTCCAAAGCCTCCCCTATGACCTCTATTTTATTTTCCTCTACCTCTGCCCCTATTACTACTTGAATCATGTTTTCTTTTCAGTTTTTCTTCCACTTTAAGGGCAAGTTTTTTATTAAGGAAAATCAGGTTTTAAGGGACCAGAAACCCGCTTACATTATGAAAGATGAATAAGAAAGAAAAAAAAGAAGATGAGACCAAGACAAAACAACTGCAAAAAACTAGCACAAAAACCAGTAGCTAGGACAAAAGGACAAGATAGAGCCTGCGAGACACTAGCATCCGAAATCTAGCATTACAAGTCAAATGAAATCTTTTATGGACTCCTCAGTATTCTAAACCAATGACATCATGGCCTTAGCGGCTTCTCTCAGATCATTGTTCTCTTGTTTTAGTTGAATGTCTTTTGTCTTTGTCTTCATATCAGTGGTGGTTTTCCTAGAGATTTGATGAGTAGAGTTGGAGGTCAGTATATCATTAATGATTACCAAATCCTTATTCTAAGTTTTCCTCTCTAAGTGATCTACCAATGCATTCATGTTTTGAAAGGATACTCTCAAGACCTCAAGACTGTGGTTCATGAAGCTTTTCAATGCCTTCTTAGTTTGAGTAACCTGACTGATTTTGTTCTCATTATCCATTCAAGTCTTTCCTTTTACAATTCTAATAACATCCTCTGGATGTTTCATATCCCCTTTTATTAGGTCTTTTTCCGACTAGTCCTGCATCTCAATTTCCTCCTCAGCTTCACTTGTTTCTATAGACGTATAAAAATGACCATATTCCTAAATGAATATTTTATGTTCATTTCTCTATTTAATTAAATCCAATTTAATTAAATTACCTGCATTCCTCTATTTAATTAAGTAAATTACTCAATTAAATTCACTATACCCATTTAAGGAATAAATCATTTTATTCAATTAAATCCCTTCTATCCACTTTTAATTAAATTCAAATTTAATTAAATAGTTATCCTAAATTGAATAAATCTAATTTATTTAATTTCTCCATATTACAACCAAACTGAATTAAATTAACTTTATTTCAATTAAATCCTATTATCCCTCCATCCACTTGCATTCTCCTACATCTCCCACTTGCATTTCTAAAACCTATTTCTAATTTCTTCTAGACTCTTCTAATCACTTCTAATTAGCCTAACCCATCTTCTAAATTTTGTCACATCCCTAAACAAGGGGAAGTCACTTCTCAAACCCTTAAAGTCTTTGATAACCATTAAAGGCTTCAAGTCTTCAACCACTTAATTTCCCAAAGTCTCCCAAACCATTAATGGTTAATTCAACCCTCTTACATGGTTAGAGACTTTTTTCCTAACTTAACCTTCATCCAACCCAAGGGTCTCATCAAGCCTTTAATGCTTTGACCATGATTATTTCTTAATCATTTGCACAAGGGTTTATCCTTGGATTAACTCTTAATCCAATGGGCAAGCCTAACTTAAGCTTAACCTTTACCCTCTAGATAACCATAAGGTCTTCTCAGGCATTTAATGCCTCCAACCCCTTCTCTCAACCCAACCCTATGTTGACACTTGTCACCATTTCATTGGTGCCAATTTCAAACATGGATTCCCAACTTTCAAATTCAACCCTTGATCAACTCTTTCAATCCTGGCCATCCATTGCCCTATTTTTGCTATAAATAGAGCTCTCATTCCTCCATTTAAAAAATGAATCCAAGTTTATAGTATTATACTTATGCTCAAATACATTCAAGCTTTCATTTTATATATGCTCATCATTTTAGCCTCTTTTTTAACTAACAGTTAGTCTAAATATGCATGTTTAGAGTACTTTCTTTATCATTTAGCTCAAATCATTAACTAATATAGCATGCTAGGATAGTTTGTTTGCTAACCTTGTCATCTGATAGTTAGTTTATTGCATTTCTAGAATCATGCATAGCTTAGGATGCATTTCATTCTAAAATCTATCAAAGCATCCCTCGTTCTTACATTTGCCATCCCTAAACCATTTTTCTCAGTGATCTGAGAGCAAAAATATTGGTTTGAGGGACATTGTGAGATAGAGAACCATGGGACCCACTTTGGGAAGCTAAGTGATATTTCATTACTCCATAGCTTGTACCAAAAAGTCCTGTGAGTATATGAGCAAGGCTCCATAGAGCTCCATTTTTCACATATTGAGTTCTATTGACCCGCTTTTCTCGCATACATTTCTGGCACCCACCGTGGGGCTCAAACCCACATATCAAATCAGTTTTTAAATTTAACCACTTTTGCAGGCACATGGGAAAAATGAATTAGCACGTTAAGTTAACTGTTTAGTGCATCCGATTAATAGCTTAGCACATTCAGTTCACTGTTCAGCACGTGGAGTCCATCATCTAGCACGTGAAGTTCATATATTAGTGCATCGGATTACTATTTTTCCTATAGGTCTCAGTGCAGAGAAAAATAGAGTAGCGCTTTCGGCACACAGAGTAGCGCATCCCAAAAATAGGGTAGCGCGTTGAAACCTTATTTTAGCGCATCGAGGTTATATTGTAGCGCATACAGTTTGTTCTGTAGCACATCACAGACTGAAACAAAAAAACCAAAAAAAATTGTAACCGAAAGTTAAAAAATTAGACTTGTGGAAGTCCACCGAATCATCTAACGTTTTTCTTCTGGTTTTCTTGCAGGATTCTAACAAATTTGTTGCAAAAAGGAGCTTAATCTTAGAATATTTAGATAGTTAGGATTTTTTTTCACTAACTTAGTTAAGTTAGTTTAAAATTTTGAACGTCTTTTATTCTTAAAATTGAACTCACTTATTTCTTTTGGGCTATAAAAAGAACCACTATCAGAAATTTTCTTGCTTTTGTAGGAGAAAACTTTTATTTTAGGCTCTAAAACAAACAATACAAATTTTCCCTTTTTTGCAAAAGTCGATATAAAAAGAACCTCACCATCCTTTGGTGTTTAAAAGGATTCATTTCATTTTGCAAAGTAAAAGAACCTCATCTTCATTTTGTGCAAGGCAAAGAGGGAAATTTTTCCCCTATCGACTTTAATTTTGTTGACCAAACATCACGATTTACTTTGTTGACCAGGCTTGTTTTACAAAAGTTTTGGAAATACACACTTTGCTATGAAAGGTTAAAAAGAACATCATGCTTGTTGGAGCAACATCTCCAAATAGAAGTTAGCAAATCATTGTCTTGAAGGCTAAAAAGAACAACTTGATTGCCTTGTCTCGAAAGTGGAAGGAATATGCTCTCCCCTTAACTAGGTGATCAAAAATCCAAACCACTCTTAAAGATTTCTGTATTTCAAGCATAAAGCCTTTAACAGGCCTGCCTTCCCGAGGAGTTGGAATCAACTCTTAAAGCTGTTTATGGCCGGTGTGAAGGGAATGACCTAAGTGGGGAACGACTTTGATGCCAAGAATTCCAACCCACTATAATCAAATGTGGAAAGTGATGAAAGTCCTTTTCAATGGTTGCATGCAGTGATTAGCCTTCCCCCAGTATCCTCGAGATACGTAAAGCCTTTTTTCTAAAGGTTGGGAAGCCTCCTAAGGGAGTTTATCACTGACGACCGAATGGGAAGCCTGATTACGAACCATAGAAATAAAAGCTTTGAACTGAGTTAGTAACTAGACATTTATAACATCATAGTGCAAGGGTGGAGAAGAATCCACCCCCAAGATTACTCACCATATATCTCCCAAGATAACTACTCAACTGTGAAGCGATTCACTTTGAGTTAATTTCTGGCAAAAAGCAAAAAAATGGGCACCCTCTAGGGGGTGACACGGTTGTTTGAGCTAACGGAGTATCGAAACTAGTGGGCTATGATGTTATTTATGACCTTTGAATAATGAGTCTTTCTGCAGTGTATTATTCGTATCCAAACCAGTTAAAACATTGGAGATTTGAACACATCCTCATAGAACATACACTTTTTGTTAGATTAGGCAAAATGGTTGTACTTTTTGTGTTGTGTTTGCATTTACTACTTCAGAAAATCATCCATCAAACCTAAAAAATTCACAACAAATATCCAAAATTTACAAAAAACTAACCAAAGAAAAATTAGGGCAGTTTAGCGCATAAGAGCAACTTCTTAGTGCGTGAGGTACTTCTGTTAGCACATCCAACCATCAAGTTAGCATGCCAGTTCCAAACAGTAGCGTTTTATCCCAAGTCAAACTAGTATTGAAACATTTAGTGCATCAAAGAAACAGTCTAGCACATGGAAGCATCAACTTATCGCGTGGAAACCAAACATTAGTGCATCAAGTTCAAAAGTTAGCACGTTACAGGCCCAGGGTAGCGCATGACTTTTAAAATAGATAGAAAACAATTTTTTGAATAGTCAAAACTTTAGCGCGTGTTTGGGGGCAGCCTAGCGCGTGTGGTCATTATTTTAGTGCATGGAGTAACTTTGGTAGCGCATGTAGTCTCTGTTTTAGCGCGTAACCAAAATAAAAAAGGCAGGAGGCAAAATAGTGAGGAATTTTCAAAAATTTTGAAAACATTTTCAAAAGCCTCTCATTATCAACAATATTTTTCATCAAAACGGAGTAGCGAAAACAAACCATCAAAAACTATTTCTTGAGCTAAATTTGTGTCAGAACAAATGTTGTAAAAATCCTAAACTGATCGCATGATAAAACATGTCTATCTTATCACAATTCGGAAACCTCATCATCAGTGTCAACAAAATCCTTTACCATCTTACGAATTTCATCTCAAAAACACTTGTTTAAAATTTTCAAGTTGTCAAATCAAGTCTCCATATCGGGAGGCTTTTATCCATATCATTTGACACGCTTTGTCATGAAGGGGCATCTAAACCTTCACTTTGATAGAGTAAGATTTAAAAATTTTCAAACAAGATCAACTGAATCCAAACAAATCAAAGGAAACCATTGATCACTCATGCATGACTAATCCCCATATTCTGAGAAAAAAGAACCTTTATCGTAACATCACGTTGAAGAAACAACAACCTAGTTTTTCCAAATTTATCAAGAGAAATAAGTTTTAATACATCAATCATCAGCTCTTCAAATCTCATCGGGTATTCCTTCATCACGTCAAACGTTATATCCAAAACAAATCCAACGAATTTGACAAAGAACCCTTAAAAAAAAGAGCCTACTGTCAAAAGTCTTCTTTTAATCAAATCATAAACCACAGAGGAAAAATCAATCTAGCATTCTTTCCTGATGAGTGTATCACTTATAACACATCTCGACCAGATCCACCCACCCCCGAACAACACATCGAAGAGGATTTTGTTCCCTTTGTCACATAAATTTTTTACTAAAATGCCTGTTACTAACTCTCAAAGAAACCAACAAAGCAAGACACATGCAGAATCTAGTATGAATCAAAGGTTGTCAAATCCTTTTGAAGTTCCACACTTAGAAGAGACTGAAATTTCTGAAGCACTTCTTCAAGAATGTCAGGAAAACCCTTCATTCCAAAAACTTGTCGAAAGGCTTATGGAAACTGACAAAGAAAAGTATCTGCTCATGCTCACAAGTAAAGGTGTTAAACTTCCTGAAGATTTTGACACAACATCTTTAGAACCAGATCTCGACAATATGCATATCAAGAACAACAAAGAGAAGAAGAAACTCGTAACTTTGAACAAAACATACCTGAGCAACACATTCTAGAACAACGTATACTAGAAATGCATATACCTGAGCTAGAAACTCCAGAACAAAACATACCGTTTACCACACCTTTTCAGTTGAGAACTAATACAAGGGAAGAACTTTTCCCTTGGAAAAATAATGCGCCTTTGGTTGCTCTTACTCAACAAATGCAAATGTTACAAAGACAAATACATGACATGCAACAAGGGACAATAGTGCGGTACTCTTTGAATGAAATCTGTCCTTATCCATTTGACAGAAGATTGAACATGGTGCCTTTTCCTCCAAACTCAGATGTGCCTAAATTTGATAAATATGATGGAAAAAGTGATCCCCGAGATCATGTTCGAGAATTTTGCACAATGAGTCTTGAATTTGCTCATGATGACACCTATCTAATGAGGTTATTCCCAAGAAGCCTGGGAGGGCAAACAGTGGAATGGTTATCCAAAATTACACCACCTGTCAGATCATTTGATGAATTGGTTAATAAATTCATAACCCAATATTCCTATAACATCCAGCATGCCATAACCATGCTAGATGTCTGTAACACCAAACAAAAGAACAATGAAACATTCATGACATTCCTTCAATGCTGGCGACGTATGGTATCACAATATCCTCAAGATATTCTCAAAAAGGAGAAAATGGAAATCTTCATCGATAACTTGAATGGTGAAATGAGTTACAGGCTAAAACTTCAATGCATACCATCTTTCGCTAAATTGATTGAAAATGGCATTCAAGTAGAGGAAGCATGTGTCAAAAAGGGAACACTCAAATTCTACAAGGAAGGAACAAACTCATCAAACTACAATAACCAGAACAACACCAACCTCGACAAATCTTGAATTTGGACTTGAAACAAAAACGAAGGCAACAATGAATCATATGATCCCAAATCTAAGCAACTAGTGCTTGCATTATCCAAAAATCCTCAAAATACAAAAAATCCTAAAAATGCTAATCCAAATGCTAACACATATGTACCAAACACCGATCAAGGACAACTCAACACAAACAACACCAATGACACTCAAAGCAAAAACATGAATCTAGGACCTAACAACAATTTATGCAACAACACGAACAATTTCCAAAAGCG
Source organism: Cryptomeria japonica (assembly GCF_030272615.1). Classification (NCBI taxonomy): domain Eukaryota; kingdom Viridiplantae; phylum Streptophyta; class Pinopsida; order Cupressales; family Cupressaceae; genus Cryptomeria; species Cryptomeria japonica. Next base: position 482,054,024 of record NC_081408.1, on the reverse strand, counting down.
TATCTTCACACCACTGGGGCAATCACTAGAATCAGCATTCAAAGAACTTTTGGCAAACAAAATTATTTCTTTGCCTCTAGTTAGAAACTATGAATCCCAAATCAAACCACCTTGGTGGAATGATTCACACTATTGTGATTTCCATCATAACAAGGGTCATCGAACGAACGATTGCATGAGATTGAAACACATGGTATAGGACATGATTGATCGAGGTGACTTAACGATAGATGGTCTCAAAACAAATGGTGATCATGGAGCCTTTAAAAACCCTCTCCCCAATTACAACAAAGATGGAGCTTCAACCTCGGATGATACACGCGGAGCTCGTATCAACCATATCTACAACAACACCATAAATCACATATCAACTAAAGATCATCAAGTAAATGTCATCACCATCCGAGATCGGCGTGATCATGAATCTGTCAATGTAACAACCCAAACTTAGAAATATGTCTTGAAAGGACATACTGCACCTGCAACTATTACACCAAAAATCCAATATGACTTGGTTAGCCAACTACGCAAAACTCCAGCTCAAATATCTATACTAGAATTGCTAAAACTATCACCAAAGCACAAAGACATATTGGAACAAGCGCTATTGGAAACCAATGTACCTCAAATTCTGGATACAAACAGATTTCAAGCCATGGTCGCCCATATGACAGGACCTCATAACCTCACCTTCTTAGAGCATGACAAAACTTCCTTGAGCCATCTGCATAATACTCCTCTCCATATTGAAGTCATTGTTTGCAAACACCGAGTAAAAAGAGTCTTAATAGATGGAGGAGCCAGACTTAATATATTTACTTTAAAGCTTATCCGTGCATTAGGCTTCTCAGAAGAGTCTATTGATCCCTACAAGAAGATTACCATAAAAGCATATGATGATGAGGAAAGGTCCTCTAAAGGAACTGTGATATTACCCATTCAAGTAGGACCAGTGAAAAAAGATACTACATGTCAGGTCTTAGACATAGATCTCACCTACAATATTTTGTTAGGGAGACCTTGGATACATGAAATGCAAGCAGTACCTTCTACGTATCACCAGTGTGTCAAATTTCCTTATGATGGACAAGAAATCTCCATATTTGTTGATCACAATCCATTTCAACATTGCAACGCAATGGGGGCAGCCCAAGATAGTTTGGTTCCTCATAATAGAGAAAAGCAACGATCTTTAACATCAGATCTACAAACAACAAAGCCCAACTCCCTATTTGGGGATTTCAAACAGCAAATGCAAATCAAAGACCAAGGTATAGGAGAATACTCTTTGGAGCTTTTATGTTTGGCCAAATTGCCAACATCACCTAGATCTCATGGATTGCCTACTACATCAACACATCTAGCCACACAACCCATCACCAAATTTGATGGTACCTTCATCCAATTAGGCACTGTAGCACATGAATTAGAAGACAAGGATGTTCTTAGCTGGTTATACAAAGATGAGGAAGAAGATAATAGAGCAACTACTCTGGACATTGTTCTACCAACACACCTGTATGGAAAAGGATACTTAATCATGCAACAAATGGGATATGACGGTAAAGGACCTATTGGGAAACACAAAGAAGGAGTCACTGAACCTATAGATCTTCCTTCACAGCCTAGTAGAAACAAAGCAGGATTGGGTTGTGAGCTCACTTTCCTATTAAAAAGGCCGCCCAACATAACTACAAAACCTCAATGGAAAATAAAAAAGAAGTACAAAGAAGAATCCTGGTAGGAAGCACTCTTTGAATCAGCAGAAACAATCTGCAAGACATGGGAATCTCAAGACCAGAAATTACATTAGAGAAAACTTCTAAGCCACAAGAAGGCCATATCTATAGTAGTAGCTCATATTCCAACACCAATATCTCAAAAACAAATAATATCATCTCTGAATACCATTATTCCTCCCTGAGGAAGCACAGTCTATGAACAAATATAGAAAGTAGAAGCCAGATCTAACATAGAATCAACAAAAACTATCAAAATGGTATCCATTATCAAAGATTTATTTTCACCATACAACATACCTATTTACAACACTGATAGAATCTGGGATGAGGCCTCTGAGACAGATTCCAATGAATATGAATGGGGTACCTACTCCAATGCTACTACAGATATTTCTGATAATACTGATTCCATATCCCTTTCTCAAGAAGAACATAACGCAGAAGATAGACTTCTTGAATTTGGACCACAAAATATCTATGAAGCCAAGGAAAGCGAACATAAACATTATAAACAAGTCTATATGGAAGATAATACCATCGAAGACCTCGACGAAATCCTGGACTTCTCTAAAACCAAGAACAATCACGATGAAAAATCTGTCCTAATGCTTACAGTAGCAGAAATTGATCCACCTAATGATTCCTTATTGCTTGTCTTTCCTGACCTCATCGACTGGGATGAACCTGAAATTCATGATATAGCAATTTTCCCAGATGATGAATCTATTATCCATTACCTATGTACCGTAAATCCAGAAATAGGCTCTACCAGTGAACAAAGTAATGATGTCTACCAATCAGGGAGTGCCAAGTCTCTCAGTCCCAAAAAAAAACCAAATAAAGGATCTGATGCTGAAAATCAGTCAATGGCAGCTCTAGATCACAAAAAAGTAAAAATAAAGGATGCATCTGAGGGTGAAAACATTTTAAAGGCACCTAACGATGGGAGATTTGACACTCTTCTTGAGCACTTTCATGAGCGATCACTCATAATGATTGAGCCCACTCAATCAATCAACATTGGTAACACAGAAGCAGTCAAAAACCTACACCTTGCAGAATCTCTGATAGAGGAAGAAAGATCAGCATTCATCATTTTCTTTAAAGCACAACAAATTAACTTTGCTTGGTCATATGCTGATATGCCCAGAGTGGATCCACACTTAATCATGCATCACTTGTCCATCTCTTCAAGAATTAAACCAGTCAAGCAAAAACTACGAAAGATGAATCCACAAGTGGCACTCATGGTCAAAACTGAACTAAAGAAACTATTAGATGTCGGATTCATCCGACCCATTGACTATACAGAATGGATTTCCAACATTGTTCCAACATCAAAACCAGATGGTAGTATCAGAATATGCACTGACTTCAGAGACGTCAACAAAGCTTGTCCGAAAGACGATTTTCCTCTGCCCAATATTGACATAATTGTAGATCTCATAGCAGGACATGCAATGCTCTCACTAATGGATAGTTTGTCAGGCTATAATCAAATCAAAATAGCTCCACAAGATCAAGATAAAACCGTGTTCACCTGTCCTAGGGGAACGTACTGTTGGAATGTTATGCCTTTTAGCTTAAAGAATACAGGGGCCACTTATCAAAGAGCAATGACAACAATATTCCATGACATGATGCACATATTTATGGAAGACTATGTGGATGATTTACTAGCTAAATCCTTCACCAGAGCAAAACATCTCAGCATCCTAACAAAGATCTTTGATCGATTGGAGAAATTCCAAGTCAGGCTCAACCCTAAGAAGTGTGTCTTCGCGGTAACATCAGGTAAGTTACTAGGCTACATAGTCTCCGCTAAAGGTATCGAAGTAGATCCAGCAAAGGTACAAGCCATTATGGACATGCCACCACCAAAGAATATCAGTCAACTCAGATCTCTACAAGGACGACTTCAATCAATCAGGCGATTCATCACTCAACTAGCAGATAAAAGTCTACCATTTAACCATTTACTACACAAAAATGTACCATTCAAATGGGAGATCAAGTGTGCAGAATCTTTTTACCAAATCAAACAGTACCTGATGAATCCACTAGTTCTAGTACCACTAGTCGTAGGAAAGCCACTTATCCTATATATCTCAACAACAGATATATCACTGGGGGCACTATTGGCACAAGAAGATCAATAAGGAAAGGAATGAGCCATATATTATATTAGTAGAACATTTAATGGCTATGAGCTCAACTATACATTCATTGAAAAAGCTTGCCTAACAGTGGTCTTCACATCTCAAAAGTTCTGACATTATATGCTGGCACACACCATTAAGCTAGTCACAAAAATTGATCCTCTCAAATATCTACTCAGCAAGGTAGCTCTTATAGGTTGATTGGCTAAATGGGTCATGATTCTTAGTGAATTCGACATCCAATACATAGAAAGATGAGCCATTAAAGGACAAGCAATTGCAAATCAGCTGGCTGAAGCACTGCTACTAGAAAAACAAACCATGGAGATTGAATTTTCAGATAGGGACGTTCTTGCTCTTTCTACCAAATAATGGACCCTATACTTTGACGGATCCTATACACAACACAGTTCAGATGTTGGCATTCTATTCATCACTCCTAAAGGACACACTATACCAAGATCATATAGGCTTATGTTTCCATGCACAAATAATATGGCTGAATATGAGGCATTGGTTATAGGCATCAAAATGGCCGTAGAATGGAAAATCACAGAGTTAAAAGTCTACGGGGACTCACAACTAGTCATCCATCAAATCAATAATGACTATCAGACAAAGGATGACAAGCTGCTACCCTACAAGTGAATGGTGGATGACTTCAAATAGTATTTTGTGCACATCACCTTCAAGAAAATACCAAGGTTAAACAACAAAGAAACCGATGCAATGGCTACTATCGCCTCATTACTACAAATTCTAGAGCAACAGAGTCATTACGAGTTTCTGGTAGAGCAACTATTCTCCCCCGCCTATGACCACTCTGAATCCCATGTTGTCTATACCTTGACTGGTTCAGATTCTCTGCTATATGGACCAATATATGACTACCTCAAGCACAATATCTTACCAATTGACCAATCTCGTAACCAAAAATGTAACTTTATCCAACAAGTTTCCTGTTATACCCTTACTGCTGATACTTTGTATCATCGAGGTCTAGATGGTACTCTTCTTCGTTGCCTTGATTGTAATGATTTCGATTCTGCTTTGCACAAGCTTCACGAAGGTATTTGTGGAACACATTCAAGTGGTACTACTCTTGCTAAAAAACTTCTAAGAATGAGATACTACTAACCTACAATGGAAAAGGACTCATACCACTTCACCAAGAAATGTCCTAAATGCCAGATCCATGGCAATTTGATACATGCACCAGCACAGGAACTATAGCCATTTACAACATCCTGGCCCTTTTGTCAGTGGGGACTCGACTTAGTTGGCAAAATTCATCCTTCATCTTCAAATGGACACAAGTTCATTATAACTACAACAGAATACTTTACCAAATGGATAGAAGTAGTCCCCATGACCACAGTGACTGGGAAACAAATTGCCTCTTTTATCCTCAATTATTTGATCTGCATACATGGTATTCCAAGTTCAATCATCACAGATAATGGATGACCTTTCAAAAACCAAGATGTACAAGAACTGTGTGAAAAATTCAAAATCCAACATCGGTTTTATACACCATACTACCCACAAGGAAATGGTCAAGCAGAAGCATCTAACAAGACAATACTAAAAATCCTAAAGAAAATAGTGAATGATGCAGACAAGGATTGGCATGTACAACTTAATCCAGCACTTTGGGCATACAGAAATAGCATCCGCACACCTACAGGAGCAACACCATACTCATTGGTATATGGTTCAGAAGCCATTTTACCCCTGGAGGTAGAAATCCCATCTCTTAGAGTCTCTTTGAAAGGTTTAATCCCAGACGAAGAGTATCGAGTTAACCGACTGCAATAACTTGAACTATTAGATGAAAGATGCCAACATGCTTACACTCATCTCAAAGCATATCAGCAATGCATGTGCAGGAGCTATAATCACAAGGTCATCCCTCGCAACTTTAAAGTTGGTGACCTAGTCCTCAAAGAAAATCCAAGAAATCAACAAGATCGAGAAAAGAAAGGGAAATTTGAACCTAATTGGTTGGGTCCCTATGTCATCATATCAGTCTATGGATCAGGTACCTATCAGCTAACCACTTCAGAAGGAGATGTGCTCGACTAACCAACTAACAACATTCATCTAAAGAAATACTACACTTAAGTAGCCTAGTGTATGGAAAAAGCCAAAACAAGCAAAAAAATCAAAAAATCTAGAAAAAGCAAAAACACAAAGTACAATGAAAACAACTGGTGAAAACCTGGTAAATAGGCGCTCTTGTGAAAGAACAGCTCCTCTATCTATCTCCATACCATTTTATCCAGGAAAAACACTATCGGCCATCGCCCGACACTTAGCACATATCCATTTAGGACATACTTAGCGTAGTCACTATCCTGGGTTATCCATATATATCCTCTTACCACATTCCACCATGGCTTGGAAATCACTATACATAATCATATCAAGATGCACACTCAACTAGGAGCATTAAAATTATCTAAAAATTACAAATAGTCAAGACATCAAAACTATTTGCAAAATCCAGAAGCATGACATCCAACAACCACAACTACGCTTCATCGCAAAAACAAAAACAAAACAATTCAAGAAATACCAAGGATGGATGATTTTCTAAAGTCCTAAATGTTGCATTATTGCATAAAAATCTTGACTATTTTTGCAATTTTGAACTTTTTCAATTATTGGATTCTCTTCCTTTTCTCACTAAATGCTTCAAAGCTAGAGATCATGGGGAACTTCCAATATTTTCTTAGTCTTCTATCTAGGAAGCGATCACTTGTACTGTATGAATACTTGTCTCGAGACGTGATACATCGAATATCACTGAGGGCTTGATTCCACCTCATGCATACAACTGATTTAATCTTGTCTATTTACGCAATCTACACTCTGGTCATCTTGGTTCAATTATACCTTGACGCTTGTGCTATCTTGCAAAATCAAACATCATGTAAATTTTTCTCAGGTCATTATGGTTCAATTATACCATTATGCTTGTATAAATTTTCAACATATCCTAAACAAATCAATGCTCAATGATGATACCTACAAAGAAAGCAAACAAAATATGGCTATATTGGATGGCAAATGCAGAATGAGGATGCTACCAAAAACAATTCATTGCATATCTTTTTACACATAGTTGCATATCAAATCATACATCTCATTTTCAAGATACATCTCACAGCATATAAAAACATACATCCTGCATCATACATTATATCATATATTTAAGCATTGCATCATCATCACATAAATGAAAAGAGCACATAAGCACATCCACCCATATAACACACCACATGATCAAAGAAAATGGTGTTGTATATATATATCTCAAAAATGATCAAAATGTACAAAATATATCATCACTGTGTCTAGTACAAAGAATACAATGATAAAAAAATACAACAGAGACCACGTCTCTCAAGTATGACTATCCCCTAACGAAGATGGTCTAGCTCCAGATGTCCCCACCCCTGGATCTCTAGGAGGGTCTTGTCTCGGTGGCCCTGTCACACCTCGGCTCTCAGACCGCGACCCAATATCTCGAGATCGACTAGATCTTGATTGTGTGAAGCTCTGTACTCGACGATCCCTAGGTACCTCAGCCTCATAATGTCACCGGTAGTACTCCACCTCCTGAGCTCTCAATGTTAGCTCTCTTAGGGTGTCTCTCATCGGACCACCCACCGCTACTCTTTGTATACTGGCTGCCAACTCCTCCGCTTGCCCCCTCCTCTCTATCTTTGTATCCCGTTCAGTGGTCAACTACGCAATCTGCCATTGATATGTCAAAACCTGTGCCTGCAGCTGCTGTACAGTCACCTGTAAGGTCTGAATCTGAGCATCCTCAACATGTGTAGGGACCCGAACCTGTAGCGGTACCTATGCAGGGGCAACCCCTCCCACTCTACCTATCCTTGATGTTGGAGGTGGGAGCACATCCGTCCTCCTCCTCTGTGCTGGTCGCCTCACCTAATTAGTACCCCCCACTAAAGCTAGCACCCCCCCACTCTCCCCTCTCCACCAGCTCCAATAGCTAATCCACCTCTCCCCCTATCTAACTGCTCTTTCCACACCTCTATCTCCTCTCCTCCCTCTATCTCCCCATCTCCCTCTAACTCCTCTCCCTCGTCCCTCTCCTCCATCATCTCCATCATCCTCATCATCTCCCTCTCCCTCCTCATCATCATCATCAAATGCCGACCGCATCTCCTCGGGATCAGATATCCTCGCCACCACCCATGTAGCAAATAATCTCGCAAACTCATTGGTCATGCCCACATCCAGAATCTCTGGGGCATAATCCCATATCTGGCCTTCCAAACCAACAAACTCCTCCACCGCCACTACGCTATCAATGGTCGGGCCCCAATCGGCTACATCCTGCCTTTGCCGTGCATATAAGCAAGCTCTCTACGGTATACCCTACTGTCGACCAAACTGTCTCAAAACTTGGGTCACCACAAACCTCTCAATGACAAATGGGGTCCTCCCAATTAGGTATCTAGTCATGAATATGTAGGGCATCTCTAGCCCATCCTCCGCCCACACCTCGCATCCTATATACGATCGCCATGTGATCATATCGATGTCATCTAGCACTCTCCTCCAATGCTCTAATTTGCCCAGCTTCTGCTGGACAACTAGACCCCTGTATCCATAAGCATATGCATATCCCACGGGCCTATCTCTATGTGCTAATGGCCTTGCAGCTGGAATGTGCTCCCAGCACCATACCTGTAACAGTGTCACGCCAGCTGACAAACTGCCGCAACCAAGGTATACCACCTCATGCAAGCCCCTGTATAGATGGGCCAACATAGCTGATCCCCATGAAAACCTTTGGCCCTATGTAACCATCTCCTCTAATACCAGCCCCCATCCCATAGAGAATCCCTTTGACCTATGATTAGGACAAAGGAATCCACCAATAAACCCTGCCAGTACTGATGGAACGGGTGCATAATCTAGGTCTAAGAACTCTTGCCATGGGATCTCATATCCACAGACTATCTCATCATGAAAAATGTGGCGAAGTGCCTCTGTACCACCCTCCTCTGACTGCTCATATGGTAGTAGTGCACCTACTACAGGAATGCGCAGGATCCTGTAACAATCCTCTGGTGTGACTGTCATCTCTCCAGTAGCAAAATGAAAGTTGTTCATGTTGTTGTGCCACCTCTCTGCAAGTACTATAAGTAGCCCCCGGTTCATAGTGAATCGAGGCATATCCAAAAGGGACGTCAAACCGCATCTCTCAATGATATCAAGGTCGGCCTGAGTCAACTACAGTATCAATGTCCATAGTCTCGAAAATCGCTCCCACGACTGAACCACACCCAATTGCTCCTGTCAACTAGCAAAACAAATCCAATATTAGTTTCCACATCAAAACAATGATATCAAAATCAAACTCACATCAACAACATGAAACAATTTGCTCATCTACATCAAGTTCAAAATCCTATCATTTCATATCAACTTGTAACACAACTCAAGTTATCAAAAACCATATCAAAACTTGTAACACAACTCAAGTCTCCAAATCACATAAAATTGTAACACAACTAAAGTTTCCCACCCATATCAGATTGTAAAACAACTCAAGTTTCCAACCCATATCAGCTTGTAACACAAATCAGGCTTCACACATTGAACTTGAAACAGAGTGCAAAAATAAATCATATTTTGATCAACACAACACATTGATATCTATACATAACTTGAAATATCACAAATCAAAACAAGTTATATCAACACTCATATTGGACAAATCCATAAAATCATGATAGCACAACATAACAATTTCACAAATCAACTCATCTCGCAAACTTTTTTTTCAGATGTGCTAAAATCTACCCATGCGCTAGGCTATTTTTCCTACGTGCTAATCTATTTACCCCATGTGCTAGACTGACTCTACGTGCTAATCTTTTTCCCCCATGCACCACCTAACCTACCCTATATGCTAAACCTATCGACGCACTAATCTATACCTCACTGGCGCTACCTATTTGACCCTATGTGCTAGGTTTACCCTACACGTTAAAACCCCTTACCCATGCGAACCCCTATGGCCCCTATGCGCTAGGTCTACCCTACATGCTACCCTACGTTCGACATGCATTATTTTCACTACCTACACTAACCTAGACTTTCTATGCGCTACCCTATTTTTTTTCGGATGTAGCCCTAAAAATCAGCTTGATGCGCTACCTAAATTTTTGTATGCGCTAATCTATGACTTTGACGCATTACAATGCTAAAACCGAATTTCAAAAATAAAAAAATGACCAAAAATGACCAAATCAAATATCAAAAAAGGGTCAAAAGTGTTGACTTACTGGTGGTCCATACGCGACAAGTCTCCGGTACCTCCGAACGTGGTCAAAAGGATGTCTGGAATAAGGGATAGGCATTTTGACTTCAGACCAAATTCTCTTTCTCCAAAGTCAACAATGCACAAATGAATCAAATCAAAGCTCTTTTCCCCTTTTATAGGAGGAAAATGAAATTAGGGTTAGTAAACTGGGCATGTAATGTGGTCGCGGTCTCCCTTATACCCTAAAATTTGTAAATTATCGAGAGATGAATTAATTTACACACATTTCACATAGACAAAATCATACACACCACACATAACTCATCAAATCCAATCAAAATTTTCAAAAAATTGATTCATCTCCCAAGGGGGCATCACCATCAAATATTGAATCTGCGACATCACACATCAAATCAAATCTGGGGCATGACTTGTAAATCATAAGAGCGACACAAAAATTGCATTTTGATCATAAATGACTATAACACATCATTTTCTTTGAAATAACATGTGCACACACGTCACTTCAAAGAGGGGCAAAATGTAGACGTATAAAAATGACCATATTCCTAAATGAATATTTTATGTTCATTTTTATATTTAATTAAATCCAATTTAATTAAATTACCCGCATTCCTTTATTTAATTAAGTAAATTACTCAATTAAATTCACTATACCCATTTAAGGAATAAATCATTTTATTCAATTAAATCCCTTCTATCCACTTTTAATTAAATTCAAATTTAATTAAATAGTTATCCTAAATTGAATAAATCTAATTTATTTAATTTCCCCAAATTACAACCAAATTGAATTAAATTAACTTTATTTCAATTAAATCCTATTATCCCTCCATCCACTTGCATTCTCCTACATCTCCCACTTGTATTTCTAAAACCTATTTCTAATTTTTTCTAGACTCTTCTAATCGCTTCTAATTAGCCTAACCCATCTTCTAAACTTTGTCACATTCCTAAACGAGGGGAAGTCACTTCTCAAACCCTTAAATTCTTTGATAACCATTAAAGGCTTCAAGTCTTCAACCACTTAATTTCCCAAAGTCTCCCAAACCATTAATGGTTAATTCAACCCTCTTACATGGTTAGAGACTTTTTTCCTAACTTAACCTTCATCCAACCCAAGGGTCTCATCAAGCCTTTAATGCTTTGACCATGATTATTTCTTAATCATTTGCACAAGGGTTTATCCTTGGATTAACTCTTAATCCAATGGGCAAGCCTAACTTAAGCTTAACCTTTACCCTCTAGATAACCATAAGGTCTTCTCAGGCATTTAATGCCTCCAACCCCTTCTCTCAACCCAACCCTATGTTGACACTTGTCACCATTTCATTGGTGCCAATTTCAAACATGGATTCCCAACTTTCAAATTCAACCCTTGATCAACTCTTTCAATCCTGGCCATCCATTGCCCTATTTTTGCTATAAATAGAGCTCTCATTCCTCCATTTAAAAAATGAATCCAAGTTTATAGTATTATACTTATGCTCAAATACATTCAAGCTATCATTTTATATATGCTCATCATTTTAGCCTCTTTTTTAACTAACAGTTAGTCTAAATATGCATGTTTAGAGTACTTTCTTTATCATTTAGCTCAAATCATTAACTAATATAGCATGCTAGGATAGTTTGTTTGCTAACCTTGTCATCTGATAGTTAGTTTATTGCATTTCTAGAATCATGCATAGCTTAGGATGCATTTCATTCTAAAATCTATCAAAGCATCCCTCGTTCTTACATTTGCCATCCCTAAACCATTTTTCTCAGTGATCTGAGAGCAAAAATATTGGTTTGAGGGACATTGTGAGATAGAGAACCATGGGACCCACTTTGGGAAGCTAAGTGATATTTCATTACTCCATAGCTTGTACCAAAAAGTCCTGTGAGTATATGAGCAAGGCTCCATAGAGCTCCATTTTTCACATATTGAGTTCTATTGACCCACTTTTCCCACATACAGTTTCCACCTCCTCACTCTTTTTCCCTGAATTTGTTTCCTTAATCAAATTGTGTATCTTATTTTTCGAGTCCCTCTGTTTTCTCTGAATGCTTGTTATGCTATCAATAACCCACTTTTGGAGATTGAAAGACTCTAGTGTGCAATTTTGAGCAGTATTCAATATAGTGTTCACCGAATCCCTACCCTGCTTAGTGCTCATGGATTTAGGGGTGGCTTCCTCCATTGAGTTTGGGGCGACATTCTTGCTATCTGAACCCATAGGGTTAGAATCAAGGTTTTCAAAATTGGCATCTTTTTTCCCTTCCTCCTCTTCTCCAACATTCTCTTTCTTCTCACTCTCCACTTCAATCTCAACCTCCTTCTCCTTTTCCTCCTCCAAATCATCATTCACCTTCATGTCCACATTATCAATGTTAGCTCTCCCTTTTTTATGGGTAGAGGCATTAGACAGGTCATCATCATACTCAGAGTCATTACAACTCTCAGAAACATGTGCATTTGTTACCAGGTTATCATGCTTACTAACCCTAGCTTTTTTCTTCAGGTATTCGTAAATGAGAAAAATAAGCCCATGATGGGCTATGGGGTAAGATTTGGGCTTTTTGGCATGGTCAGCCAAGCTCTCATTCAGGGAAGATGCTAAATAAATGGGCAAAGAAATCTTAACCCCATGGTAGAAATGATTGAGAATTGCAAAATGATAATTGTAGAGTTTAGTAAATCTACCATCAACAGTAAGGAATTCCATTAAAACCCTTAGCACTTTCTACCAAAAAGACTTTACCTGATGGGGGAGATAGTAAGAAATGTTATCTTTCTTGGTAAGTCAAGCCTTCTCATCCTCAGTTTTTGGGAAGTTTTTAATCGCTTCAGCAACAAACTTCCGGTCTCTATAGAATTTAGTGCCCTCCTTCTGAAGTCTCGTGACCTTCGCAACCAAATTCTCATCAATCTTCTAGGTCTCCCCAAACAAAGTGACTCTATTGTTGTTCCAACCCTTAGCAAAGCCTTGAGACACCGATTTTCTGCTACCATGCAACTTTTCCATATAGTCAGTGAATCCATTTCTATGGAGTCCCTCCACACTTTCTGCTCACTCTTCCAGTTCTCGCAACTAGAGGGCTCATTTTGGTTTAAGTTACCTCCCATATTGAACAGCGGGTCCAAATCCCCAATGGTGTATCTCACAAATTGTAGGCCAAGACTTAAACACAGGCTCTTGAGCAAAAAACTAAGGTCACATAATAGAGTCCCATCCAAGATTTTAAAGAAAATAATAATGGCCACATAGATCCAACACTTATTATTATAATCCCCATCACACAAATGATCATTAAAATGATGCCTAATAACAATCATTAACTAACAGTTCATTTGCTCCCAAACTCTATCTTTGACTTCTGGACCCCAAAAGGTGATCATGATTTTAACTTGACCCATTGATGCAATCAAATAATAATTGCTCCCTAACATCCCTTTTACATTGGGCCTCTCTGATATATTTAACCTCCACCTCTAAATTGACCCCTTCATTAGCTAAAAGGTCCGCAACCTTATTGCCTTCCCTTAGAGTGTGAGTTATGAGAATACTAACATAGTCATTTAATAACTTTTTAGCACTTTCAATCAAATTAGTAATATTCCAAGAGGAAGAATTAATTCCTTTAAGAGCTTGAATAATATTGAGAGAGTCCCCTTCCAACCAATTTTTTAAAATTTGAATCCCTGAGCAAGCTGGAGGCTTTTCAACATAGCCTGAGCTTCAGCCATGTGATTATTTTGGACCCCAAAAGGAGAAGCAATAGTAGCAATGCAGACACCTTGAGCATTTCTGATGACTCCTCCCCACCAGACTTCCCAAGGTTGCCTTTAGCAACCCCATCAAAATTCACCTTGACCCAATCATGATCAAGAAATCTCCAAACAATATTTTCTCTCCTTGTCTTATTGTCAGATCTGCAGACTTTGTGGATTAAGTTCCATTCAGTAAGGATGCCTTTTTCAATATCATTCATATCAGCAAAAAGCTATTGTTTATTGTTCCTGTGAGGAATATTTATGTTTTCTTTTATAGCCTTGAAAAATTTTTCAAAGACCACCTGAGGAGTGCACCTAGCTTCCCTAAATATTCTATTATTTCTCTCTTTCCAAATACCCTAGCAAGTCATGGGAAGGATCAAGGACCAAAGGTTCTTGATAAGAGGAAATTTGGTGGGAAAGGTCCATTGCCAAATAACTTTCTTGAGACTCTTGTGCATAAACCAATCAACTTTCCAATTCACCCAAAACTTACTCCAGATTTCCCAGGTGAAGGAGCAATGGATAAATAGATGATCAACTAATTCTTCCTCTTTTTGACATAGCTCACACCTATTAGGGAACATAAAACCTCTTCGGACCAAGTTATCAATAGTAAGAATCCTATTGTGAGTAGCAAGCCAAAAGAACATGTTGACTTTAGGGATAAGAATTCTATTCCAAACTTTACCCCATATAGGGTTGTTGATCTAGGTAAAAGTGTTTTTATAGGCTGAGGCAACCATGAAGTTACCCCTTGGATTACTCTTCTAGAGGAAAACATCATCAGAATCTTTGTTAATAGAAAAGAATAGTAGCTCCTGCTGAAGTAGGGAAAACCCAACATGTATAACATCAAGCATAACCCATCTATTTTCCTTCCAGTAGTTACACACCATAGACCCAAACCTCCTTTTACATTCCTCAATGAATTGATTGCAGTCTTGATTGAAGAGAGGTTAATCTTTAATCCAAGGATCCTCCCAGAACCTAATTTTGTCACCTTTTCCAAGGACCCATCCATCTCTAGCTTTCGCCACTTTTATGGATTTAATAATACTATTCCAAATGAAAGACCCAATAGGGATGTCTTCAGAGTAGAGGAGAGCCTAGAGAGGTTGACCATGAATATATTTGTTAAACCAAATCTAGTTCCAATCTTTCTTAATCTCATAAGCCCTCCATATTTGTTTAGCAAGAAGAACTTTATTAAATGTTTTGAGAGATTTAATACCAAGACCTCCTTTGCACTTTGGCTTACACACTTTGTCCCAAACACCCAAGGATATTGTCTTTTTTTCTTCAACCCCTGACCAAAGAAATATTTTCTGAATCCTTTCTAAGGCTTCAACAAATTTAGTCGGGATGCCAAATAGACTGAGAGCATAGATAGGGAGATTCTAGAGAGTGGCTTGAAGGAGCTGCAACTTTCCAGCTTGAGATAACATGGATCCTTTCTAGCTAGCTAGTTTTTTTGTTGAGTTTGTCAATTAACATATTCCAGAATGATTTTGGGGGAGCTAATCCCAATGGGAGACCCAGATAAGTGGAGGGGAGCATTTCCACCTTGCACCCAATGATATTAGCAATTCTCTATTGTTTTATGATAGGAGTGTTCATGAAGTATATAGAAGACTTGTCCCAATTGACTTGCTGGCCAGTAGCCAATGAATAAGAATTAAGAGAACCTTTAAAGGCAGCAACCTCCCCAATAGAAGAGTATCCCATTAAGATAGTATCATCAACAAACTGTTGGGAAGAACAAAAAAACATTAGCAAAGGAAGGTTGAAGACCTTTGATAATTTTATTCACTTTCATTTTTTGGATCAGTCTACTCATGCTCTCCACCAAGATGGTGAAAAGGATAGGAGATATGGGATCTCCTTATCTAAGTCCCCTTGATGATTTAAATAATTTAGAAGGAGATCCATTAATGAGAATTGAAAACATTGGGGTGGAGACCAACTTTTTGATAATTTTGATTATCTTCTCATCAAATCCAAAAGCCTCCATAATTATGAAAAGAGCTTGTCATTCCACTCTATCATAAGCTTTTGCCAGATCCAACTTTATCAAAAATCCTTCTTTATTGCCAGCATTGAGGGAGTGAATATTCTCATGCACAAGGATGATAGAATCCAAAATTTGCCTCCCAGGAACAAATCCTTTTTGCTCTTCAAAGATGATAAAAGGGAGGACAACCAAAAGTCTGGAAGCCAAAACTTTAGATATGTTCTTATAAAAGGAGTTACATAGACTTATTGGCCTAAATTTTCCCATGGAATCTACCCTAGCCACCTTAGGAACTAAGGCAATAAAAATGGAGTTGATTTCCTTAAGGATTCTTCTTAAACCAAAAAATTCTTTGACCGCATTGACTATGTCTTTTCCCATAATATACCAAAATTCCTAGAAGAAGAACATGGGGAAGCCATCAGGTCCTAGAGGCTTATCCCCTTGAAAGGATAAGATAACTTTTTTAATTTCCTCAATAGAGGGGATAGTAGAAAGGGCCTTATTCTGATTAGGATCAATAATCTTGGGGATGATGTCAACTAGCTCCTGTTGTTGAGTATAATCAATCTTCTTGCTATCAGTGAGGAGCTAAGAAAATAAATTAACAACTTCATCCCTAATATCATCCTCCTTAAGAAGAATTTTGTTCTCAGCAATTCATTTGGAAATTCTATTTGCAGCTTTATGTTTCATAGAAGTCATGTGAAAAAAATTAGTATCTTTGTCCCCAGCCTCCAGCCAAATAGCCTTGGATCTCTACCTCCAATAGATTTCCTCCCTAGAAATAATGTTGTTAAGTTTGACTAATATATCATCTTCCTTAGCTTTGGGATACTTTTTATAGCCATCTTTCTATATTGAGTTTTGGATCTTTTCTAATTCCTCCTTCAACTTTTTTTTTGAGTGAAAAATATCACCAAAGACCTTCTTGTTCTAGATCTTAATGTTATCTTTGATGTTTCTAAGTTTTTTGGCAACTTTATACATGGTTGTTCCATTCACATCAATATTCCACCAGTTGGCAATGGATTTTTCCAGAGAGGGGTGAGAGATCCACATTTTCTCAAACTAGAAAGGGAAGCATTATTTACTCTTAATGGACTCAGCAACAAAGGAAATGGGATAATGATCCAAACCAATTCTATTGACAACTGATAGGGAGCATCTATGAGAAAGAATCCAATCATTAGTAATAAGGAATCCGTCAAGTCTTACTTGAATGAGGTCTTCTCCATCCCTATGATTAGACCAGGTGTAAGAAGCTCTAGTAAGATCTATATCAATAAGAGCATTGACATTGATGAAGTCCATCAAATCAGATTTGTTGTCCAGTTGGGCTTGAGTTCCTCCAAATTTTGTAGTTCCTTGCAAAGGAGTATTGAAATCTCCCATCAACAACCAGTTGTCCTTAGAGAAAGATCTTCTTTTCTGCTAGATTTTATCCCAAAATTTACTCCTAGCAGCTTTGGAATTAGGGGCGTAGATATTTGTGACCACCCATTCCTTTCCTTTAGAGATGCTTTTAACTTTCATAGATATAATATTACCATCTTCATCAATCATTTCTGCTAAAATAGTTTTCTTGTTCCAAAAAATAGCCACCCCACCAGATGCCCCATTTGAGCTACTACCACAAACCCCTCCATTTTTAAAGAATTTCAAATTCTCAACTTTCTCCTTACTCATTTCGGTTTCCTGCACAAGGATAATATCTGGCTTATGGTCTCAAATGAGATTCCATAATATATCCTATTTATTGAGACCATTTAGGCCTCTAATGTTCCATGAGATTACCATCATTTGGAAACCTTGGGGTAGGATTCCTGTATAGTTCACTACCTTCCATCAGCTATGTTTTGCTTACTCTCCTGGTCCCTATGCCATTTCATGGTTTTACATCCCTATGAAGATTTGGATAGACCAATATCAGCCTTGGATCTGGTCCTAGTTTTCACCCCATTAAGGCATCCTGCCTTCTTATTTTTCTTTTTTCCATTCCCTGTTATTTCTTCCTCATTCTCATCTTTGGGATCATCTTGTATGTTGTTCCACAATTCTCCTCTTTTCTGGGATGAAGTGGGCATGTCAACTCCAATATTCTGGAATAATGCATTTAGATTAACCTTAGTCAATCCAAACTTGTTCTTCCTTCCAAAGTTAACTTCATGTCCTTCAAAATCATTTGGGCACTCTTCATCTCTTTTTATTTTTTGAAACTTGAAGGGCCTCATGTTGAGTTTCAGTTGCATCCTCAATCTCACCTTCTTCAAGAATCTCTTCAATGATTGCAATCACTTCCTCCTGAGCCTATAGGGCCTCAAAAGTATTGACTGTTTTGATCTCAAATCCACTGATTTCATTCTTTTTATCTTCCTTCAAAGGGGGAGCCTTAATAAGGTTAGCATTTCTATCACCTTCTGATAAGTCTTGTATGTTATTAGGAGTTCCACTTCCTCCTTCCACTCTACTAACTTCCTTAATATTATTCTTTTTTTGTCATACTAAGGGCAAGTTGATAGCTTTGATGAACTATCTTTGGGCTCAATAGACTAATTTCTTCTTGGATGTTCCATCTTAGTCCATTTAGGTATCTAGCTACCTTAAGGCTTTCTTCTTCCACAGCAGGAGATCTAAGACTAGGTTTGTGGAGCTCCTTCGTATAACCACTTACATCAATGTCCTTTTGTCTTAGGTTTTGTCTTTTCCTATGGATCTGCACTTCATAATCATTAGGGAGATAGGTTTCTTTGATTTTTACTAGCATCCCTTTCCAAGAAGAGATGGGGATTTTACCCACTTTCTTCCTCTCATCCTGCACAAATTTCCACCATGTGAGAGTGGCTCCCCTCATCCTAGACTTGGCCACTTTGACTCTTTGAGCTTCAGTTATACCTTCACATTTAAAATGGTTCTCCATACCCTCTATCCATTCTAGAACCACTTCTACTTCCATCTTGCCAGTGAACAATGGCAATCCTTCTAGTGATTTACCACTTAAGGCTTTCAATTCCTTTAGGAAAGGTTCTTGTTCCAAAATAGGATTAGGTTAAGGAACCTTGTCTACTTCTAACACCTCTTTACCCTTCCCTTTTGCTCCTTCAACCTTTACCAACACTTCATCTGCCTTGGTTTCAATTTCACCAAGCTTACCTTCTAATTCTACCAATTTTTCCTTCAGGAGCCTATTCTCTTCCTCCTGATCATCCACTTTCTTTTCCAACTCTACATTGGTAACCATGGTTTTTTCTCCTACATATTCCACTGAGTACATCTACTCTCCTATCCCAAATCTTATAGGCTCTGATACCAATTTGATAGGGTTCACCTAGCTTGCTTACACTTCACCTAGTTGGTGTTGCTCAATTCCACCAACCTCACCAGGTCTAGCTATGCTTCAAGACCTCCAAGTCCTTCCCAATATATTCTAGGACTTTCTCCTTGCCAATCTTAAGATGTTTTCAACAAGTGTTTTGACTCAAAACTCCGCCAATTCAATGTGCTTCACAAATACTCATCTTCCAACCTTGACAACAACTTGTCAACTTCCCACTTTTCACCCCCATACTATTATAAGACATTGCAAAGGTGTGGAGGTGGTATTTACCATGGAATGAGTTCAACTAGGTCCAATTTAGGTTTCTCAATCTTCATTTCCCTTATCGATTTCAAAAAGTTGCTTAGAAATAGGGCTACAAGGATGAGCCCCAATTAGGCCCCCAAAATCTGATTTTTAAGAGTTTTGAGGGAATTGGTCCAAAAGACCCTGCAATAAGTTATATGATTCTTCAATCACTCATCCATCCTCAAGTGATTTTGTTGGTTTTAGTCTCCCAACTTGCTGTACAGTGCCCTAACCCAAAAATGAGGGCTTGCTAGGGCTTCTAGGCTTCTACCAGCTGTGACTGTTCAACAAAGGGGTAAGGCTATGAAATGAGGTTGTCAAAGCTTCCCCTCTCAAGTGGAAATCTAAATGGACCTATCCTTCAATTTCAAATGGTAAAGTTTAGGTTTTGAAGTCACTCCTGCAATATACATTCAATTTACACCCTATTTTCTCTAGTCGGGTTGCTCCTAGACTCACCTAGAACAAGGTGGTAACTATGATGAAATTCACTTCTAGAACTCCTCTCTACATATTTACACTATATATAGGGTTTCCTTCCATTCCGCAATAGGTCATGATGGTAGCACGGTGGGATTTTATGGGGCAACCATTTTTACATAATTTGCTATTTACAAGCCAAAACTGGGTGCTTGAAAACAAAACAATAAAAGAACTAATAAAGACTATATATAAAGTATGAAATGGACCAAATGACACTAGAACACACCAAAGAATAAATTTCCAAAGTTGGATCAACGGATTCAATCAATTTGTGTTCACTTTTTATGCAAAATAAGACAAAAACAATGATAACAGTCCGAAAGTGAGTGGTTTCAGATTGTCATTCATAAAAATCAAACTTCCAACCTTGGTATCCATGCAAGAGAGGGTTTAAATATTATTTCCCATGTGTGGAGGAATCCTAGGTCAATGTGTTAACCCTAACTCCACTGCTAATCTCTTTCAGGACCAAAGTTGTCATGACAACTTTTATAATTTTTCACATTTTGCCTTTCTAACTTAGGCAACCTGTCACACTTCATCATTCAAGCCTTTTTCAACATTCCTAAAGACTATTATAAACCTCTATAATGATCTCACTAAGTTATGCCTCTTTTGACCATCAAGAAGGTCATTTTAACTACTCATCCTAACACCTACTCACAAAGTGCAAACCTAGAAAGAAAACTAACTCAACTAGTCCTACACTTGACGCAAACCAAACATTACACACACACCTTGGACCCTCCTGGTGTCCTTATTAGATACCTAACTTGGCTAAGGTCTGTACAAGCCAAAATTGTAGAAGGACTATGAGCCTAGTTCCTAGGTGCTCCTGCACCAATGAGTAAGAAACAAAATGCTATTTCTTTATCTACTGCAGAGGTTGAGTATATTGTTGCTGCTAACAATTGTACTCAGGTGGTATGGATGAAGTTGATGTTAAAAGATATCAGATTTGTTTATGATGACCCAACTACTATATACTATGATAATTCAAGTGCTATCAAGATTTCTAAGAATTTGGTGGTACATTCAAAGGCTAAGCATATATCAACCAAATTTCATTTCTTGAGAGAAAAGGTGAATGAGAAGGAAGTTAGATTGGAGTATGTATATACATAGGAACAAATTGAGAATATCTTCACAAAGCCTTTTCCTAAAGATACTTTTGAGTATTTCAAAGAGAAGCTAGGGGTGATTTCCCCTCTTGATAAGAACTAAGATGCATGGATTTGCATCAATCCAGTGGATTTCATAGTCATATCTTGTGATCCGGATTGATGAGTGGTGGCTATTGCTCAGGAGGAGTAGTTAGTGTTGCGGTTCAGAGATCCAGTTTAGTGAGTTTTGTGGTGCAAATATTTGCCTTTTCCATTCATGTCAAAGGGGGAGAGATTCATGTGAAAAATCGTATATTGACTTCAGGGGGAGAGATTATCTAAAAGGGGGAGAGAACATTTGTAGTAAGCTATCTGAGAAAGTTGTTGATTTTTTTGTCATTGATTGTTTTTCACATCATATGCTGCCAAAAATGCCAAAGGGGGAGATTGTTGACATTGGGGATATTGTTGATATAATGTGCAAATATTTGTTTGGATTGACTGAGTGATGTGTTGTCATTGATGTCAAAATATTCCTCTGTGTGTTCGAGTGTTGCAGTTAGATTAAGTGATTTAGTTTGGCTAGTGTAATGTAGATGAGTTGTTGTAGATTAAAGGGTTTTGAGATAATTATCTCTAGTTGAATCAACTCAAGTTTCAGTGGTTTGCATGGAGATTTGATTGAGTTATGAGATCCGGTATTGTGGTTGGTTTTTCAGTTGTTCAATCATGATCAATGTTTTGGATTTTTCCTCGCATTGAAATATCTTGGTTTGTGGATTTGGAAGACTTTTTAGGATGTTATTAGTGTGTCCTCTATTTACATGGTTCATGATTTGGAGGTCCGCAAGTGAATTTTTCAGTTTGACAGTCATTGGAGTTAGTGTTCTTGAATTTTAGTATAATGATGACGTTGATTCTAGTAAGTGGTGTTAGTGTGGATGTTGCTGTGGTAATTCATGATGCTTGTGGATATTTATAGATTGTGTGATATTTGTGTTAGGGATCTTCATTGATCACTAAGTGAGTTATTGATGATTTTCCTTGATCCGATGGTGTTCTTCATGTTCTTGGCTGACATGATGATTGTAGCATGTTGTGGATGTTCAAGGCATAATTCTTGGAGGTGTTTATTTAGGTCCATACTATGACTTGGACAACATTATTTTGGTTTGCATTCAATATTTTAGCGTGTATGATATCTTTTTAATTTATGATGTGTGTTGGGCCGACCTTGAAAGATATGTTGATGCTGTGTATAAATCAATGTAATATTCATGTAAGTGGTGCATCTACGATCAAAGAATGTGTAAATAATGTATTGATCTTTTAGAGGAAAAGCAGAAGTGTGAAGAAGTGTGAAAGAGAAGAAATGTGCCTAACCAAAACTGTAACAAGATACGAGGCATTTCTATTCTATCAGTTCATGATCTTTAGATGTAATTCGAATGTTTTTGTAAGATAGTTTGTCTTCCCCGGGGTTGTACCCCTTGTTGTTGTTGTTGTTTTTAAGTAGTGAGCTCTAGGAAGTGTTCTTGAATGCATGTGCATTCCCCATTGTAATATTTCATATACTTCTATTAGGGTATCATCATATTGTGGGTAGGTTCCCACCATGGTTTTTCCCTTGACTAGGTTTTCTACGTCAAAAATATTGGTGTTATGTGTGTTATTATGTGGTGTTGATTTATGCTTTCACTACCAGTTATCAAATTTGAAATTATGTTTGAGAAGAAAAGATTTTGAGAAAAATGATTCACCCCCCCTCTCAATTCTCTGCCTTGTTGCCAACACAAACATGTTAAAGTATGACATCACAAGCATTGACAATTGTTAGATGCCTACATTTTTCCCCTCTTTGAGACAATGTAATTTTGAGCATTGTTTCAAAGAATAGTGAAGAAATATGCCCCAAACAATGACAAGGTATATGTATGCCCCCTCAAGGAATTGGCCAAAAAATACACAAAAGAGGGAAATTGATTGACAATGATGACATAAAACTACTGGTTTGAACAGACTGAAAATCGAAGATCAAATGCTCAAGACAAAAGAATTAAAGGCACAAAAGACTACGATCAATACAACTTGAGAGAGGTACACGTCCATCTAGGCACTTGGAGAATCTATAAAAGGAGATGGGAATTGTGAAAAAGAGTCATTTTCACTTCCTAACTTGAGGAATTTTGTTCTTTGGAAAAAGGATATTATAGACGAATGGAAAACATTCCAATGATGGACCACCTTGGCGAATGTTGGCATTATTGGCATTAAGTTGTCATTGATGTCAACTAGTTTGGCATGGTCACCGGTGAGTAAGAAATGGTGACCAATATGGGAGAAGTAAGATATGATGATGTCAATCTATATGTGTGTAAGAAGATAGAAGGTAGGTTACCAGTACACATGAAATGCATCATCTATCGGTAAAGCAGGACCACCGACAAGGCAAAGCAAGCAAGCAAAAGAAGAACTGAAGGATGTGAACTAGTATACTTAGAGAAGTTTAATGCTGTTGATAAATGGACTGAGTAGTAGGACCAAAATGTTTGATGGAAGGCCAAGTTGATCCACCAACAGAGAAGAGGTCAACTAGTATGAAGGACCATCGGTGAAGTTAGGTTATACTGGTAAGGTGAGTTGAACTGGTAGTCAATCTTGGTTGATGAAGGATGTCAAACCGACATAGAAAACCAAGTATAGGTGGATGTCAACAAGGATGACAAGTGGAAGCTAGGTGGTGATCACATAGAGGTCGATGAAGTATTCATTGACATAACAGTCAACAAGCAGGTTGGATTTTATGAAGAACCCGAATATCATGGGAGGATGGTAGAATGTTGTAGCTCGAGGAAGACAAGGTGGCAGGATTATTGAATTGACCTTGCAAGAAGATCTGATCTGTGTACCCACTTGCCAAAGGAAACAACTGAGCCATTAATGGTATTTGATAGAGAAACATAGAAAACATGCTACAGATATCCAAATATAGAAAATGCACATTAGAATGCAAGGTGTTGGCAGTGTTGATCGATGACATGCAAATCATCACTCCAGAAAAGTAGATCGGATAAAATCTAATATGGATCAAGTTGGTGAAGGAAAAACCTAACACGACACTGTTTGAATGTTGTTTTGGTGAGAACCCTAAAAGATAAATATGTCAGTTCAAAACTAAAATGAGTTGTTCTTGATACAAGGTGTGAGAGAAGAGAACATGAGAAAGAAAGATAATCTACCTTAGAGTTATTTTTCTCAAAGAGTTATAGTGTGTGTTAGCAAGCTGAACTTGTGAGAGGGTCCAATTGGTAGAGATAGAGTAACCGACAAACTATTGCAATTCTGATAATGAAGAAAACTAGTGAGGAGTGATTACTTAAGAAGGCATCCAAGAGTAACACAATGGAGTGTGAGGTTGAGAGAGAGAAAATAGAGTCTGGAAGTAATTGGTGAGTGATCAGGGAGAGTAATCTAATAATCAACACTGTGAGAACCTATGCATAAGAGAAGGTTATTAACTGGAAGAAATCCATTGATCAGGTGTTGCAAAACTCATTTGCAACTAGGTGCTATAACTGTATCAACATTGTATTTCATTATACAACATCGAGTTGGAGCTTGGTATAGGGGTTGGTGCTCCTTGGGTTGGTGCCCTAAATTATTATAATCAGCTTGTTTCATTGTGAGGTTGGATTTGATCAGTAGTCTCTGTAGTATCGTAAATTGTACACCCTTGCTAGGGTGGTCCAATTTCACACTTAGGTTAGCACTCACCTTAGTGTGTGTTGCATTTTGCATTTCTCATTCCCCTTTAAGAGTTTAATTAATTAATTAAATTAAATCTAAGGTTTTGTCTCATCACTTTACATATTACAAAGTTGGGCCCTTTACCCTACGTGTTCCCCTTTTCATATTATTCCTCCAATGAATCATTTAATCATAAACCCTAATTATGTCTTATTTTGACTGTTTAGGCCTGATTTCGCATATCAAAATATCTTGGAATCAGCTGTAACTTTGGGATGCACTCTAATATCATCATATCTAATGGCCTTGAAAATTTGGTGAAAAGTTGGTCAGACTATGGTGGGAATGCACATGGTCTGTGGCTTTTTTTTTAGAAATTTCGGGAGCACAATCCTATGATATGATAATGCTTAACCCCAAAATATCAGCGGGACATTCAAATCCTAGGTCAGCCTAAACATGAAATTAAGCTCTAGGGTTTCATACTTAACAACTCTCTTTCTTCATTTGAAGGGGTCTTCTTCTAAGAATCTAAGAGCAAGTTTCTAGAGTATGAGAGCCTTCTTTGGAGCGAAAGAGTAGATCTTTGAAGTCTTCAACAACATTCAACATTCGTCCATCAAACATTCATCAAGCATCATTTTATCAATTGGGGGCTTTTTTGAAGGTATAGAAGAACAATAGGAGATCATCGACTGACGATTGGATTGTACCTCTCCCTTGGGGTTGGGTATGGTTTCATGTTGTTTTCAAATTTTTGCATAAGCTTCATTTTGATTCACATCATGGTTTAGGTCACTTTGCATTATGGATTTAGAGAATTTACTTTGTCAATTATAAGCAATTAAGGTTGCTCTAGGTTGTTTACTTTCATTCTTAGGATCTTGCATATACACATGGTTCTTGCACACACATTTTTAGTACAATATCGACTATTCATGGAGGTGGAAATCACCAACACAGGGGTTTGACTATGGAAAAATACTATATAGCCACCCCAAACCTTCCCTTTTCAAATTGTAGCTGTAGAAGCAGGAATCTAGAAGGAGGTACAGATTTGGAAGACGCATCCACATCACTCAGAAACTTTAGAAGTGCAAAAAACCTATCAAGGACAGGGGCGTGGCACCCTGGTCCTGCCCTTTGTGAGCAGGACTTGGTAGATTAACATTTCACAGGTCTCATAATCCCTCCTCTTAGTTGTAGCTCCAGAATTGCAGAATCAGGATAGTCGCGTGGCACCTTGGTCCCAGAGATTTCTACTTAGATTTTATACATAGGTGCACCTCTGATTTTGTCTTTTGATCTATACTTTTTAGTAGTGTATCAGTTGTTCTTTGATCTGCATTCTTAGATTAGGATTTGCTTGCTTACTTACTTTCTAGGTTAGGTTGCATTTTGCATAATTCCTCTCTCTCATTTACAACAAAGGAATAGAAAACCTAAGAGGTAAACCACAACTCTCTCTTTCTCATAAGAATTAGCCAACATTCTTTACCTCCCTAGGCTCTTTCATATTCCATGAGTGTGTATGAGAGTGGGATTAGGGTTTCCATACTTAGTCTCACTTTTTCCCATACACATATTTGGTGAGCCTGACGTGAATCCAATTTCATTTGCATTGCATTGCATTTTTAGATCTAGATATGGTTTATTTCATTTGCTTTCAAAACATAAAGAAAAAAGAGAAAAGAAAAAAAAATAGGTTTCTTTCATTTTCCTTGCATTGTGTGTTTAAGTTTCATATAATTTTTATTTGCAAGAAGTTCATGCTTTTGATGATGTATGCAATTTTATTGATTATGTGTTTAGTAAGGATGAATTAGATGAAGCTCTAGATGAGTTTTTGAACCCTAATCCTTCTAAACCTTCATTTTGCCAAAAATTAATAAACCTTGTTACTATGCCATTTTATGGTGTTGAGAAAGATAAGTTGAATGGCTTCTCTCATGGGTACATTCCTATCAACAACTCCACTAGATCTATCAACATAGTTGATTCCCATGATTCCCTCTACGATGTTATGTCTCCTTTTGAATCCAAAGATAAGCCTTTCAATCACTATGACCATGCTTTATTGGATGATGCCCTTGATGACTTTATGTCTCTACCTAAACTTCCAAACAATAATAATGCATCTAAAAAGTTAATCAACATGATCAATATGAATGATCACAACAAACCTCTTTCTTTGGTCCAAGGTGCTTTTCCTTCTCCAACTTCACCTCTTTCCAATCAACCTCTTTTCATGGTTCAAGGTGGATATTGTCATGATTCCTTTAGTACTCCAAACAAACCCATCATTACGGTTCAAGGAAGGAATCCCACTAAGAGTCCTTATAGCTATGCTAGACAACTTACTAGGGAGATTTATAATGCAGTTTCCCATACCTATAACACAAGAAATAATAGGAAACCTAACCCTCCTCCAGTTTTTTTGACTCCTCTACTTGATCCTCAACTCATTCTTCCTCATGCACCTAGTATTTCACAAACTCTTGGTAAGGAATATGATCTTGTTAAACAACTTAAAGCTACTCCTGCCAAGATATCCCTTTGGGATTTGCCTCAAACTTCCTTGACTCATCATGGAATTCTACAAGATGCCTTGAAAACATTGAATGTCCCACCCACAGTGATATCCAATAATATGGCTTCCTTGATTCACTCTATTACATCACCTAAGGCTCAGATTGTGTTTACACAAGAACAGTTGCCTTCTAGTGAAATTCAACAAAAATATGATCCCTTAATGATTGTGGTTATCATAAATGATAGTGTGATAAGATGAAAATTAGTGGACAATGTTTCTAGCCTTAATGTTTGTAGCATTAACCTGTTGCATAAGATCAATGTTGATACATATCTTATCAAGCCTGATTCTCTCACTATTTGTGGCTTTGACAATATTGCTAAATCTTCACTAGGTATCATAACCTTGCCTATTAAGGTAGGTCCAGTTACTTTACCTCCTCCTATCCATGTTATGTTTGGAGAGTTGACATACAACTTGTTGTTAGGAAGACCTTGGATTCATAGCATGAAGGTTGTTCCCTCTACATTTCATAGGCAAATCAAATTCATTTACAACAATATAACATATACCTTGTTAGGAGACCTGAGATTTCAGGCGTGTTTACAAACATCAAGTTATAAATCCTCTTCAATCAATTATTCCCCAACTATCCTAGAAAATTCCTCTAAAGTTTCTACTCTGATTAGTGAGAATAGTTGATCAAACCTATCCCCCATATCTGGATCAATCCCCGATGCTGCCTCAAGTAGACCTAAAGTTCTTGAGGAAGAATCTTCTCAGCCTGAATTTATGATTGAGAATATTTTCTCTCTTGAACAGATTCTTGCAGAAGATGATTGGGGATCCCTTGATTTAAATCCTACTTTTGTAAGGGAATACAAAATCCCCCTAGAGAACCTAAGGTCGAAAAGAAGAAAGAAGAAGAAGAATCTAAAGAGAAATCTACTTTGTATGGGCCATTGAGTAATAACTTTGTGGTGGCTTCTCAGATTTAATCTCCCTTAGTCTCTGGTCTAGAGGATTTTGATCCTTCACTTTTTGAAAATCCTCCTTCTTCTTTGGAAATGACTAATCTTTATGGTCCTGTTTTTCATATCCTAGCTAAAAGTGGATATAATGGAAATGGATGTGGTGCTCAAAAACAAGGGATTAAAGTTCCCTTGGAAAATAATTTTTGTGATATGACATTTAGGCTTGGTTGCAATCCTTTCAAGTGTACTAAAGCCTCTAAGAGACCATCTATTAGTGCTAATGTCATTTCCACTTCTCTCTCACTAAAATATCCAGAATATGTTGACTTTGACCCTTCTTGTGTCTTTGCTTTGGATGTTTTTCTACCAATGATAGCTTAGCTGAATTCTTAGGAGCTTATGACAACCTTCCTTGTTATCACCATAATCATAGTTTTCCCTATTTGTTTAAATGTGAGAGCTTACTTTGGGAAGGAAAGGAATAATGATGAGATAGTAAAATAATTTCCTCAATTGAGAGATGCTCCTCAACAAAGCAATCTCCTAATAAATGACACCATTGATATCAAGATGTATCCTTGTGTTGAAGATAATATCATCAAGATAGGGAAATGTCTTGATGAAGAAGAGCAAAAACAATATGCTGAGTTGTTACATGAGTTTCCTAAGATCTTTTCTTGGATATACTCTGACATGCCTGGCGTAGATCCTAAGATTGGATATAATATTGTCCTAGTTCCTGATGCTTAACCTGTGAAGCAAAAGATTTGAAAGATTCACCCTAAAGTGGCGTTACTTGTTAAAGCTGATATTAAAAAATTGTTGGATGCTAGATTCATTCATTCTATTGATTATTCCCCATGGATTTCAAACATTGTGGTGGTGGCTAAAGTTGAAAACAAGATTAGGATGTGTACTAACTTTCGTGTTTGAACAAGGCCTCTTTAAAGTATAAATTTACCCTCTCGAATATTGATATGATAGTGGATTCGGTAGCAGGGCATGCTTTACTATCCTTTATGGATGGTTTCTCAGGATATAATCAATTTTTTATCAATCCCCAAGATCAATATAAGACTTCTTTTACCACTCCTTGGGGTGCATTTTGTTGGATTGTGATGCCTTTTGGATTAAAAAACATAGGTGCAACTTATCAACGTGCTATGACTCTCATTTTCCATGATTATATGCATAAGACCCTAGAAGATTATGTTGATGAAATCTTAGCCAAATCCATTCTTCGTATAGATCATGTTAAGATCCTTCATCAAATATTTGAGAGAATTTGTAAGTACAACATGCGTTTGAATCCCCAAAAATGTGTTTTTGGTGTGGATAGTGGAAAACTATTAGGATTCATAGTTTTACATTGTAGCGTTGAGGTAGATATGAAGAAGATAGATGCTATTGTTAACATACCACCTCCTAAGAATGTCTCTGAACTAAAATGTTTGCAAGGAAAGATCCAAGCTATTTGTAGGTTCATCTTCCAAACTTGCAGATCGTACATTTCCCTTCACACAATTGATTAAAAAGAATATCACTTTCCAATGGAATGAGGATTGTATATCATGGCATTGAAGACTTAAGAACTTATTTGGCCAATCCTCCTATTCTTCAACCTACTGATCCTACTAAGCCTTTTCTTCTATACACTGTTGCTTCTCTTCAAGCTCTTGTAGCCTTATTGGTACAATGTGATAAGGATGGTAGAGAATGCCCAGTTTATTACATAAGCCACACTCTACTTGATTACAATGTCTGATATTCTGCGATAGAAAGACAGTGCCTTTCTTTAGTCTTTGCAACTCAAAAGTTGAGGCATTATCTCTTGAATGATAAGATTCATGTTATCGTTAAATTTGATCCTCTTAAACATCTTTTCTCCAAAACTGATCTTTTTGGATGCTTAGCTAAGTTGGTTATGATGTTGACCAAGTTTGACCTTAAGCTTGTCTCACAAAAGGCAATAAAGAGTCAAGCATTGACTGATCATTTAGTTGATGCTCCTTCATGCTTCTCCCTACCTAATTCAAAGTCTTTTCTTGATGAATACATTCTTTCCATTGAGGTTGATGAGACTTGGGAAGTATACTTTGATGGCTCTAAGTGTTGTATAGGATGGAGGGAAGGGTTGATCTTAATTTCTCCTAAAAATTAGCCTATTCCTTTATCATATTATCTCAATTTCTTATGTACCAAGAACATTGTTGAATATGAAGCTCTTAAAGCTAGAATTAAAGTATCTTTGGTGTTGAGTGTGAAGAATCTACATATTTATGGAGATTCTCAACTAATCATAAGACAAGTGATAGGAATTTATCAAGATAAACAAGACAAACTATCACAATATAAAGATCTAGCTTTATTCTTGTTACAAAAAGTTGATTCTTACACTATGGAGCTCATTCCTCTAAAAGATAATTGACATGCTGATGTGATGGCATGTGTTGCTTCTCTTGTGTCTTTAGAGAACCCCATGGTAGATCTTCAATTCACTATTCACAACCTTACTTCCCTGGCTACTGCTAATAACCCTAGTGATGTGGCATATTGTTGCATTATAGATTTTGATGAATGGTACTCGCATGTTGTAAGATATTTGAGTGATGGTACCTTTCCTGATTCTGTGAATAAGATTATTAGGGCTAGGGTTCACAAGTTGGTTGATAGATACATTATCCTTTCTAATGTTCTTTATAGGAGGGGTTATAATGGTCTTCTTCTTTGATGCTTAAACAAGACTGAGGTCCCTATTGCTCTTGAAGAAGCACATTTAGGTGCTTGTGGGGGGTATTTTGGGGGTAGGTCTTTAGTTCAGAGATCACTCTGAATGGGATATTATTGGAAAACCACGGAAAAATATTCTTTTGTGTTTGGTAAATGATGTCATTAGTGTCAGCAATATAGCAATTTGATCTATGCCCTTGCCCAAGAGCTTTGGTCATAGGTAGAATCTTGGCCCTTTTCCACATGGGGTTTGGATCTCATTGGTAAAATATCTCCTCCTTCATCTCAAGGACATACTTTCATTATAACTACCACTGATTACTTTACGAAGTGGGTGGAAGTCATTCCTCTTCGATCAACTACCACTGAAGTAATTTGTCAATTCATTTTGGAAAACATTATTTCTCGATTTGGGATACTTCCATCTTAGTTTAAGATAATGGAACATCATTCCATAATAAGGATGTGAAGAAGCTTCTCGAGAAAAATCATATTCAACATAAATTTTCTACACCTTATTATCCTCAATCAAATGGTCAAGTTGAGTCTTCTAATAGGATAATTGAACAAATTATTTGAAAGATTGTAAACAAGCATGGTAAGGATTGGCATACTCAATTAAACTATGCTCTATGGGCTTATCACACGAGTGTACATGTTGCTATGGGTTGTACTCCTTATAATCTTGTTTATGGTGCTGACACCATTATGCCTTTGGAGTTAGAAATTCCTTCTTTGAGATTTTATATTAAGGGTATAGTGGATGGTGATTCCTATAGAGAGAAAAGACTTCAACAACTTGAGATGCTCAATGAATGACGTATCAATGCCCTCAAACATATTGAAGTGTATCATAAAAATTTGCAACGAAGATAGAATGATAAGGTTATTCAATGTTCCTTCTTGGTAGTGGATTTAGTCTTTTATGAGAATCAACGCAACGTGAATGCCTTACCCGAGGAGAAAGGAAATTTTAGTCCTAACTGGCTTGGACCATACATCATCATTGAGGTCTATGGATTATATTCTTACAAGATAGCAGATGTGGAAGGCATGCCTCTCAAGGAGCCCATAAATGCTATGCACCTTCATAGATACTATGCCTAGTTCTTTTCTCCATCTCTCTCTCTCTCTCTCTCTCTCTCTCTCTCTCTCTCTCTCTCTCTCTCTCTCTCTTCTATGCTTCTTTATGTTCACTCTCTATATCTTTTTCTTCAAAATTGGGTAATATGTTAGCATGTCTTCATTAAAGTATGTAAGATTAAATGATGTTATATTGTTTTGTCTACATTACTTCATTCTTGACAAGCATGTTTCATTACTATATTGTTTGTCTTGGATTCTTTTTATGTAAATTGTAATGGATTTACATTTCATATGTGTTATCATGTTATACAATTTCTTATGTGTTAAGTAGAATTATATCATGTTGTATTTAATTAAAATTAATTAAATCACATTACTTATATAGTTCTTAGGCTTAATACATTCTTCTTTTACATCATCAAAGCAGCATTTGATTAAATACATAGTTATTTAATTAAATCACACATGTATCAATTTAATCATGAAGTATTGAGAAGTCAATCACATGGAAATTAAAACAGATATACATGCTCATTACTCAATATGTTAACTCTAATCTAAGCAATGTGTACATTGCTTAAGCATTAAAAATAACATAGTCCTGAGTGTCATCATATATACATTAGTACATCAAAATCATCTCCTATCCCTAGGACTAGTAGTAGGAGGATGGTGGCTAGATAAACCCTCCTGATCTAGCCATGCAGGTGGCCCCATGGGGATGTATTGTGAGACGGACCATGAGTGACTTCACGAGGAGCTCCTGTGATCTCTCTCCATCATGATCCCTCGGTATGTGGCTATCTCTATCTACACTACTGCTAGATCATGCTCTGTCCATCATAATCTATCTCATAGGTCCTCCACCTCCATCTAAATAGGAGAGAAAAGGTCCTTGTGATGTCCTGCACTCCTCTGGGGTCTATGTGATATCTGTATTTGTCCAGTCACAATAAGGTTTGTCACTACATTTTGAATCAGAGAACACCATTCCTTGACACTAGTTGTAGGATAGAGAAAAAAATTTCATCAGTAATATTCTCTATCATCAAATCTAAAGTAGGTAGGATGTATATTTTAATCAATAGTAGGGTGCATTACCTGGTTCTTCCTCTTGCCAGTGAGGATCATGGATAGCGACTTCTTGAGACTGAGATTCGATGGGCTCTCCCTGCTCATACTGTCTCTGTATAGTTAGTATAGGCCGATAAGGATCAGGATTAGGGCCCCTTATGGGACCCCTCTCTGTCTATCGTGAGAGACTCGATGGATCTATGGCTCTAGTATCCTCTCTGGAGTGATGAACTGCACCTGACTCATCCTCCTCCTCCTCATCCTCATCCTCTCCATCCTCCTCATCCTCCTCATCCTCATCCTCATCCTCCTCATCCTCCTCCTCCTCGTCTTCATCCTCCTCGTCCTCATCCTTGTCATTATCTCCATCCTGATCTCCCTGTTCGGTATCAAGATCACTTCTATCTCCACCTACCTCCCACTCCTTTGTGTCATCACCCTAATCATTTGAATCCTCCTCAGATACATCGGATCCCTCTTTGTTGTCTTCTTGTCTCCATGGTCCAGGGTTACCTCTAGGGAAGTCTATTGGGAAGATGGCTCTAAGGTATGTTCTCCACCTTGTGATGTATCATTAGTGCACACCTGAATCTTCTCTATAATCTATCTCTATGTCATGATCTAACCCATCTAAATCTATGATATTGATCTCATCACTCATAGGCCTAGGAATGGCTCCTAGCCTCAGCATCACTTGTGAGTATCAGATGTATTTAGGCACATCAGTAGGAACACACTGCTCAAATCCAAACTGTCGCCGAACTTGATCGAAGCAGAAAGGAATGACTATGTGGCTATATTGTCCCTCTAGTAAATAGTTCCTTTGCATACTGAAAATTTGTTTGCATAGCCTTGCCCACATGGACATCCTTAGGTGTCATCTCCATATGATCTCTCATGCTATCAATCTATCCATGCTCAATCTCTAATACATGAGATCATCAAATCGCCACTCATGGGTAAGTGGATAAGCATATAGCCTAGGCTCCTCTGGGACTAGCTCTATAGGGGCTCCACCAGGTCTAGTGCATGTGATATGCTTGAACATCCATAGATGTAGTAGTGTGCATGTCATAAGGCTGGATAATTATCCAAATACATACTCTCCAAGATCGTGATAGAGATGTGTAAGCATACTCTGATCCCAAGAGTATACTCTCTCATGTCTCTCCATGGCTCATATGGTGTAGATGAATTCTCTGTGCATATGTTTTTCATGCCCATTGGGGCACACAGCTAATGCAAGGGTCACAGTCATGAGTTTCCTATATTAGATAGTTCAAATAACTGGAAGACAACTAAGAGGGGGGGGGGTGAATCAGTTGTCATAGATTATAGGAACCATTAGTAGTTTAAACTTTAATACCAGAACCCAAAACATTAATATCGGAATAGCAGTTAAACTAATTAAGAATAAACAATAATCACATAATAAATACCATCCACATGACATCGAGATCTGTACGTGGAAAACCTGATAATGGGATAAACCACAGTGGGAAGCCTACCCACAACCAAATAATAATTTTGTAGTAGGTATGTGAATTACAATTTAGGGGCCTACACTTGTAGGAAGGCCAATAGCCTAGAGTGCACTACTAATCACAAAAGGAGCTTCACTGACTACAT
Source organism: Cryptomeria japonica (assembly GCF_030272615.1). Taxonomy (NCBI): domain Eukaryota; kingdom Viridiplantae; phylum Streptophyta; class Pinopsida; order Cupressales; family Cupressaceae; genus Cryptomeria; species Cryptomeria japonica. Next base: position 482,019,034 of record NC_081408.1, on the reverse strand, counting down.
AGAAATCTAGACTACAATCTGGAGAAGTGTTGAACTGCAAAAGATAACATCTTCTATGCCTGAGTACAGTTTCGGTTAAGCTCAATACTGGAGGACTTAATCCTCTTACATAAACCCCATTTGATCTCCAATGATCAACCAACTCCTCTTCTTGAACGAGATTACATTATTCTCACATTACATTCCCTGACCATGACCTCTAACAATAACCATGATGATCTACAATAAGATCTTACATCTATATATACAAACCCTTGACCATAAATAATTAGGTCGGCCACTAGATAATAAACCAATTACATAATTACAAACCATGTCGGCCTTAGACCAAATAAATAATATCCAACACATAAGACATCCCAAAAATACATCAAGAGATCTAATCCACACATTACATTAAAGCCAGTCCATAACCTAGATCAATTGGGACCCAGTATAGGTCCATACGCTACAACAATGATCTCCATCTGCCAAGTCTCGAACATGATCACCAAAAACATTCTAAAACTCCACCAAAAGATGCATCAACATGACTTATGCAATTCATCAAAATATTTGCCAATGAAACCCTCACCGAAACCAAAAACTAAGTTTCTAAGCAAGTAGGATAACATACGATCACCAGACCAAAACCAACTGACAAAATATAAGCATGAGTATCATGAACAAGCCAATTCCATCACCAAATTATACTGGAGCCTACCGAATCATTCCACATCCAAGTTAACTAGAAACCACTCAACCTAACGGGACCAGAAGGGTGTTGGTAAAGCATCCAAACAGCTAGTGTTGGCATCAATGACAAAATATCAATACAACACATAATCAATTCCAACAAATGGCCAACAACCTCACCAATGGAACCTCGCCTATAGGGTGTAGGAGCCAGCTGACCATAATGCAACCCCTCATCTCACTGCATACCACTCTCCCCATGACATATGCCTACTCTCTCCTGTAATCCTCAACTGTGTGGTCAAATTATTATTAGACAGTCTCTCCTCTAATGGTAGGTGCAAAATGTGGCATACATCCTTTAGGGTGACCATCATCTCCCCCACTGGTAGTAAGAATGTTGAGGTATCTGCATCCCACCTCTCCATCAACACCGTCAACATAGAAAAATGGAATCAAATTGTCGGCATGGTCATCACATCCCACAAACCCACTGCATGTAGCAAATCCCTCTCTCCTGTTGTCAGTTTTGGGATCTTCTCTCAAAGGCTCCAAAAGGTGAGGTTGGGATTATGCTCGCAGAGGTAGTGTTTGCAAAATGCAAGGTAGTCTCTCATTAGTAATTGATCAATCATTTGTCATCATCTAATCAAAGAAATCATTATATCATTCCTATGATTTATTACCTGATCTAGTGTCACTGTTGGTCACCCCGAGCAGGGACTAGGGCACCCTACTGGGAACATGGTGCACTACTAGGACAATGGTGCCCAAAAGGGACCATGGCACCATAGGAGGACTAGGGTGCCCTAGGACCCCTAGTTTTTTGAAGGATGGGCCCCATCCTAGAATAGGTGATGACAGCATCACTTTTGCAAACTGTGAAAACATGACAAAGTCAAATGCAGTCAACAGGAAGTCAACTCACCTGATCGAGTGGTCGGCTGAAAAGTACAAACTGGAGCAAGATATCCATCCATGTAGGTCACTCAAGTCAGTGTTGAGGCATGATGGCTTATATGTTGGCTACTCTATAGTGAATAGTGATGAAAAGTTAGAAAGTGACAAATAAAGGTGTCATTTTCATATTTATGTATTATGCACTTTTTGACTTTATGTTTTTAAGTTAAAACCCTAATTTCTGCACTTTTTCTTCAATCTATCATATCTTGAGCTAGGAAGCTCTGATTCTCACACTATTGGTGACGTTGGAATTGCGAGTTTTCTTTCTCGCTCCACGTTAGTTCCATAATGCACATGTATGAGTAATTTATCCTTGTTGTGAACTTTCTTCATCACAAATAATATCATAATTTGCTATGGAAAACATGATACCCTATTTCACCTCACAAATAATCAAGTCAAAATAGGGGGGCATATAGATACCCACAAATTTCATCACCTTCCTTAGTAAGTATTAGGTGATTTTGTGATCTAACATATGGTTTTGTAGGGTGTAGTTCCTAACTATGTACAACAGATACCATTGCAGGCTTTGTTTGAAAACTTATGGATATTCCTTTTTCAAATGATGTTTACTTTTCTATTATTTACCTTGCATATGCACGTAGTGTCATCTAACTGCTAAAGTGGGGACTAAATGTAGTGTCGTAAATTGTACACCCTTTCTAGGGTGGTACAATTTCACACTTAGGTTAGCACCCACCTTAGTGTGTCTTGCATCTTGTATTTCTCATTCCCCTTTAAGCATTTAATTAAATCTAAGGTCTTGTCTCATCACTTTACACATTACAAAGTTGGGCCCTTTACCCTAAGTGTGCCCCTTTTCATATTATTCCTCCAATGAATCATTTAATCATAAACCCTAATTATGTCTTATTATGATTGTTTAAGCCTGATTTCACATATCAAAACATCTCGGAATTAGCTGTAATTTTGGGATGCGCTCTAACATCATCATATCTAATGGCCCTAAAAATTTGGTGAAAAGTTGGTTGGACCGTGGTGGGAATGCACATGGTCCACCACTTTTTTCTTGAAATTTTGGGAGCAGAATCCTATGATATGATAATGCTTAACCCCAAAATATCAGTGAGAAATTCAAATCCTAGGTTAGCTGAAACATGGAATTAAGATCTAGGGTTTCATACTTAAGTTCTCTCTTTCTTCATTTGAAGGGGTATTCTTCTAAGAATCTAGGAATAGGTTTTTGTAGTATGAGAGTCTTCTTTGCAGAGAAAGAGTAGATCTTTGAAGTCTTCAACAATATTGAACATTCATCCATCAAACATTCATCAAGAATCATTTTATCAATTGGGGGCGTTTTGAAGATATAGAAGAACAATGGCAATTGGCTTGTACCTCTCCCTTGGGGTTGGGTATGGTTTCATGTTTTTTTTAGATCTTGCATAAGCTTCATTTTGATTCATATTCATGCTTTAGGTCACTTTGCATTATGGATTTAGAACATTTACTTTGTCAATTATAAGCAATTAGGGTTTACTCTTTAGGGTTGCTCTAGGTTATTTACTTTCATTCTTAGGATCTTGCATATACACAAGGGTCTTGCACACACATTTTTCAGTATATTATCGGCTATTTGTGGAGATGGAAATCACCAAAATGGGGGTTTGACTACGGTAAAATCCTATATAGCCAACCCAAACCTTCCCTCTTTAGATTGCACGTGCAGAAGAAGGAATCTAGAAGGAGGTATAGATATAGAACATGCATCCACATCACTTAGAAACTTTAGAAGTGTAGAAAACCTATCAAGGAAAGGGGCATGGCACCTTGGTCCTACCCTCTATCAGCAAGACTTGGCTGATGAGTAATTCACAGGTCTCAGAATCCCTCCTCTTTGTTGTAGCTCCAAAATTGTAGAATCAGGACAGTGGCGTGGCACCCTAGTCCCAGACATTTCTTCTTAGATTTTAGACATAGTTGCACCTCTGATTTCATCTTCTGATCTGTACTTTTCAGCAATGTATCGGTTGTTCTTTGATTTGCACTCTCAAATTAGGATTTGCTTTCTTACTTGCTTTGTAGGTTAGGTTGTATTTTGCATTATTCCTCTCTCTCATTTGCAACAAAGGAATAGAAAATCTAAGAGGTAATCCACAACTCTCTCTTTCTCATAAGAAGTAGCTGACGTGCATTACCTCCCTAGTCTCTTTCATATTCCATGAGTGTGTATGAGAGTGGGATTAGGGTTTCCATACTTAGTCTCACTTTTTCCCCTACATAGTCTCCAACTATTGGCATTATGTGAACTGGTATAAGGACATAATGATATTGTATGTTGTCATTGATGTCAATATGTGATATGAAGTGAACCGGCATATGTGATATGAGAGAAGAGAGAACTGACATATGTGTGAACCGGTATATATGCCAAAGTGAAGTGGTGTATTTGCTAGAGGTGAATTGACATGTAGTAATGGGAACTAGCACATGGAAGCATTGTATGGCTACCGGTTGGTAGGCAGTTTCTACTTTAGGATTTCTGGTTGGAGTACCTCAAGCCTGTGTGACTCAATCGGTGATCTTTGTGTGATGAGTTAGCAATATAATGGAGAATAGGTTGTGTTGCCACGTAAGCTCTATGCTCGTGAAGGATCTTGCATGAAGAAGACTATTCCTATCTACCTTAGGAATGTGCAAAGTTTTTCAAATGGTGATAACGCGTGATGGGTTATCAGTTGCCATGAAATCGGTGGATAATGGATGATGGAGAATGTCTTGAAATTGATTCAAGACTGTTGCATTTAATGTAGTATGATTCAATGGTCAGGATTGAACTACTTGAATTGCTTAACCTAACAGGTTTAGGGTTTAGGGTTTTTGCTACCGACCTGTCTATTTCCTATAAGGTCAATGTTGTGTTTCTTTCTAAGGTTGTTGGAAAAATTTATGTGTGTGTATCCAAGGGAAGTGATACGTGATTCTTGCCAGACCAAAGGAGAGAAGAGATACCTGCAAAGTGAATGTGCAAAGGTGAAGAGGAGCCAAAATGGATCTACATTAGCATTGAGTGCTATTACCAGATCATTGTAATTCTTGTTGATCTTTAACCACTTCAATAGTTGTGAAATCCCTTAATAGGGTAGCCTTAACCGGCTTGATACAAATCCCTTAATAGGGTAGCTTTAACCGGCTTGATTCAAATCCCTTAACAGGGTAACTCAAAGTTAATGAGTTCTGGGAAGATATAGAGCTTTGGAGATCCTTTAGCTATTGAGTTCTTAAAATCCTCTAACAAGGTAACCCTAACTGGGTTCAACCCTTAACTGGGTATTGTAGCCATCCCTCAACCGAGTGATCCCTAAAATGATCAGTTCCTAGCGGAACCTATTGTAATGTCTTTAACTGGACAAGGCTCCTAACAGAGCAGACTTCTAAAGAGTTCAAAAGAAAATTGTGGGTATTCATCCCCACCATGGTTTTTCCCAGTTGGGTTTCCATGTGAAAATACGTGTGTCATGTGTGATGTTTTTATCTTGTGATGCTTTGTTATTACCTGTTGAGCATATGATGGTTCTATGTTTTATGCCTGTCTATAAAACATATTGAACTAACTATTGTGAAGACCTGATGATAGTTTACCTATTCATGTATGAGGGTGTAATGATACTATAGTATTGAGCTAAGAGGAAAGCTTAGTGAGTGACCAGTTTATGATTGTTTTAGTTGTTCTGGGTCTTACCGATTGCACTCTGTTTCAACTAGTATCACTGCCTGCTAGTCATTTGGAGTATTTGTTGTCAAACCAGTTTTGGACTTTATTTTTGTTTGTACTGATTCACCTCCCCCTCTCAATACTAGTTTGGTACTATTGGTTCATCATTGAGTTATCAATTGGTATCAGAGCACTCTAGGTCCTCTGTGTTGTAAGCTTAACCGCTTGAGGTAAAGATCCCAGTCAAATGATGAAGAGGGAAGGTCCAAAGTTTAACAAGGAAAATTTTGGTATATGGAAAGATAGGATGAAGATATTCATCAGAAGCATGGGTACTCAACACTGGAGCTATGTTGAGAATGTCTATGTTGTCCCTACCGGTACTCTCACCGATGACCAAAAGAGAGAGATACAAGAAAATGGGCAAGTCATGGAAGCCCTCATTAGTAGTCTATCTGACATTGAGTTTATTGATGTTCAGGACAAGGTAAACCCAAAGAGGTATGGGATGCTCTTGAAAATATCTATGGTGGTGATGAACATGTAAAATAGGCTAAGGAAGAAAGCCTGAGAGGGAAGTTTGAAGATATGTGGATGGTTGAAGGTGAGACCATTCAATAGCATGGAATAAGAATCAAAATAGTTGTTGGAGAAATCAAGAGTGCAGGTGGTAAAATAGAAGATTTCACTGTGGTAAGCAAAGTCTTGAGATCCCTCTTGCCAGTCTATGCAATAAGGGTTGCTGCTATCCAGGAGCTGAGATCAATAGAGAAGTCTAAGGTATCCTTGGACTCAATCATAGCCAAGTTAATAGCCTATGAGCTAAATAGTTTTGATGGCAGTGTTCAAAAGACTGAATCAACATTTAAAGCCTCTGCTATACCATCCAGAAAAGGAAAAGAGGCTAGCACTAGTGGGGAACCTAGTCAAAGCAGATAAATGAATGATGAGGAGATTCTGATGGCATTTGAAGCTCTCCTTGCTAGGAAGCTTCCTAAAGGAACCGGTAAATACAAAGGTAAGCTACCTTTGAAATGCTTTTCTTGCAACTGGATAGGACATATGCTATAAACTGTCTTAATGGTGATAACAAGGACAAATCAGAAAGGTTCAGGAAATTCAAAGGAGGAAACTAGAGAAACTGCTTTGTGGTAGTTGATGATGGTGTCATAGCTGGGGAATTAGAAGATGAAGAGAATGAAGACATTGTGTTTGTTACTGTAAAGGAAGATGTGGTAGACAAGAAGGCTCTTATCTCCTGGTTTGATAATTCTAATGAGTGGATCATTGATAGTGGCTGTTCTCACCATATGACAGGTGACCAAAGCAAGTTTCTATACTTGGAGGAGTATGATGGTGGTGTGGTTCGCTTTGGCAATGATGCACCATGCATGGTCAAAGGCAGAGGGTCCATCTCTTTGAATGGAAAGAGCAGTGTTGACAATGTGTACTGGGTTGATGGTCTTAGACACAACCTTCTGAGTGTTTCCCAACTAAATGACAGTGGCCTCACTCTGGAATTCAAGAATGGAGTTTTTAGAATCAAAGGAAAAGATGGTAAATTAGTGGCCATCAGCATGCAGACCAAACGTAACCTATTTCATCTAAATGCAAATATAAGTACATGTCTTATGGCTAAGCTTGATGATAGCTGGATATGGCATAGGAGACTCTGCCATGTAAACTTTGATAACATTGTAAAGGCTAGTAAGATCAAGGTAGTTAGAGGGTTGCCGGTGCTAAGCAAACTGGATAATACCTTGTGCAGAGAGTGTCAATTGGGGAAAATATCTTCCTCAACCTTTAAAGGTAAATCTTTCACTGCTGATAACTTGCTTGATCTTGTGCATACTGATTTATGTGGTCCTATGAAAACTAGAAGTGCACAGGATGATAGGTACTTCATGATTCTCACTGATGACTACTCAAGAATGATGTGGGTCACATTCTTGAAAGACAAGTCTGAAGATTTTGTGAAATTCAAAGATTTTTGAGCATTAGTGGAGAAGGAAAGCAGTAAAAGGATCAAGTGTCTCAGAACTGACCAAGGAGGGGAATTCACCTCCGGTGAATTCAACAAGTATTGTGAAGAATTTGGCATCAAGAGGCAACTGTCTACCCCCTAGACTCCATAGTAGAATGGCCTAGCAGAGAAGAATAACCAGACTGTAGTTGAAGCAGCTAGAACCATGTTGATTCAAGGAAAGGTAGCTCACACCTTTTGGAGAGAAGCGGTGAGCACTGCAGTCTACACTATGAACTGGGTACTCATCAAGAAAGGTAAGGACAAAACTCCTTATGAGTATTGGACCAGTAAGACACCTGTGGTTAGATACTTTAAGGTATTTGGTAGAAAATGATACATCAAGAGGAGTGAACATCGGGGCAAATTTGAAGCTAAATGTGATGAGGGAATATTCCTAAGATATTCCACCAAGAGTAAAGCTTTCAAGTGTTACAACAATAGGACTCAAAGAATTATGGAAAGTATCAATGTAAGAGTTGATGAATCCTCTGAGAAAACTGAGGAAACCAGTAGTGAGCAAGTTGTAAATGAACCGGTTGCAACCTTCTAGGAACCGGTTGTTAGTCAACCGAGTACCAGTAACAGTGTTCCTAAACTGGTAAATGTTGATACTGATGAAGATGAGGATGAAGAGGAAAAGCAAGAAGAACCAGTCAAGACCATTCCTTGGTATGTCAAGTTCAATCATGATCCTAAGCAGATCATAGGAGATAAGGATGCAGGAATCCTTACAAGGAGAAAGATAAGAGAAAACTCATGTATGATCTTTGAATTTGAGCCTAAATCATTCAAAGAGGCTCATAAAGATGAAGACTGGATCAAGGCAAAGGAAGAGGAACTTGATCAGATAGAGAAAAATGGTACATGGTCCTTGGTACCCAGACCAGAGCATAAAAATGTCATTAGCACCAAATGGGTGTTCAGAAACAAGTTGAATGAGGATGGCACAGTGATTAGGAATAAAGCCAGATTGGTGTGCAAAGGATATGCTCAAGAAGAAGGAGAAGACTATGGAGAAACCTTTGCTCCTGTAGCCAGATTAGAAGGAGTTCGTATGCTTCTTGCATATGCAGCTTTTAAAAGGTTCAAAGTATATCAAATGGATGTAAAATCAGCATTCCTAAATGGTGCACTTGAAGAGGAGGTATATATAGAGAAACCAGATGGGTTTTCCCTATGTGAAGATAGTTATATGGTGTGCAAGCTACATAAAGCCTTATATGGTCTAAAGCAAGCACCTAGGGCATGGTATGAGCGCCTAAATTCCCATCTTGTGAAGATTGGATTTGAGAGAACAAGTGAAGATAGCAATATCTACTTGAAGTCTAAAGGAGATCAGATCCTGATCTATGAGGTTTTTGTTGATGACATTAGCTTTGGTGGAGATGACAAGATGAGTCATGAGTTTGCTGATGAGATGAAGAAAGAGTTTGAGATGTCACGCATAGGGGAGATTAAGTTCTTCATTGGACTACAGATCCAGTAAATGAAAGATGGAATCTTTATCACTCAGTTCAAATATGTCAAAGAGGTGTTGAAGACCTTTGGCATGGAAGATAGCAAATCGGTTGGTACACCGATGGTGATTAGTTGCAAATTGACAAAAGAGGATGATTTTGCACTGGTTGATGAGAAGGAATACCGATCAATGATTTGTAAATTACATTATGTAGTGCATAGTAGATTGGATATTGCACATGCAGTTGGTATTACTGCAAGGTTCTAGAAAAGTCCAAGAGAATCCCACTTGGTTGCAGTCAAGTAGATTCTTAGGTATCTGAAGGGAACAGTTTACTATGGATTGTGGTACCCATATAGCAACGATTTCATTTTGAAAGTATTCACAGATGCTGATTGGGTAGGTAATGTGAATGACCAGAAAAGCATAACTAGTGGTGCATTCTTTCATGGTGGTAGACTGGTCTCATGGATGAGTAAAAAGTAGAGTTGTATCTCCTAGTCTATAGTGGAAGCAGAGTATGTTGCAACTTTCATGAACTGCACTCAGACAATCTAGATGAAGCATGTTTTAAATGGCTTCAAAATCCCTGTATCTGAACCAGTAAGTATATTCTGTGATAACACAAGTGCTATCAATATCTCAAAGAATCCGGTTTTACATTCTAGAACTAAGCATTTTGAGCTTAAGTATCATTTCTTGAGGGAAAAGGTTCAGAATAAAGAAATTGCATTGGAACATGTTTCCAATAAGGAGCAGTTAGCAGACATATTCACCAAGCCTCTCCCAAAGACTACATTTGTGCATTTAAGAGATGAATTGGGGGTACTGCCCCTTCAGGAGGTGAACTAAAAGTATTTGTTCCACATCAGTCAGGTATTGCATAGTAAATTTTTTTTTGATTGATTGATGTGTTGAAGGATGCTACTCCTCAGAGGGAGCAACATAATGGAACAGGGATGCTTGTACCTCCACTTTGGCATTGTTGTCAAAGGGGGAGAAGGAGTGAACTAGAAAAGATATCTGCAACAAATGGGGGAGAAGATGTGAAGTGGAGAGATATCTTTGTATATTGCCATCAATTCCAAAGGGGGAGATTGTTGGCATTATGTGAACTAGTATAAGGACATAATAATATTGTATATTGTCATTGATGTCAATATGTGATATGAAGTGAACCGACATATGTGATATGAGAGAAGAGAGAACTGACATATGTGTGAACTAGTATATATGCCAAAGTGAAGTGGTGTATTTGCTCAAGGTGAAAGGGCATGTAGTTATGGGAACTGGCACATGGAAGGATTGTATGGCTACCGGTTGGTAGGTAGTTTCTACTTCAGGATTTCCAGTTGGAGTACCTCAAGCCTATGTGACTTAATCGGTGATCTTTGTGTGATGAGTTAGCAGTATAATGGAGAATAGGTCATGTTGCCACGTAAGCTCTGTGTGCGTGAAGGATCTTGCATGAAGAAGACTATTCCTATCTACCTCGGGAATGTGCGAAGTTTGTCAAATGGTGATAATGCGTGATGGGTTATCAACCGCCATGAAATTGATGGATAATTAATGATGGATAATGTCTTGAGATCGATTCAAGACTGTTGCATTTAATGTAGTATGATTCAACGGTCAGGATTGAACCGCTTGAATTGCTTAACCTAACAGGTTTAGGGTTTAGGGTTTTTGTTACCATCCTGTCTATTTCCTATAAGGTTGATGTTGTGTTTCTTTCTAAGGTTGTTGGCAAAAGTTGTATGGGTGTATCCAAGGGAAGTGATACATGATTCTTGCCAGACCAAAGGAGAGAAGAGATACCTGCAAAGTGAATGTGTAGAAGGTGAAGAGGAGCCAAAATGGATCTGCATTAGCATTGAGTATTGTTACTAGATCATTGTAATTCTTGTTGATCTTTAACCACTTCAACAATTGTGAAATCCCTTAATAGGGTAGCCTTAACCGACTTGATACAAATCTCTTAATAGGGTAGCTTTAACTGGCTCAATTCAAATCCCTTAATAGGGTAACTCGAAGTTAATGAGTTCTAGGAAGCTATAGAGCTCTGGAGATCCTTTAGCTATTGACTTCTTGAAATCCTCTAACAAGGTAACCCTAACCGGGCTCAACCCTTAACCGGGTATTGTAGCCATCCCTTAACCGGGTGATCCCTAACAAGATTGGTTCCTAGCAGAACCTATTGTAATGTCTTTAACCGGACAAGGCTCCTAACAGAGCGGACTTCTAAAGAGTTCAAAAGCAAATTGTGGGTATTCATCCCCACCGTTGTTTTTCCCAGTTGGGTTTCCACGTGAAAAATATGTGTGTCATGTGTGATGTTTTTATCTTGTGATGCTTTGTTATTACCTGTTGAGCATATGATGGTTCTATGTTTTATGCCTATCTGTAAAACATATTGAACTAACTATTGTGAAGACCTGATGATAGTTTACCTATTCATGTATGAGGGTGTAATGATACTATAGTATTGAGCTAAGAGGAAAGCTTAATGAGTGACCGGTTTATGATTGTTTTTGTTGTTTTGGGTCTTATCGGTTGCACTTTGTTTCAACTAGTATCACTGCTTGCCAGCCATTTGGAGTATTTTCTATCAAACCAGTTTTGGACTATATTTTTGTTTGTACTAATTCACCCCCCCCTCTCAGTACTGGTTTGGTACTATTGGTTCATCATTGAGTTATCACCAACAACATTTCTCACTGAGGTTTTCCTCGTACATCTAGTATTGTGGGTTATGCATTTGTGTGTTTGCCTCTTTTGATATCCACTCTTATCTTATCAGTTTCTTGGTTTAGTGTTTAGGTTGATAACTACTATTCCAAGCTTGGTTTAAAAATAAAAGTTTTTAGGAACCATTGATTCACCCCCCTCTCAGTGGTACATTGTGTTCAACAATTGGTATCAAAGAGTGGGTTCCTGGTTGATTAAAGTTTTCTATAGATTGGGTAGATTCTGGTCAAAGAACACAATGGCAAAAAATGAGTCTACCTCCTCAAAATCCCCCATGTTTGATGGATCTAACTATGCCTTTTGGAGCAAAATAATGGAGACCTATATTTCCTTACTTGGCTTTGATGTGTGGATGTCTATCAAGAATGGGTATATTGTCCCTAGTGTTCCTCCTATTGATCTGAATGCTAAGGAGGAGTATGAGAACAATGCAAAGGCGAGACATGCTATCTTAAGCAGGTTGTCTGATAATGAGTTTGTCAAGGTCATGCACTCTACATCTGCCAAGGAGACTTGGGATAAACTATAGAGGTTATTTGAAGGATATGCCAAAGTCAAAGAGGCCAAGATGCAATCTCTAAGAGGTCAACTTGAAGGCATCAAGATGAAAGATGAAGAAAAGATTGCAGACTATCTTCATAGAATAGATGAAACTATGAGCACCATTAGAGGACTTGGAGAAGAAATTGTTGATGAGATTATTGTCAAGAAGGTACTTAGATCTCTCACATCTAAGTATGATACTAAGGTTTCTGCCATAGAGGAATCCAAGGATCTAAAGACCTTCACCATGGATGAGCTATTTGGCTCTCTAACCACCTATGAAATGAGAACAATCGGTGAAGCATCTTCAAGGAAAGAGGCAATGTTCAAATCCACCAAAAACGGCAAGGAAGAGGTTGTTCATAAAGGATCCAGTGAAGACTCAAATGAAGAGGTAGCAAACTTTGTCAAAAAGCTCAAAAGAGGATCTGACAAGTATAAAGAAAATTTACCACATAAATGCTTCAATTGTGGTAAAGTCAGACACTTTGCTGCAAAATGTCCTTATAATGAAACCAGTGGAGATGAGCAAAGAAGTTTTGGTAGATCTACCAGTAAAGACAAAGAAAGGATGTCTACCGAAAAGGAAAAAGAGGTTACCAGAAATAGAACAACCTATATACTATTGAGGATGATGCCACAGACAAAGAAAGTGCATCATAAGATGACTACCATGAGAATGAAAGAGAAGTTAATCTCTTTATGGCACTAGATGAACTAGTTGGAGAAGATGAGGAAGAAGAAGACATTAAAGCTGAAGTGGATCTAGAAGGTGAGCTCATAAGTTCTCTTGAGGAGTTAAGTAAGAAAAGAAGAGAGCTTAAGAAGGTGAAGCTTTTTGCAGCAAAAGAACAAGGTCTCTTGAAGCAATCCCTGGATGAGTCCAATCAAGTTATATCTGACTTGAAACTCCAGTTGGAAGAAGCTAGGAGGATATGTGAAGTCATATCCTCTAATCTGATGAAGAATGAAAAGGAGTATCAAGATCTGGAAGAAAAAATAGTGAAGCTCAAAAAGGAGCTTGAAAAGAGTAAGGATGAACTAAAAGTAAGAAGCAAATATGAAGGTAGAAAAGAAGCCTTAGACAATATGGTGAGCAAGCAGAAGAAATCTAAAGAATACTAGTGGCTTAGGATTTGAAGAAGGATAAAGTTAAAACAACAAAGATACATCCGGTAAGGAGATATGGTTCACTTCTTCAAGTGAAGGTGAAGAGAAAAATACATTCATAGTAAGCAACGATACCAACAAGAAGACTTATGCAGAAGGTGTTAGAAACCATCACACAAACTGGTATACACAATCAATGAACCAAAGGCCACACTCAATGTACCAAAATATAGATCCTAGGAGAAATGCAAGAGTTGATCATGAATGATTTACTAGAGTCAGCAACATGAAAGGAAGATCCCCAGTGAGGTAGACATTTGCAGGATCAAGGCAACCTAATCGGTATGCTCCAAACTTTCATGGTTATTGTTACTAGTGTTACAAATTGGGACATAGGTTAGCTGATTGTAGATTAACCAATAATCCCACTATGAGTTATGAAAGTAGAAATCCATTTAATGCACTCTAGGATATGAATGTTGTTTGTTATTAGTACAATGGATTTGGTCATAAGAGTTTTGAATGTAGGAAGAGTAAATCAATGTCCTACAATAGTTTTAAAGATTCATCTTCCATTGAAAATGTACAATGCTATAGTTGCCAAGAGTTTGGACATATAGAAAAGTTTTGCCAGAATAGGAAAATCGAGCAGAAGAGGATAGATCCTAATCAGGAATTGGTAGTCAAACTATAGCACAAAATTGTAGCTGATAAGAATAATGAAACTCAACCTGTTTGTGTTGAGAAAGAAAAGGACAAAGAAAAATCAAGTTTGATAGTGCAGACTACCCTACATGCTGAAAGAAGAAATCTATGGGCTATAGAAAGTGGTTGATCCAACCATATGACCAGTGATAAAAAGAAATTTATCAAACTTGAAGACTAGAATGGTGGCTCAGTAAGGTTTGGAGATAACTCATCGACCATGATAAAGGGAAAAGGTACTCTAAACATTGATGGAAAACTGCAAGCACATGATGTGTATTATATGGAAAGCCTGAAGAACAATTTGCTGAGTGTGAGTCAGATGTATGACAAAGGTTATAAATTTACCTTTGATTCTATTGGTTGCCAAATAAAGAAGGAGAGTATCGATCGGATTGTAGTTGAAGGTAAGAGGATAGATGGTAATGTATACAATCTAAAAGAATGTTTTGAATCCCAATGCATGTTGGGACAAGTGGATGAAAGTTGGTTGTGGCACAGAAGATTAGGCCACATAATTTTTGATAATCTAGTTATGGTAAGTAAAAAGAGATGTGTAAGAAATATCTCACCCATCATCAAACCGGTAAGGATATTTTGTGATGAATGTGTGAAAGGAAAGAAGACAAAGGTGAGTTTTAGAACAAAACAACACAACACTTGAAGACCACTTGAAATCATGCATACATATCTATGTGGTCCAACTAGGACAAGAGCTCTTGCCGGTGAGAGATATTTTATGCTCTTCATTGATGACTATTCAAGAATGACATGAGTCACTTTCCTACAAGATAAATCACAAGCATTTGATAGATTCAAGATCTTTAGGAAGATGGTAGAGAAGAAAAGTGGGTGCAAACTGAAATGCCTAAGATCAGACTGAGGTGGAGAGTTCACATCAAATGAGTTTGAAGATTACTGTGAAAGACTTGGAATCAGAAGTCAATACTCAACCCCCAGGAAACCACAACAAAATGATTTAGTAGAAAGGAAGAATAGGACAATCAAGGAGATGGCCAGAAACATGTTAAATGAGGCAAGTTTTCTAGACATGTATTGGAAGAAAGCGGTTCATACTGCTGCATATACCTTGAATTGGGTTCAATTAAGAAAAAACAATAGAATGACACCTTATGAGTTGTGGTTTGATCGAAAACCATCAGTCAAGTACTTCAAGGTATTTGGAAGCAAGTGTTTTATCAAGAGGGATATGGATGGTTTAGGTAGTTTTGATTCAAGGAGTGATGAAGGAATCTTCCTTGGTTACTCAACAAACAGTAAGGCCTCTAAATGCTACAACAAAAGACTAAGAAGAGTCATTGAGAGTGTGCATGCAAGAGTTGATGAGTATATGCACAAAGAGAGATGAGCACAAGTGAACCTGTATGATGATTCTGGTGATGAAGGTGAAGAAGTTCAATCAAACAATGAACTGAAAGAAGCATCCAAAAAGGTCCCTAGCCGGTACGTGCAGATAAACCTTCCAGAAGGGAAAATTTTAGGTAAAAAGAGTGATGGTGTGCAGACTAGGAGAAGACTTGCCTGGAATGATGAACAAGTAAATTTTGGCCTTATGACTGAAGTAGAACCTAAAACATTCAATGAGGCCAACAATGTTGCCATTTTCATGAAGATTGCATTAATGAAATGTTATATTGTCATTGATGTCAATTAACTGATAATGATATTGTTGTCATGTTGTTTTGTAACTGGTAGGTAGAGCTAGTGAAGGAAACTGTAACCGATAGGAAAGTTTATGGAGTGAATTGTTATTGCTAAGTGTAGCGTCATAAATTGTATGCACTTGCCACGGTGGTACAATTTCACACCTAGTTTAGCACCCGCCTTGGCGCATTTTGCATTTTACATTGCATTTCCCCTTTAGCACTTAATTAATTAAATTAATTAGGTCTAAGGTTCTATTTCATCATCTTCCATATCATAAAGTTGGGCCCTTTCATTAAAGTGTGCCCTTTTCATTTTATTCCTCCTATACATCATTTAATCAAAAACCCTAATTAGGTCCTATTTCGAACTTGGGGGCTTGATTTTGGGGGTCAAAACATCTTGAAATCACCTGTAACTTCGGGATTCTCTCTAAAATCATCATATCCGATGGCCCTGAAAATTTGGTGAAAAGTTGTCGGGAGCATGGCGCTCGGAGTGCACATGGTCCTGGACATTTTTCCCAAAATTTTAGGAGCGCGATCCAATCATAAAATAAAGCTTAACCCCAAGAAATTGGCGGGGGATTCAATCTCTAGGTCGGCCAAAAGTTGAAATTAAGACCTAGGGTTTCATTTATAAGAGCTCTCTTTCTTCATTTGAAAGGATCCGAATTTTGTTTTTCAGGAACCTCATATGCAGCAAAAGAGTAGATCTTTGAAGACTTCAACAACATTCAACATCCATCTATCAAGCATTTATCAATTTCATTAATCCATTTAGGGCTTTGAAGGCATTGAAGAGCAATAGGAGATTACCGACTGAAGATTGGCTTGTACCCCTCCCTTGGGGTTGGGTATGATTTCATGTTGTTTTCATGTCTTTGCAAAAGCCTCATTATATCATTTGTATTCATGCTTTAGATCACTTTGCATCTTGATTTGGAGCATTTACATTATCATTTACAAGCAATTAGGGTTTACTTTCTAGGTTGCTCTAGTTTGCTTACTTGCATTTTAGGATCTTGCACACACAATACTTTTACAATACAACTTGGCTATTCGTGGAGGTGGAAATCATCGAAGTGGGGGTTTGACTAAGGCAAAACCCTATATAGCTGCCCACCACACCTTTTCAGATATAAGTGCAGGTTTCGAAATTCGGACGATACCGCAAGTTACAGATTCGGGAGAAGAAGATGGAAACCGAACAACACACCAAGTTTCAGAGTAGAAGATCAGGACAGGGCATGGGGCACCCTGGTCCTGCCAGGACAGGGGCACTGGGCGCCCTAGTCCTCCTAACAGACAGCAGTTTTCAACATTTTTGACAGCTTTCCAGGTTGCAAAACAATAGTTTCCGGAGCAGTTTCAGGGGCAGAATCAGGACAGTGGTGCCCGCGCCCCCATCCCAAACATTTTCATTCATATCTTAACACTGGGTATGCATTTACATTCTTGTTTTGTCCTTGTATTTACAGCTTTCCATTGTGTAATCTCAATTCTGCAATCTTGTTATTAGTTCATACTTGCACTTTGGGGTTAGGAATTGAACTTGCATCATTTTATCTCTCAATTACAACAAAGGAATAGAAATCCTAATAGGTAGCCCGTGGCTCTCTCTTCCAAAAAAAGAAGTAGCCAATTGTGTGATACCTCTAGGCTCTTTCGTATTCCACAAGTGTGTGATTGAAAGTGAGATTAGGGCATATTAGCTTAGTGTCACTTTTTCCCCCACACATTTTTGGTGAACCCGACGTGAACTCCAATCTTGTCTAATTCTAATTTATGTTTTCAAATTTGAGTGTTTATGCTATTTCAAATTCAAATTTGTATTTACAAGTTTTTATTTCTTGCAAGATTCAAAAAGATTTAGAGGAAATTTTTGCTAAAACCCTAATTTTTCAATTCAAAGTTGAACTTGTGGATAGCTTAATTGGATCAATAATTTCAAATCTGATTTAGGAACTCATTTGAATCATAAATTTCATTTTCTAAATCTACATTCTAAGTGCTTTCATTGGTTAAAATTAAACATTTCCTTCTATTTTGCATGTGTTATCATTTGAAA
The DNA here is from genome assembly GCF_030272615.1 of Cryptomeria japonica. Taxonomy (NCBI): domain Eukaryota; kingdom Viridiplantae; phylum Streptophyta; class Pinopsida; order Cupressales; family Cupressaceae; genus Cryptomeria; species Cryptomeria japonica. The sequence continues at coordinate 482,001,394 of NC_081408.1, read as the reverse complement.
GAGGAAAATTGTTGTCATGATGCATTCATTTCATAGATGTGATAATGGGTTAGCTTCCCTTGTTTCAATTTTTTCGTCTCCTAAAGAACCTCCCCCCATCTATAACAACATTTTCATGCCTAAAAGAGTTGCTACCAATCCCTTTGAGACTCTCCCATGCTCTAAGGATGAAGACTTTAAGAGTGATCTTGACAACTCTCCTAAAATGTGCCCTTCCTATTTAGCTATCCTAGAGGAAGAGAATGATATCATAAACACCTTTCTTAATGTTACTTCACCTTCCCTACATGATGCCTCTCTAAGTGAAAAGGTATTGATGGAAATTGACTTATTTTCTCCTAAAGTTGGTCCTTCCAATGGGGGCATGTTAGTGCAACAAGAGGTTATGAACACTTCTTTCAAAGATTTCCTTCCTTAGCATGAATCTTTGGAGAAATATGTCCATGTTCCTCCTAAAAAACACTCCCTTCATGAGGATCCTTTTGTGCAAGAAGATGACATTATCCCTACATTTCCTAGTGATGGCATTTCCTTTTCCAACAAAATTCCCACCAGAGATGATGAATTAATGATAAATGCTTACCCTTCTCCTAAAGTTTGTCTTACCCATAAGCATCCCTTAGAGAAAGAAGATGAAATAATAAGCAATTTCCTTAATTCTCTCTCCCCTAAAGATCATATTGAACATATTTTGAGGAAAGAGGATGAGTTTAACACATCTATTGATGCTCTCCCTCCTAAGGATGAGGAATTAATAAACAATGTTATCTCCTCTCCCGAAATTAACAATACTTCAAACATTCCTTTCAACCACTTCACTATTTGGGATGAACCATTAGAAGAAGGTGTAGATTATTCTCTCTCCCTTGATAATTTCTCACCTTCCTTGAATCTCAATTATTCTCCCTCTAAAAATAAAGCATCTCCCTCTCCTCAACTTGGTTCTACTCATAAGGATACCCTAGTTCAAAGCAAGATGGTTAACATGTCTTTCAAAGATCTCCCTCTCAAAAGTGAGACTTTAGAGAGTAATGTGGATCCTTCTCCTAGAGAGTTTATTCCCCATGTAGATCATTTGAGGATAGAGGATGATATGACCTTTCCTAGTATTACTTTTCCTACTAGAACATCAATGCCTACCCCTTGTCTCTCTCCTAAAATTGATTTAATCCATGATAAGATTTTAGTGCAAGAGAAGACTATCAATAATTCTTCCAACACTTTTGTTCATTCATCTAAACCATCCTCAATCAATTTGATACATGTGAATGAGACACCTAACAAACCTCTCTTCACTGTCCAAGGTGCTTGTCCTTCTCAAAATTCTCAACCTTTAAATAAGCCTATCTTAGTGGTTCAAGGTGCTAATGATTCTTTTTGCACTCTGAATAAACCTATCATCACTGTGCAAGGAGGTTATTCTACTAAGAGCCCTTATGAGTATGCCAAGCAATTAACTAGAGAGAGTTATCATGTGGTTGCCCATACCTATAACACAAGAAACAATAGGCAACCTAATCCTCCTCCAGTTAGCCCAACTTCACTTCCTCCTTCTCAACCTATTCTTCCTCAAGCTCCTCATATTTCACAAGTTCTCGGTAAGGAATATGATCTCATAGAACAACTTAAAGCTACCCCTGCTAAGATATCCCTTTGGGATTTGATCCAAACTTCTTCCATTCATCATGGAATGTTACAAGATGCCTTGAAAGATTTGAATGTTCCTCCACCTAATACATCTAGTAATATAGTATCTTTGGTTAACTCTGTGATGAATCCTAAAGCTCAAGTTGTGTTTACTCAAGATGAATTGCCTACTAGTGAAATTCAACATCAATATGATCCCTTGATGATTGTGGTTATCATAAATGACACTGCTATAAGACAAACACTGGTAGATAATGGCTCTGCCCTTAATGTGTGTAGCATTAATCTATTGCATAAGATGAATGTGGATACATCCCTTATTGAGCCTGACTCTCGTCCCATTCAAGGCTTTGATAATGTGGCTAAGTCTCCATTAGGTATTATCACCTTACCCATCATAGTGGGACCTGTTACTTTATCTACTCCTATCCATGTTATGCCGGGAAATCTAACATACAACTTGTTATTAGGGAGACCTTGGATTCACAGTATGCAAGTTGTCCCCTCTACATTGCATAGACAAGTTAAATTTATTTATAACAATAAGACATATACCTTGATAGGTGATACTAATTTTCAAGCTTGTTTGCAAACATCTACTTCCAAAGGGAGTTCTTCTAAACCTTCCTCTTCTAGTGATGACTCTTTAAACAAGATACCTATGAACGGATCACCACCCTCTGATAATCAAAATTCTTTGGATGAGCCTAAAGTTCCTGAAGAAAATTCTTCTCAACTTGAATCTACACATGAAAAGGCTTTTGATCCTGAGAAGGTCCTCGCAGAAGACGATTGGGGATCTCTTGATTTTAATCCCACCTTTGTAGGTGAGTATAGGGTTCCTCCTAGAGAGCTTAAAGTTAAAAAGAAGGAAGAAACTAGAGATCAATCAGTCTTACCTAAACCTATGAGCAATAATTTTGTGGCTACTTCTCAAACTTCTTCTCCTCACATCTCTAATTCTGAAGAATTTGATTCTTTGTCTTATGAAAAACTACCTTCTCTTTCTGAAATGGCTAATCGTTATGGTCGTGGTTTTCATATTTTGGCTAAGAGTGGCTATAGTGGAAATGGTTGTGGCACAAATGAACAAGGAATTAAAGTTCCTTTAGAACATAACATGCATGACTATTCATTTGGACTTGGATATAATCTTTCTAAGCCCACCAAAGCATCTAAAAGACCATCTCTCAATGTGAATGCTATATTTAGTAGTGATGATGACCTCACTTCAACTAAATCATCTTCTACTTCTATCAACTCTCATTCCCCTCATAAGGAAATCTTGGCGATGAACAAATCTCTTTATGACTCCCCTCAAATTTCTAAATCCACTTATGAATCTTTATCTCCTATTCATCATAAAGTCCTTTCCTCTAGGGGTAAGGCTCTAATAAATTACACTCATCCCTCTTCTAAGGTTTCTTGTGACTTTTCTCCTTCAATTTTTATCATTTTATACATGTTTTTGATCTCACTTATAGTTGAGCATTTAGCATGTCATATTCAAACACCTCATTGAATCTATCATGCCTTTAAATAACATTAATGGCTATTATGTTGCTCACCATTATGTGACATTGGTAGCTCATTTACTGGGGGCTCATTGTCATTCATGATGGTACAATTTCAAGTGCAATCATATTTTTGAAGCAACATAATAGCCTAATTTTCTATGTTATCTCTTGTTCCTATAGGGACAAGAGTGATTTCATACATCTCTTGTTTTTATGGTTAAAATTTCCTTTTGGGGTAATAGTGTGGAAATATTGATCATCTTTTCTTTAGAATCCTCTTTTCCTAGATATGGGAGAAGATTTGTATTCTCTTTCTTATCCTACCCACTTCTTGTGAGAAGAATTTTACATACACTAATGTCTTGCTTGCATGAACTCATGTGAGTATGTAGTACATTTTTCTTATGTCTAAATCTCTCCCTAGAAGATTATGTAAGTCCTTCTCATTGTCCTTATCCTTGGGAGGCAATGATCTTTCCTTATTTTTATCTAAGGATCCACTTTTTCCTATTTTGTGGATGGTACAAACTTTATTACTTGATGTTATTCCTTGTATGCAATTGTTGTTGTTTGTTCAAGGATTCTCTCTTACAAGAGGTGTAAGTCCTTAACTACAACCTCTTTTGCACTTGATAAAATACATCCATAATGAATTCACTCTCCCAATTGGGTTAGAAAGAGCATCATCCTTCATTAAGAATCACTTTCACCTCGCAAAAGAAGGGAGTATTGCATTCTTATTCTCTTCTTTGTCTTATTCTGGAAGATGTTATATTTGTCTAAGACAATTCCTCTCGGGGATAGGTGTCTTTTGTACAAAGATCTCTTCTCCTCTCAGGATCTCCTTTACACATACTACAAGATATCCCTTTTCAACTATCTTATCCTTGCTTAAAGAGTGCAAAACTCTCTTTCTTGGATCTATGACATTGTTGCATTTTTGGGGTATCTTCTTTTGTGATGATGGTAGGTATCCTTGTTCTACTTTGCTTATGACATAAACATTACACTTTTTGAGCAATGGGTCATTCTCAGAACTAGAGCACAGACTCTTAGAGCGAGATGTCACATTTTTGTACTATACATATACAGGTTGTAGCATACTTAGGCATAAACTCCTATGAGGTGCTTCTAACCTCCCTTACACACACATGCATGAGGTTGAGTGGAACTAGCAGCATAAGGCTAGACTTTCTCACTCTCCTCCCTTACATGGATCACCTAGACAGACTCTAGGGGCTAGTTTTCCATGTCCTTTTTCCCATGGATCACCTAGAAAAGATCTAGGGGCGAGAAGTCCATGTTTTCTCTCTCACTATTCTTCTCATGGATCACCAATGTGTGTATTCATGTTTTTTTCCTTTCTTTTCTTCTCTTTGCATTTTGTTTCCATTTACATCCTTCATCTTGTGTTAGAGAACTCTCAAATCCTCACACTCTTTGTTGTGTTGGAATTGAGATTTAGTCCTCTTTCTTACCAAATGATTCTCCATTAGTTTTTGATCTCATATCAAATCTTCTTGTGAGCATTTGTCATCAATATTCTTTAACAATTCGAAGTGGTAAACATGATACCCTGTTTCAACTCACTAAAATTAGCAAGCCGAAATAGGGGGGGGCATATAGCTACCCTTGAATTTTCATCACCTTCCTTAGTAAGAATTAGGTGATTTTGTGATCTAACGTGTGTTTTGTAGGGTGCAGTTCCTAACTGTGTACTACAGATACCGCTGGGGGCTTCGTTCGATAGACTTATGGATATATTCTTTTTCAAATAATGTTTACTTTTCTTTACTTTAGCTTGCATATGCATGTAGTGTTCATATGACCGCTAAAGTGGGGGCTAAATGTAGCATCGTAAATTGTACGCACTTGCCATGGTGGTACAATTTCACACCTAGTTTAGCACCCGCCTTGGCGCATTTTGCATTTTGCATTGCATTTCCCCTTTAGCACTTAATTAATTAAATTAATTAGGTCTAAGGTTCTATTTCGTCATCTTCCATATCATAAAGTTGGGCCCTTTCATTAAAGTGTGCCCTTTTCATTTTATTCCTCCTATACATCATTTAATCAAAAACCCTAATTAGGTCGTATTTCAAACTTGGGGGCTTTATTTCGGGGGTCAAAACATCTCGAAACCACCTATAACTTCGAGATTCTCTCTAAAATCATCATATCCGATGGCCTTGAAAATTTGGTGAAAAGTTGTCGGGACCATGGCGCCCGTAGTGCACATGATCCCGGACATTTTTCTCGAAATTTTAGGAGCGCGATCCAATAATAAAATAAAGCTTAACCCCAAGAAATTGGTGGGGGATTCAATCTCTAGGTCGGCCAAAAGTTGAAATTAAGACCTAGGGTTTCATATATAAGAGCTCTCTTTCTTCATTTGAAAGGATCCAAATTTTGTTTTCAGGAACCTCATATGCAGCGAAAGAGCAGATCTTTGAAGACTTCAACAACATTCAACATCCATCTATCAAGCATTTATCAATTTCATTCATCCATTTAGGGCTTTGAAGGCATTGAAGAGCAATAGGAGATTACCGACTGAAGATTGGCTTGTACCCCTCCCTTGGGGTTGGGTATGATTTCATGTTGTTTTCATGTCTTTGCAAAAGCCTCATTATATCATTTGTATTCATGCTTTAGATCACTTTGCATCTTGATTTGGAGCATTTACATTATCATTTACAAGCAATTAGGGTTTACTTTCTAGGTTGCTCTAGTTTGCTTACTTGCATTTTAGGATCTTGCACACACACAAGGTCTGCACACACAATACTTTTACAATACAACTTGGTTATTCCTAGAGGTGGAAATCACTAAAGTGGGGGTTTGAGTAAGGCAAAACCCTATATAGCCACCCACCACACCTTTTCAGATATAAGTGCAGGTTTCGGAATTCAGACGATGCCGCAAGTTACAGATCCGAGAGAAGTAGATGGAAACTGAACAACACACCAAGTTTCAGAGTAGAAGATCAGGATAGGGGCATGGGGCACCCTGGTCCTTCTAGGATAGGGGCACTGGGTGCCTTGGTCCCTGGGACAGGGGCGCTGGGCGCCTTGGTCCTCCTGGCAAGCAGCAGTTTTCAGCATTTTTGACAGCTTTCTAGGTTGCAAAATAGCAGTTTCCGGAGCAGTTTCAGGGGCAGAATTAGGATAGTGGCACCCGCGCCCCCGTCCCAAACATTTTCATTCATATTTTAACACTGGGTATGCATTTACATTCTTGTTTTGTCCTTGTATTTATAGCTTTCCATTGTGTAATCTCAATTCTGCAATCTTGTTATTAGTTCATACTTGCACTTTGGGGTTAGGAATTGAACTTGCATCATTTTATCTCTCAATTACAACAAAGGAATAGAAATCCTAATAGGTAGCCCGTGGCTCTCTCTTCCACAAAAAGAAGTAGCCAATTGTGTGATACCTCTAGGCTCTTTCGTATTCCACAAGTGTGTGATTGAAAGTGAGATTAGGGCATATTAGCTTAGTGTCACTTTTTCCCGCACACACTAAGTATTGGAGAGTTGAACTGGTAAACCCTACCTATTGGTTTGATAAACCCTAACCAATTAAGTTTGGTGAATTGGTTGTATTGTTTTTTGATCTGATGATGAGCAGTAATGATTATGGCACATATGCATATTGTATGAAGAGAGTTTGAAAGTATTTTTGGTGAATTGAGGTAACGGTTTTTGTCTAGGGAATGAGCAAGTATATTGCATGTAATGCAAAGAGTGTGATGAGCTACCGAGTTTGATGAAGCGGTGATCAAGGAGTGGTCAAGGCTTTATTGAATGATATGTAGATATTATTATGTAATCCAACGATCATAATTGAACCGACTTGTTTGTAATCTCTATGAGATAATTAGGTTTTTATTGTGTTACTGACCTATTGATTTGTTTATAAGGTCATACAGTTGTTTTTTTTAAGAGTTGGCAAATTTTAAGTTGAGTGTGTGGTTGCTGAACTAGATGATGTATCTGCAGTTTGAGTAAAGGTAGATAGGAGCATGAAAAGGATATGAACAAGCAAGTGTAGTGCTACTCAAACAGATCAACAAACTCTTGTTGTTTTCTTACACTTACAACAATAAAATCCCCTAACCGGGTAAGCTCTAACAAGCTTGGTGTTATTTAAATCCTCTAACTAGGTGGTCCATTAGCTTAGATTTCAAATCCTCTACCAAGGTTACTCCTCATAGGGTATTGCTTCTAACAAGGCATTATAGTCAATCCGTTAACCGAGTGGTCCCCAGTAGGATTTTTTCTTAACATGACTTTTTGTAAAGGTTTAACAGGCTTGGCTCCTAACAGGGCTAACTTTAGAAGAGTTCAGATAGTTATATTATGAGTCTCATCTCACCGTGGTTTTTCCCATTTGGGTTTCCATGTCAAAATATTGTGTCAAGTGGTGAATGTTTTTTTGGTTATGTTTTATTATGGTTAATTTTCTTAACTACTTAGTCCACTTTGATAAGTCATGATAACCAGGAGAAATATGAAATGAATTGTTACTTATGTCACTAAAATTATTTGGATGTTTGTGAGTTTCAAGTTGTTTACTGTTAATTTGTTATAACAAACAACCGGTTTAACTTGACAGTGATATTGCATTTATAGTTATAATTTTACTTTGAGAAGTTGATTTTGAGATTAGTGAAGTTAATATCAGTTTTTCTATCTACCGATTCATCCCCCCCTCTCAGTAGTTGATTGGATCCTTGTTCTTTCATCATACCATCAATTGGTACCGAAGCATCTGAGATTCTCTAAGGTCTAAGCCTAAGAACTTGAGGTAAATATCTTGTAGAACATGATGAAGAAGGAAGGTCTAAAGTTTAATAGAGAGAACTATAGAATATGGAGTGATAGAATGAAAATTTATATCAAGAGTCTAGGAAATCAATACTAGGAACATGTTGGTACTGAATATGTTGCACCTAGTGGGATTATGATTGATGATCAGAAGAAAGAGCAACAAGAAAGCAATCAAGCACTAGAGGCTATTATCAATTCTTTATTTGATGCAAAATATGTTGATGTCCATGGTCTGGAGATTGCATATGAGGTATGGAAGAAACTTGATGAGATTTATAGCGGTGATGAACATGTGAAGATTGCCAAGGAAGAGAGTCTAAGAGGAAATTTTGATGACATGCGGATAACTCAAGGTGAGAATATCCAACGGTATGGTCAAAGGATAAAAGAGATGGTGAGATCAAGAGTGCAGGTGGTAAAGTGGAAGATGCCACAGTGGTTAGTAAGGTGTTTAGAACCCTACTATCAGTCTACGCTATCAGAGTTGCAACTATTCAGGAGCTAAAGTCTATTGACAAAAATAAGGTAACCCTTGACTCCATCATTGGTAAGCTTACTACTTTTGAATTAAATGGTTATGGTGGTTGTGTTCAGAAATTCGAGTTTGCATTTAGAGCTTTGGTTTCTAACCCATCTATGAGGAAAAGTAGAGATGTGTGTCACAATTATGAATCTAGATCAAGTAGAGAAGTTGATGATGAAGACAGTTTGGTTGAGTTTGAAACATTGTTGGCCAAGCGGTTGCCCAGAGGAACTGGTAAATATAGAGGTAAATTAACCTGGAAATGTTTTGCATGAAACAAGATTGGACACATTGCAGCTAACTATCCTAATGGTGATAATGAGCACAAGTGAGAGTATTACAAGAAGTAAAAGGGAAAAGGAAAAAGAGATTGTCTTATTGTAGTTGATGGTGGTATTGTTGATGAGTAATCTAATGGTGATGCTAATGAAGACATTGTGTTTGTAGCCATTAAAGAGGAAACATTTGATCAAAAAGCTTTAGTTTCTCACATGGATAATTTTGATGATTGGATCATTGATAGTGGTTATTCACATAACATGACTGGTGACTAGAGAAAATTTATTTCTTTGAAGGAATTTGATGGTGGAGTTGTAAGATTTGGTAATGACTCACCCTGCATGGTTAAAGGTAAGGGAACTATTTCTCTTAATGGAAAGATAAGTGTAGATGATGTCTACTGGGTTGAAGGTCTAAAGCACAATATTTTGAGTGTTGCTCAACTCAATGATAGAGGATATCCAGGATATCCATTGGAGTTTAAGAATGGTATGTGCAAAATCTATGGGAGAAAAGGTGAACTGATTGCAACCAGCAAGCAGAGTAGAGGTAACATGTTTCACCTGAATCCTAAAGTCAGTAACTGTTTAATTGTTAAAGTAGATGATAGTTGTCTTTGGCATAGGAGATTTTATCATATAAATTTTAGTTGAGAAAGATGACATTCTCAACTTTCAAGAGAAAATAGTTTTCAGCGGAACATCTGTTAGATTTGGTTCATACAGACCTTTGTGCACCAATAAGGACAAAAAGTATTCAAGGTGATAGATGCTTTATGATCTTCATTGATGATTGGTAAAGAATGATGTGGGTCACATTATTGAAGGATAAAACAAAAGCATTTAGTAAATTCAAGGCATTTAGGGCCTTAGCTGAAAAGGAGAGTGGTAAGAAGATAAAATGTCTAAGGACTGATCAAGGCGGTGAATTTACTTTTGAGGAATTCACTAGATATTATGAAGAAAATAGTATCAAATGGTATCTTTCTACACCAAGGACACCACAACATAATGGTATTGCAGAGAGGAACAACCGATCAATTGTTGAAGTTGCTAGGATGATGTTGATACAAGGAGGTGTAGCAAAAACTTTCTGAAGAGAAGCTATCAACACAACTATCTACACATGAAGCAGATTTTGGTAAAAAGAGGTAAGGATAAGACTCCTTATGAATACTGGTATGGTAGATAAACTAATGTCATTTATTTCAAGATATTTGGCAGCAAATGTTTTATTAAGAGAGGTGACTATGTTAGCAAGTTTGAGGTTAAAAGTGATGAAGGCATATTTCTTGGTTATTCCATCAAGAGTAAGGCCTACAAATTTTATAACAATTGGACACAGAGAATCATTGAGAGTGCTAATGTTTGAGTGGATGAGTATCCTAAAGTCTCAGGGGAGACTAGTATGGAGAAAAAGAATGAATATCCTTGTATTTTATTTTTGGAACCAGAACCTATGAATCCTGAAACTGGTTAAGAGAATGTTGTTGTACCAATTCAACCAGAATAGGTAGATTCAGTAGAAGATGATGATAATGAAGAAGAAGAACCTGAAGATAATGATCATGTTATTCCAAGGTAGGTGAGACTCAATCACAATTCTAAACAGATTATTGGAGATAAGGATGCTATAGTGCTAACCAGAAGAAGAATTAGAGAAAATTCTTGCATGATCTCCACTATTGAGCCTAGAACTGCTAAGGAAGCATTTGGAGATGATCATTGGGTCAAAGCTATGGAAGAGGCACTTGATCAAATTGAGAAGAACAATATATGGACCCTATTACCCCGATCGGTAATTAAAAATGTGATAGGTACTAGTGGGTATTTAGGAACAAGCTAAATGAAGATGGTGTAGTAGTTCACAACAAATCTAGATTCGTTTGCAAAGGTTATGCACAAGAGGAAGGAGAAGATTATGGTGAGAATTTTGCACTAGTGGCTAGACTGGAAGGTGTCAAAACTTTACTTGCATTTTCAGCACATAAGGGTTTCAAAGTATATTATATGGATGTGAAGTCAACATTTTTGAATGGAATATTGGAAGAAGTATACATTGAACAACCATATGGTTATGCTTTGACTGATGAGAAAGACATGGTATGCAAATTTCACAAAGCATTATATGGATTAAAGAAATCACCGAGAGCATGGTATAAAAGTCTTCATTCACACCTGATGAAGATAAGTTTTCAAAGAACTAGTGAAGATAGCAATATATATCTCAAATATGAAGGATATAAGATACTAGTTAGTGAAGTGTTTGTAGATGATATCATATTTGGAGGCAATGATTACATGAGTAATGACTTTGCAAATGAAATGAAAGGTGAGTTTGAAATGTCTCTAGTGGGAGATAAAAAATTTCATAGGTTTGCAAATATAGCAAATGAAGAGTGGTATTTTCATCACACAGTCTAAGTATGTGAAAGAGGTATTAAAGACATTTGGTATGAGTGACTATAAACCATTTGGGACACCAATGGTTACAGGTTGTAAGTTGTCTAAGGAAGATGAGGCCACATCTGTTGATGAGAAGGAGTACAGGTCAATGATTGGAAAATTTCACTATGTTGTTTAGATTAGACCGGATATAGCTCATGCAGTTGGTCTAGTTGCTAGATTTCAGAATAATCCGAAACGAAACACATTTGATAGAAACCAAGAGGATATTCAGACATTTGAAAGGTATTGTTGACTATGGATTATGGTATCCATAAGAAGGTAACTTTGACTTGAAGGTGTACACAGATGCAAACTGGGTGGGTAATGTTGATGATAGGAAAAACACAACTAGGGGAACATTCTTTCTTGGAGGAAGATTTGTTTCATGGAGTAGAAAGAAGCAGAGTTGTATATCATAGTCTACTACTGAAGTTGAGTATGTTGTAGCTTATATGAATTGTACCCAGGCTATCTTGATGAGGCACATTTTAGAAGGTTTCAAGATGAAGTTTACAGAACCTGTAATGATTTTAAGTGACAATACCAGTGCCATAAATATTTCCAAGAACCCTATTTTGCATGCATGAAGCAAGCATATTGAATTGAAGTATTATTTCTTGAGGGAAAAAGTGCAAAGTAAAGATGTGATCTTGGAGCATGTTTCTACCAAGGAGCAGCTTACATATATCTTTACTAAACCTCTGCCTAAGAATAATTTTGAGTATGTTAGAAGTCAGCTAGGGGTTGTACCCCCTCATAAGGTGAATTGATCATGATGTAGAGTACATCAGTCTGGAGCTACTTGCATAATTTTACAGCAGGATTGATGTGGAGTGGAGTTATTCCATAAAGGGAGCATCAAGTTGCAGGTTGTTGATGCTGAACAGTGAAGTTTTACATTGCATGTTTTACTTTCAATATGGCATTGTTGTCAAAGGGGAAGAAGAACTATATGATTATGGGGAGAAGAACTAATGACAAGATGATGACAAGGAGAGTACATGGTAAAATGTAAACTAGGATTCCTAGTCACAATCATAACAATCAATGGTATTGATATTTGTATTGCCATCAATGCCAAAGAGGGAGATTGTTGGCATTTGCATTAAGATTTTATTAATGAAATATTATGTTGTCATTGATGTCAATTAATTGATAATAATATTGTTGTAATGTTGTTTTATAACTGGTAGGTAGAGCTAGTGAAGGAAACTGTAACCAGTAGGTAAGTTTGTGGAGTGAACCAGTATTGCTAAGTATTGGAGAGTTGAATCAATAAACCCTACCTATTGATTTGATAAGCCCTAACCGATCAATTTTGGTGAATTGGTTGTATTGGTTTTGATCTGATGATGAGTTGTAATGATTATGACATGTATGCATATTGTATGAAGAGAGTTTCAAAGTATTTTTGGTGCGTTGAGGTAACGATTTTTGTCTAGGGAATGAGCAAGTATACTGCATGTAATGCAAAGCACATGATGAGTTATTGAGTTTGATGAAGCGATGATCAAGGAGCAGTTGAGGCTTTCTTGAATAATGTGTAGAGATTGTTGTAATCCAACATTCATACTTGAACCAACTTGTTTGTAATCTCTATGAGAGAATTAGATTTTTGTTGTGTTACTGACCTATTGATTTGTTTATAAGGTTGATGAGTTGTTTTGTTTAAAAGTTGGAAAAGTTTCAGTTGAGTGTTTGGTTGCCAAACTGGATGATGTATCTACAATTTGAGTAAAGGAAGATAGGAGCATGAAAAAGATCTAACAAGAAAGTGTAGTGCTATTCAAACAGATCATCAAACTCTTGTTGTTTTCTAACAATTACAATAGTAAAATCCCCTAACCAGGTAAGCTCTAACAAGCTTGGTGTTATTTAAATCCTCTAACTATGTGGTCCATTAGCTTGGATTCCAAATCCTCTACCGAGGTTACTCCTCACAGGGTATTGCTTCTAACAAGGCATTATAGTCAATCCATTAACCGAGTGGTCCCTAACAAGATCTGTTCTTAACAAGACTTTTTGTAAAGCTTTAACAGGCTTGGCTGCTAACATGGTGAAATTCAAAAGAGTTTAGATAGTTATATTATGAGTCTCATCTCACCATGGTTTTTCCCATTTGGGTTTCCACGTCAAATATTGTGTCAAGTGGTGAATGTTTTTATGGTTATGTTTTATTATGGTTAATTTGCTTAACTACTTAATCCACTTTTATAAGTCATGATAACTGACAACAATATGAAATGAAGTTTTACTTATGTAAGTAAAAGTATTTGGATGTTTATGAGTTTCAAGTTGTTTACTATTAATTTGTTGTAATAGACAGCCTGTTTAACTTGACAGTGATATTGCATTTATAGTTCTAAGTTTACTTTGAGAAGTTGATTTTGAAATTAGTGAAGTTAATATCAGTTTTTCTATCTATTGATTCACCCCCCTCTGAGTAGTTTACCAGATCCTTGTTCTTTCATCATACCATCAAACAAAATTCAGAAATGGATGGATTTCATGGAAGAAGATTTGCAACAGATTGAGAAGAACAAAACTTGGGAATTAGTCCCTAGACCAGAAGACAAGAACATCATTGGCAGAAAATGGGTCTACTAGAATAAGAGGAATGAAGAAGGTAAAATTGTTAGGAATAAAGATAGACTTGTGTGCAAGGGTTACTCTCAAAGTAGATGGCATTGATTTTGAAGAAACATTTGCATCGATGTCTAGATTAGAATCAATTAGAATGTTTCTATATTTTTTATCCTACAAGGGTTATAAGGTATATCAAATGGATGTAAAATTTGCCTTCCTTAATGGAAATCTGGAAGAAGAAGTGTACATGGAGCAACTAGAAGGGTTTATGTTACATGATGATGAAACCTTTGTGTGTTGATTGAAGAAAGCCCTATATGGTTTAAATAAGAATCCTAGAGCATGGTATTCAAGGCTAGATTAGTATCTGAAGGAGCAAGGATTCAAAAAGGGGAATGCTGACAACAATTTATACATGAAGGCAGATGAAAATCACATGATCATTGTGGTTGTGTATGTAGATGACATTAAATTTGGAGGCAACAACATCCAAATATCCCTTAAAGGGATGCAAGTTAACAACATTAAATATAGGTGAGATAGCAACTCCTGGAGGGAGTTCTATCTCATAGGCATTTTCACCAAACTTGTGGACTATCTTGGAAGGTCCAATCTTCTTCATTTGTAACTTGGTGTATTTTCCCTTAGGCAAACTATCCTTCTTCATATGTGCAAGAACCATGTCCCCAAATTTAAACTAAACATTTATCCTCTTTTGATATGCATGCTCTTTGTATTTCTCCACACTTTGTTTGAGATGTTTACTGACTTGCTCATGAATGCCTTTCATGGTTGTGGAAAACTCCTCTCCTTTCAAACTTATTTTCTCCATTCTCTTTAGATCTCTAAGTTCACATACCCCTCTAGGACTCATGCCATAAACTACTTCAAATGGGGTCCTTCCTATGCTTCAGTTAAGGGAGTCATTGTATGCATATTCTACTTCAGAGATTACCAAAACCTATTTCTTCCCATGTTCTTTTAAGATACCTTATTAGGTTTCCAAGTGATCTATTAACCACCTCTATTTGTCCATCCGTTTGGGGATGGTAGGCAGAACTATATGACAAATTTGTGCCTAACTTCTTCCACAAGGTCCTCCAGAAGTGACCTATGAATTTGGAGTCTCTATTTGATGTAATGATCAAAGGAAGACCATGAATCCTTACAACCTCTTTGAAAAATAAACTTGCAATGTTAGACGAATCATTTTTACATTTGCAAGGGATAAAGTGTGTCATTTTACTAAATCTATCTACCACAACAAAGACACCATCAAATTGTTTTTGTGTCTTAGGAAGCCCTATGATAAAATCCATCCTTATACTCTCCCAAGGCCTATTTGGTATAGGAAAAAGTTGATAGAGGACTTCATTTAAAATAATTCTCTTTACTCTCTGATATATGGCACAAATCTCTATAAATATCCTTACATCCATCTACATTTTGGTCCAAAAGTAAAAGCTTCTAACCTACTCCAAAGTTTTGTCAAGTCCAAAGTTTCCACCAAGACTCCAATAGTGCTTCTCCCTTATCAAATTAGATCTCATAGATCACTTTGGCACACACAATTGATCCCCTTTAAAAATAAAACCATCTTGTCATACAAAATCAGAAAACTCACTATGAAAAGTATTAGAAAACTGAATACAAATAAAAAAGGCTTTCTTGAAATCATCATCCTCTTGATACGTACCTTTTAGAGCATCTATTCCAACACTTTGTAGCTAGATCTCTTGCACCCTGACTGACCTTTGTTAGGTCCCAGAGGCAACTAAGAGGGGGGGGTGAATCAGTTGTCTATTAATTTCAAACCAAAACTAACTTAACCAAACTTAGTGCATAATATCGGTAAACCAAACTTTAATGCCGGTAGACAGTTTAACAGTTAATTGCAATACCAGTAAATTTTAATACATGAAACATAAAGACAAATAACATACACAACACATAACACAGTTATTTGTACGTGGAAACCCTATAAGGGGAAAAACCATGGTGGAAAACCTTACCCACAATCAGAGGATACTACTGCAGATAGTATGTGTGTACAAATGGGGTCTGCACATGCAAAAAGGCCAACTGCCTAGAGCTCACTGCTCAATCACAAAATGGGAGTCACACTGACTACAATTGGATGGTTAAATCCAATGATAATGTACTGCTCAAAATAACATCTTCATATGCTCGATTCAGTAGTGATTAAGCTTAGATTGCCTTCTTCAAACCTTCCTTGAATCTTCAAATGATGTCTGCATGTATAGCTCTGCTTATATTCACATATGCCTTATTACAATCCTTTTCACACTCCTCTACTCTACATAATCTCATAAATGAGATCTTACATATATACCAAAACCTAAGACCAATTGTGTAGGTCAGCTCACTAAGATATTATAATAAAATCAATTACAAATGAATCAATATGCGATGCATGATGTCGGCTCAATGCATTTGCAACAATAATAAATCATCTCCATAATGTGTCGTGCTAATCTGGAATAGATAATGCTTGCCGATCTATAACCTAGACCTATTTCTCGGTAACAACAAATATGCAAACTCAATTGTACCAATAATCAAATCACCAAAACCAAGTGTCCAAACAATATCTTTGACATAACCAAGTAATCTCCAGATGATAACAAATCATCCTCTGTGCCATTGAACAATATATCCTGCCAGTGAACTAGATACCAGTGACTGTGCATAAGTTATTGAACATGTCGATGAACATAACCAAAGATCTCCAAGTGTTCTCAAGTGTTGACAAGTGTTGACATCAATGAAAAAACCAATGCAACACATCCATAATACCAAAAACCTTGTACTAAGGGAATCTACAACCTTGTTTGCTTGTCCCTTTTTGTGTTTGATGGTGAAGGTATAGGCTTACAAATACTCCACCCATTTCATGTGCCTATGGTTCAACTTGTCTTGGATATTTAGGAAATTGAGTGCATGATTGTTAGTGAACAATATGAACTCCTTTGGTAATTAGTATTGTCTCCATTTCTTGAGGACTTTTACTATGGAATAGACTTCAAGGTCATATGGGGAATACTTTCTCTTGATTTCCCACTGAAGAAAGCTATTAATCTCCCCTGTTGACTCAAAACTACACCTATTGTTTGGTCGCTTGCATCATATTCAATAGTAAATATTTTATTAAAATTAGGTAAAGTGAGTATTGGTTGTTGAGATACCCTACTTTTCAAGTATTCAAAACCTTCATTTGCTTCATTTGTCAACTAGAAACTGTTGGCATTATGTTCTCATTGATGTCAACCGGTATGGGATGACTAACAATATGAGAGATGTATGTGCAACACTGGCATGAAGGAGCATATAATGAGATATCTTTGATATCACCTTGTGTTACAAATCACTGGTAAGGAAAGGATGTCAACTGATAAGTGTTGTGTTGACAGTGTGTAGTTGCCAACTAGCAAGCTCATGACCAGTGTACAAGAAGGATGGGCAAGGTGCTTGAGCTATTGTTTGTGATGAAGAGGCAAAATGTTATGTAAATCACATCAACATTGAAGGAGAAGAATGAATAGGTCACCGGTATGCTATAAGTTTGTAGAACAACAAGACTCCCACCGAATGAAGATACAGTCACCATGTGAAGAGATGACTGATAGTGAATGTGCCCACACTGAATCACATGTTCTTGGTTGAAGATATGCTGCACAAATAGGGAAGCCACATGAGTGCATTGCATGATGCAAATGACAAGGTGTAATTCCACTGGTAAGTGAAACTTATCTCTTATTATACATAATGTGCATTATAGTTATGTGAGATAAGGAAGAAGAGGTAAAGGCAAGTGTATAAAGGCTCACACTGGATCCAGCACTGAAACAAAAGGAATGCCTTAAGTGCATAAAATCAAGGTTATGCACTAAACTGATAGAGAAGGCATGTTGGCATGCCGGTGTAGATGAAGAGTGATGGGTTTGTCAACTTGACAAACCAGCTAAGATGATATTCAGTCTGATGATGAAGGCGGCAAAGTGGAGCAGCTAAAAATAGAGAATGAAATTGACATGTAGAGGGCTCAGATGGAAACCACTAAAGGTTGATGACATGATGTCATCAAGATGGATACTAGTAAACATGATAACCAGTAAGGAAGCAAAGAGGCTAAGAGATGTCACTCCACCTGATGAGATTGAGCATGCTATGGATAGACATGTTTGGCAATTAGTTAAGGTATTCCACTGATAGTTCAACAATGTGCAGACATGAAGGTTAACTGATAACGTGTAAGATACCGATAGAGTTAGTAAACTGGTAGAAAAGAAGAACCGACTAAGTGTTCGGTTGGTAATCCTATCTCAACTGACACACTGATCCAAGTTGGCAGTTGGTCAACATGGATGCCATGTGGAGTCAAGTTGGCAGACTTGCATGCAGCAATAGATGGAATGTGCTCCCACGAGGTACTTGCAGAGTTGGTCGACATTAATGGTAGATCCCGTAAATCATGGGATGTGTTACAGAGCCATTGAAGAGGTTTGTGGCTCAAGGTCTAGAGGACAAAAGAGAGCCAACTCAGAGTGATTGAGGAGATCAAGGAAGATGAAGAAAACCACAAAACCAATCTTGGTGATGGACCAAGAAATCAGTTGACAAGGTAAAAAGCAGATTGCCAAAGATAAAGGGCATGATCAAGAAGGCACGACAATGGCGGTGATGAGAAAAAAGTTATTTGGTTGATTAGATCAAATAAGATTTGATCAGATTTGGCTTTCCTCAAGGTTGATGAGGAAACCCTAACCGCCTGAGATTTGAATTGGCTTTTGGCAAGAAAACCAGGTTATAAATAAGGAAGCCAAAATCATTGAAGGTTATTGCTAAAGGAAAGAAGATAGAGCTAATGTGAAGTGATTGAGTGTTGCAGATCAGTCTAAGTGGAAAAATAGAAGAAGATAACTATGACTGAGAGAGTGAAGGTTAAACTAATGATAGGGTTTAACAGTAAGTGAACTCATATTGTTTGAGCAACCGATATAGCAGATAGATTTCATATGAGGAGATAACTAGTAGGCGCTTGTACTGATAGGAAGATAGTTGAGAGGACTGAAGATAAGACCAGTGAGGAGGAGATCCAAGAGAGCAGAAGAATAATAGAGGTGAACTGATAGAGGTTACCGATAATGAAGTAGCAGATGAAAGTAGTTGAAGAGTGAACTGGTGTAGAAGAGAAGGTGTCTCATTGGCAGAAGGAAGTTATGTGTAGAGGTTACAAAACTCTTTTGTAATTAGAATATTACTTTTGTATTTGAATGTTCATTGTGGTCACTGAGTTGTAGGTCAGTGCAGGGGTTGTAGGTCCTTTGGGTTTTAGCCTATAAACAAGTTAGGGGTTGGTGCTCCTTCAGTTGATGCCCTAAATTAGGGGTTGGTACCCTAAATCAGGGGTTGGAGCCCTAAACATTGTAACATATTTCATTGTGAGGCTAGATTGTAGTAGTTGAATCTAGTAGCATTTCTCATCGAGGTTTTTCCCATCTTGGGTTTTCCTTGTACATACTAGTGTTATGTGGTGTCTCTTTGTGTGAATGCATTTGTGTTTAGTCTCCTCACTAACCAGTAAGTTTGCATTGAGTTAGAATCCTTCAACCAGTATGCTCACCTAGGGTAGTTACAGGGAAAAGTTTGAGAACCACTGATTCACCCCCTCTCAGTAGTGCATTGTGTCTAACAATTGGTATTAGAGCCTAAGTACCCTATTTATCAAGCTTTCTCTCACTTGGGTAGATTCTGGCTTAAGGACACAATGGTCTATTTAGTGTCAATCCCTACTCCAATTTTTGATGGTTCAAACTATTCTATTTGGAGTTATAGAATGGAAGTCTACTTGTCCTCTCTGGGGTTTGATGTATGGATGTTAGTTGTTAATGGTCTCCCTAGAAATGTTTGTCCTCCTACTGACTCTAAAGAAGAAAGAAGATGCATGTGCAATGAAGAAGCCATGAAGGCTATATTTAGTGGGCTCACTGATGATGTTCCCTCATAGGTGGATAAGTGCAGATCGGCAAAGAGTCTATGGGATAGATGAAAGAATATTTATGGAAATGAACCCTGCACCACTAGATTAGTTTGTGAGCATGAGAAGAGAAATGCAATAGACACATGCATGAATGACAGAGGTAGATCAGATTGTTGCAGTAGAAATGGTGATGAGGAGACTCATCTCTTCATGGCCCATGAGACAGATATTGAGTATCACACATCAAAAGGGGATAATGTAGATGAATCCCACCAATATGATGTGTTTGGAAGTGATGATGAAGAAGAAGGAGATAAGGTAGATAGATCTAGCCAGCAAGATCTATTTGATAGTGAAGGTGAAGAAGAAGATGAAGCTGAATTTGATCTTGAAGGAGAGATTGTCAATGCACTTGAAGAACTCAGTAGAGTAAGAAAGGAATAGAAGCTATTCAAGAATGCTTCTATAGTGGAGTAGAATCAGTTGACTAAATGCCTTGAAGAATCTGAGAAATGCATCTCAGAGTTGAAGTCTCAAAAAGAAGGCACCAAGGAGTGTTGGTGTAATGATCTAGCATCTATGCTAGAAGTTAAAGATAAAGAGTATCTGCAGCTAGTTTAAGAAATTGAGATTCTCTGAAATGACCTTGAGATATGTCAGGATGAGCTCAAGGTAAGAATCTGGTTTGATGGGAGCAATGATGCCTTGGACAAAATGTTGAAGATGCAAAAGCATGCCAAGGACATTAAAGGTTTAGGAAGTGGTTTCGGTGAATGCTCAACCAGCAAGAATGTCTCTGACAATGACATTTTGTTTGTCTCCTCAAATGGAGAAAACAAGGGACAAACCTTCACAGTCATAAATGCTCCCCAAAAGAAGGTTGACATAAATACAACCAGTGAAGAATTGCAGATAGGAATGAAGACCGGTGATGCAAGAAGGAGGAAAGATGTAGATCCTAAAGGAAAAGGGAAGATGGGAGAAGACAACTTCACCGAAAGTAGGAACATGAGAAGTCAACAACGAAGACCTCCTACCAGTAGAGGATAAAGGAATGCTACCACCCACATGACAAAGCATGTGTGGAAGAAGATAAGACAAGATGGAAGGACTGCAAAGAATGGACAACCCAGGATACATCCTCAAAGAAGGAGAAGTGGAAATGCTAAACCTGTAATATCTCCCCATGCCTGGAAAAATAAATTTGTAAATTATATGCCATCCTTCTCTGGTTATTGCTTTGCATGTAATGCATATGGTCATAGGGCAGAAGAATGTAGAAAGAGAACTAGAAGGAATAATCTAGGATCTCATAGACATCATGCATATAAGAAAAATGTATCTAGGGGTAGATACATGCATGTTGCCTCTCCTGGTTATGCAAATATTGTTTGTCATAACTACAATGGAATTGGCCATAGAGTGTTTGATTGTAGGAAGAGGAACTTGCAGTCATATGGAGGCCGATATAGAAACTATGCTTTGCAAAAAAGTGGGTACAAAGAATATGGAAGTCAAAGACCTACATGGAACCAAAGATGAAATATCCTTGCAGGAGCAAGAGGTCCACCAGTTTCGGTTGCTAGTCACAACAACATAACTAGAAGTGGACGGTCAAACCGGTATGTCAAGAGATTCCACAATCATGAAGTTGGGATGAATGTTGTGTGCTACTATAGCACTACTTCTGGTTGCGAGGAAGAAACGGGAATTGAAAGCACCCATCAGCAGAAAAAGGAAAGACCTACTCCCAAGCCTAGAAATGGGAAGAAGACCATGGACCGACACTGTGCATTCATTGCATAGGTGATATCTTCTAAGGCATAAAGGAGATGCAGGATCTTAGGGGGAGTAGTATATTGAACTAGATCATTCACCCCCTAAGTGAATAAGGACACTTAAAAGAACAAGTTGCTACCAGTATGAAGGAAGAAAATGAGAAGATAAGTGTGTGTAATAGCTGCTTTGACTACACACCTATAGATCAGAGTTGGATCACTACTGTTGTGTCAATGAATGACAAGATAACAATTGGAATTAGATATAAGGTGATAGAAAATGTTAGGAGTCACAAGGAGGTGCTCTAGTAGTGATGATGGACTGGTATAGGAAACTGGTATGTGAAAGATGTTACCAGTATGAATGCTAACATATACTTACTGGTTATGTAAGACAATGAGGTTGGAGATCATTGCAATATCCCTGGTAGCATGGAATGTGAATCTATGTCTCAAGTGGTATTGAAAAAGTCCTTAATTCCATGTTGGCTAGGTGGTTGATCATTCAGGCATGCATATCCTTGGGCTGACTGGTTTGATCTATGACTTGATGATGACATTGTATGGCATTGTGTACATCCAGGATCATGTCATAGGGTGTGTTGAAATAATGGAGCTGAAAGATCAGTAGAGGATCATAGTTGCAAGGCTCACATGATATATGGTGAAGATTGGAGTCCTGGTATTGGACCAGACAAGCAATAAGAACCTAAGATGTATGACTCAGGGGGTATTCAAGTGCTCATGATGCAAGTCCGACATGCTTGAAGTTGTAAGGATAGTGACTGCCCAAACTGTAGATGATGGAAAATTGCAATAGGATTACCTAGGAGAATTTCATGGTTATGGGTATCTGCTTGTCATTTTGGCTGGTTATATTCATAGTACAATCATATTTGATTCTAAAGAAATTTGGGATCAAACAGGGGGTGATGCAGGTTGATGACATGATGTCATTAGGATGGCTATCAATAAACATGAGAACTGATAAGGAAGAAAAGAGGCTAAGAGATGTGTCTCCACCTGATGAGATTGAGCACACTATGGATAGACATGTCTGGTGATCAGTTAAGGTATTCCACCGATAGTTCAGCAATGTGCAAACATGAAGATTAACCGGTAAAGTGCAAGATACCGACAGAGTTAGTAAACCCGATAAAAAAGAAGAACCGGTTGAGTGTTTGGTCGGTAATCCTGTCTAAACTAACAAATCTATCCAAGCTAGAAGTTGGTCTACATGGATGCCACGTGGAGTCAAGGTGGAAAACTTGCATGTAGCGGTAGATTGAATGTGCACTAACGAGGTAGTTGCAGAGTTGGTTGACATTAATGGTAGATCCCGTAAATCATGGGATATGTTGCAGAGTTGTTGCAGAGGTTTGCGTCTTGAGGTCTAGAGGACAACAAAGATCCAGCTCAGAGTGATTGAGGAGATTGAGGCAAATGAAAGAATCCGCAAAACCAATCTTGGTGATTGACCAAGAAATCAACTGATAGGGTAAAAAATAGATTGCCAAAGATAGAAGGCGTGATCAAGAAGGCATGACAATGGCGGTGATGAGCAAAAAGTTGTCTGGGCAATCAGATCGGATTTGGTTTTCCTTGAGGTTGATGAGGAAACCCTAACCACCTAAGATTTGAATTGGCTTTTGGCAGGAAAACCAGGTTATAAATAAGGAAGCCAAAATCATTGAAGGTTGTTGCTGAAGGAAAGAAGATAGAGCTGTTGTGAAGTGATTGAGTGTTGCAGATCAGTCTAAGTGGAAAAATAGAAGAAGATAATTGTGACTAAGAGAGTGAAGGTTAATCGATGATAGGTTTTAACAGTAAGTGAATTGGTATGGTTTGAGCAACCAATATAGAAGCTAGAGTGCATTTGAGGAGATAACTGGTAGTTGCTTGTATCAGCAAGAAGACAGTTGAGAGGATTGAAGAGGAGACTAGTGAGGAGGAGATCCAACAGAGCAAAAGAAGAATAGAAGTGAACTAGTAGAGGTTACTGACAATGCAACAATAGATGAAAGCAACAAAAGAGTGAACCGGTGTAGCAGAGAAGGTGTCTCACCGATAAAAGGAAGTTATGTGTAGAGGTTGCAAAACTCTTTTGTAACCAAGATATTACTTTTGTATTTGAATGTTCATTGTGGTCACTGAGTTGTATCTCAGTGTAGGGGTTGTAGCTCCTTTGGGATGTAGCCCATAAACAAGTTAGGGATTGGTGCTCCTTGGGTTGGTGCCCTAAATAAGGGGTTGTAGCTCCTTGGTTTGGTGCCCTAAACATTGTAACAAATTTCATTGTGAGGTTGGATTGGAGCAGTAGAGTCTAGCAGCACTGCTCACCAAGGTTTTCCCCATCTTGGGTTTTCCTCATACATACTGGTGTTATGTGGTGTCCGTTTGTGTGAATGCATTTGTGTTTAGTCTCCTCACTAACCGATAAGTCTGCATTGAGTTGGAATCCTTCAACCGATATGCTCACCTAGGGTAGTTACAGGGAAAATTTTGAGAACCACTGATTCACCCCCTCTCAGTGGTGCATTGTGTCTAACAGAAACTACCCCTCTTATCTCCTTTAATAGTATAAATGATAGGTGCACAAACATGACTGAAATTTTTTCTTTATTTTCTATTAAAGCTTGAAAGACCATGGAAGCTTCTTACCTCTATTGTTGTTCTAGGTGTTGGCCAACTAAGGATGGCTTCAACTTTAGAAGAATCCATCTTCAAACTACCTTTTTCTATGACAAAGCCAAGATACACCAATTCTTCTTTTACAAACTCACACTTTTGAAGATTTCTCTTCATGTAGCCTTCTTACAACCATTGCAAGATGCTTCAAATTCTCCTCATTAGACCTTCTAAACACAAGGATATCATCCAAATAGACAAAAAACTTGTCAATAAAAGGTTTCAATACCTCATTCATTAATCTCATGAAAGTTATAGGGGCATTGGAGAGTCCAAAAGGAATCACCATTCACTCATATAAACCCTCATTGGTCTTAAAATAAGTATTCCAGTCATCTCCTTCCCTTATTTAGATTTGATTATACCCACTCTTCAATTCAATCTTGGAAAAATAACAAGCACCCCCTAGATAATCCATTAGGTCTTCCATTCTAGGTATTGGGAACCTATGCCTGATAGTGATCTTATTTATAGCCCTAGAGTCAATTCACATCCTCCAACCACCATCTTTCTTAGCGGGAACACAATAGGTATGACACATGGGCTTAGGCTTTCCCTAATGAGGCCTTTCTCCAATAGTTCTTGTACTTGTTTGGTGCATTGGGACTCATTAAATTTGAGTAAATTTGAGAGGCCCAATTCAAAATTTTGCCCTGCATTTCCAAATGATAAAAAATGAGTCAGTTTGAATGGCCTAGTTAGAGAGAGGGCAAAATGGAGCCAATTGATTTTTAGGGGGTAAGGCTCAGGAAGCATGTCCTACACCTTTCATTTGGCCTATTTAGTGATGTGAAACTTTCATAATTCAGTTTGGATAAGTTTATGAGGTACCCATTTCAAGGGGTGAGCTGAAAGTGCATTTTAGGCACAAATGCAGACTTTATTGAGTAGCGTACTCTGGGTGTTTATATATTTTGCCCTGTTGATCGTCATGAAGAATTTCAAAATGGATTGAATTCTATGCATAAAAGTGCACCTCTGTGAAAAATTTCAAGTCTTCATGAATTCATTTGCTCAGTTTTCAAAGCTCAGTATGTTTGCAATTTGTATGGTTTGACAAGTCCCTATTTCGACAGCTAGTTGGAGCCCTATTTTGCATAAGTGTAAAAGTTGCCTCAGTAAGTGTCATGCCAAAATGTTTGTTTTAGGTTATTATGGGTATGAATGACAAGCAATGTTTCAAGTTTCAAGCCTCTACCAATTCGTTGGATCGGTTTACAAAAGGGTCTATTGAGCCATCTTTTTCAGTTATCCGTACTTTTGTTGCCGCATCACTTAAAGTAGCCATTTTCATGAGCGCGCCATTTGTACCTAGTCAGACTTTTGATCAAACTGAGAAATCAAAGATTTAATATGTACTTCAAGGTACTTGTGTTTGAAATTTGAGGGTCTACGGAGGTCATTTGATATTTTTAAGAAAGGCATTATGTGTTGCCAAAACATTGACTTCATTAGGTCCATAGTGTCAACAAAGCGAGTTGGTCATTTTCGGCAATTAATATATCTTCACTCAGGATTTGTCTTGAAAAGCCACTTGGTAGAGTTCATCCTTGTATATCAGAGTACACACCTATCAGATGGCGAGGTCTAGAAAGGTGTTTTGACTAGCTTGAAAAATACGTCTTTGCAATTAAATGCGAAAATGTGGCGTAAGTGCCTGAAAGTTGTAAAACTCAGTTTGATGATCCAAAAATGATGTTGATCAATTTCAGAATATTTAAATGGTTGTTCATTGATAAATGAAGTGTCCAGGGTAGTTTTTCTAGAGGATTTTAAATTGTTCAAGAAAAGGAGAGTGTGATAGATCTAAAACAAATGCCTTTGGTTGGTGTAAAGCCAAATTCCACAACCTTCCCAACATTCTCCTTGTTGTGTGTGACGTCTGGGAGTGAAATTTTATTTTAAAACTTCATTCAATGCAGATTGGGCAAATGGAATACTAGCCTAAACCCCTCACGTGGTATGAAATCTATTGAGACTTTCAATCAAGTTGTAAACTGATTTTTTCCCCTCCTTATGAAGTGGATGTTGCTGAGTGTGGTGTGGTGTTGGAGAAACACATTTGAAATGTTTACACCAAATGCAAGTGGAATGGTGCTAAACCAGTCTTCCACAAATTTGCTAGCATTCATGTGAAGTGTTGAAGTTAGCAGTAGCAGAAGACTTCAAGCAAATGAAATGTAGCAGAAAATTAGCAAAGCAAATGAAACAAACTGCTGATACCTACTCTTCCCTCACGTGCCCTCCTTTCTCTCCTCCCTACTAGACGTGGTGTGTTTGAAGGAGATGATAGAAGCAAATAAATTCTAGCCAAAGTATGCTCACGTGGTGGTCAAAGGGGAAGGAGTTGAAACTTTTAGCTAATGAAAGCAGCAGGCTTAAAGCCCAGCCCTTCCAGTCATGGAAAATGATGTTGTAAACTCCAGCTAATGCGATTTGCAGGTGTATAGCAGCAGCCTCCAAGAAAAATGTGGCATGTAAAATGTAGAAACTTCCAGGCAATGCAAATGATAGAAAAAAATCCATTAAAACTCAGAGAAAGGCCTTCAAAATCGCAGTCCCAGGCAAAACACATTGTCCCACATTGGCTGGGTGGGAGTATTTTTTGTTGTTTAAATATAAGGCTACACCATAACATAATGTCAAAGCCACAAAGGGCTTTTGATGCAAGGTGCTATGGGCGCCCAAGGCAGACCCCACACGTATGGGCATCGATCCCAAGGTGACCGAGGAGGTTGATTGAGTGGTGACAAGTGGACCCTACATAGGCATGGATCTCGAGGCAGGCAAGTTTTGTAGGAAATAGATGGCTTAACCAGTGAGTAGGTTTAGAGAGGATCGACAATGCGTGTGATTTTGCTAGGTGGAGATGATCGAGAGTCAAGCTTCACGAAATGGCGAAAAGCATCCGTGAAAAATGAAGTGTTAAAGACCCTGCAGGTTCAAGATGATCCGACGGTGCACGTGATTTCGCGGAGTGGAGATGCACACTGGATAAGCTTCGTGAAATGGTGAAAGGCAGATTGCAGTCCGGGTCCCGTTGAGGTGTCACTAATGCGGCGCATAGGTAGCGGTGATGTGGCATACGGGTGGTCGACACATGGCGGATGGATGAGGTGTCATCTAATATGGTGCCTAGTGGACCCTGTGAGCCAATCAGAGGTTGCCATGTGGCAGGGCACCAGGGCATAAAAAGAGCAAAAAATCAAAGTTAAAATCAAATTTAATATATAGTTTCAACTATATTAAAAATTCAAAAATTTAAATGATTGGAGGCACATGAGTGATTAATTCGCTCAGAGGCTTAGTTCTGGCCAAAATATGAAGTATTATATATTGTCGGAAAGCCCTTGAGATGATGAATGCAATTATGGAGTTAGTTTCAACAGACATGGGATATTTCAAGAGAATTTTCCATGGGAATGGAGAAAATATTTTTGCAGTTAGGGACAAAGGAGACACTTCGCAATTTCGGTTGCAGACCTAATCTTTTCCCTCTTCCTTCTTATTCCAATTTTCTTCTCATTGTAAGGGTTCCAGAAATTTGGGGGAGGGGCTCCATATTTTCATGGTTTCCATTTTTGAGTTCTCTTCAATATTGTATAGGACAAGATTTCTCTTTTGAGTAATAGAGTACTTTCTTGCTGTAGATGTTTTGCTACAGGTTCTTGTGTATGTAAGGCATGCACAAATTCACGTAGAATTTGTCTCTGAATGTATATCTCTTTGTTATAAATCGAAGCCTCAAGGAGGTTGAAGTTTGTCAATTTCAAGGAGATTGTTGTGGTTGGTTGTAGGCATTCTTCAAGGAAGAATTTAAATTTTGTAATAGATCATAGATAATGGGATATATATTTTCGGATCTGATGATTTTGTGAGTGAGCTGAGTAATGCATTTTTGTAAGGCATTAATGTTGGGATATTTAATGATGAAGGTGGATTTGCAATACATGCTTTCATTTGTAGTTTGATATATGACTCTATTGCCCTTGGATAAGGCACTAGTCTTGCAAGTTTGTGGACGTTTTTCAAATCAAACATATTAAAAGGTAAATCTATTTCCCTTTATGTTTAGGGGTTAATGTTCTATCCTTCCAAAGCTCTATTTCACCTATTATTTGTATAAGATCCAGCCCATCTATACGTGTTACCTAATTTGGTGAGCTTGTGGAATGGTTTGTCTTCTTTTATTGATGTCGTCATATGTGGCTAAATGAGTCTAATTCAATGCATCAAAGGTACACCCGCCTAGGTTTTGCAGAGCCTGAAGAGTAGAAGGATTCTGATCCTTGTTAGTTGGTCTAGTCAATCCTCAGAAATCATAGTTAAGGTTGGCTACCTTTCAAAATCTAGTTGTTGATTTTGTTATTCAGCATAAAAAGGAACCAACATGGTGATCTCTTCATTTTGGGCAAGGGTCATTTTATAAGTAGCCTTATTAGGTAAAGTGGTACTAGGGATCAAGTCAATATGGTGATTGATATCTCTTATTAGTGGCAAGGAAGCTGGTAATTCATCCACTACAATGCCCTTATATCTATCCAACAAAGTTTGGACTTCACTAGGTATGACATCTACCTTGTTTGTGGACAAAGATGATCCACACTTATTCCTGATAGTCAATGCAAATGCCTACCCCCCTTCATCCTTCAAGGACTTCAAAAAATATTTTTCTCCTACCATTATAACACTAGATCAAATATTCCTATCAAGCCCTTCATCCTATAGAGGTGTCAAAGTGAAAGAAGTGCCATCTTTCTCTATTACATATACATTTTTGTGGTCATCATGCTTGGCATTTCTATCATACTACCAAGGCCTTCCTAGCTATAAATGACAAGCATCCATAGGGATGATGTCAAAAATGATGTTATCATTGTAACCCCCAATGCTAAACTCCACCCAAACGTACTCATTCACTAAGATTTGTTGACCCTTTCTTAACCAAGGCACCTTATAGGGTGTGGGAGGAGGAAGTCTCTTCAATTTCAGCTTCTCAACTATTTCTAATGACACTAAATTGTCAATAGATCCAGAATCCACAATTACCTTACATATGTTACCATGTGACTTGCAAGTAGTCTATAACAAAGCCTTCCTTTGTGGTAGTTCCTTAGTGGTAGGTACCTTGAGGAGAGTCCTTCTCATCATCAGAATTTCACCAACTTTTAGGAGCAACATGTTGAGAGGGTGATTTTATGCTTTGGCAATCCTCCTCTTGTTCTATTTGTATTCTTCTTTCACCTCCATAGTCTCTTGAGGCTTGCTTGTTTGGGCACTTGAAGGCTGGATGGCCGAATCGGTTGCAATTGTAGAACCTCCTTGAGAATGCACTAGAGCCTCTTCCTTGACCATTGAATCTCCCCCTTCCATTTGGTCTTCTTCCTCTAAATTAACCCCTACCACTTGCCTCATTGCTTCATTCTTGCTAACTACTAGACTCACCTTTTTGCCCTTGGGGATGCCCCCTTTCTACAAATATACCTATTCCCCTAGAACTCTTTCCTCTTCCTCTTCCTTGATGCTCATGCTTCCTCTTCAAATTATCTTCTTCTGTACATGCCATTTGGAAACACTCCTCAACTATTTTAGGAGTGATTACACTTATCTCATCTTGGATGTTGAATCTTAGGCCATTCAAGTACCTAGCCACCTTTTCCCTCTCATTCTCCACATGACCAGATCTGATATTGTCTATGGAAATCCTCAGTATAGGGTGCAACATCCAAATCTCTTTGTTTCATGTTATGGAACTTCCTAAACACGTGTACTTTATAATCTGTAGGAAAGAACTATGCCTTCAACTTGGATACCATCTGATTCCATGAGTTTATCATTGATTTATTATTCTTCACCCTCTCTCCTTGTATGTAATTCCACTAGGTCAAAGCATATCCCTTCAACTTGGTTTTGGCAAACTTGACTTTCTTGTCCTCTGCCACCTCCTTATTTTCAAAGTAATTGTTCAAGGCATCCACCCACTCTATCACCTCTTCAACATCCATATTTCCCCCATACATTCCTAGGTCCATCTTCACATCAGAGGTCTCTCCTCTCATAGTCTTCAAATCATTAATAAACCTTCTCTATTCAAGAGCCATCTCCTCTTCTTGAGGTCTTTCAGGAGGGTTCCCACTTTCACCCTCTTCTTCTTCTTCTTCTTCAGGGTCACTCTCATCTTCATTCCCCCTTCTCCTCCTCTCTTTTTAAATGCTTCAAACTCCTCTCTTAGGGATTTCAACTCCCTAGCAACCATTGATCTAGCCTTTAGAGGCATCTTCTCTCCACAAGTTCAACCAACTTCTCTTTACACTTCTAACTTTCTTCTTCCCAATAAGAACCTTTTATCAGATACCAATTTGATGCAGAGGTGGGAGGATTCTTAGGAACTTCTACAAGTAGGTTTTCAAATCACCAAGGTAGGTAACCACAAAGGGAGATCTTTCTCCCATTTCACCTAACAAACCAAGCTTCCTATACCTAGGCAAATCTGATCCAACTTGGTGTGGGTTCACAAAATGCTTGGTTACTCAAAGGCAGACCTTTCAAACACTTTAGGGCATCAATACAAACCTTATACATGCATTTTTAATGGTCCCTAACATGTGGAATGATGAATCACTTCTCAACCATCCAAACCCCTATTAGACCTCTAAATTTGGGTTTGAGTATTTTGGGATACCCTTTTAGCCTTCCCACAATATACCAAATGTTTTAGATGGCTTTCTTTATAAATTTTGCCTCTTTTTTAGACTACTAATTTTGACAAGTAGGCCAATCAGTCCTCTTTTCCAAAGGAAGTTCCTCGCAAGTGAACACAAATCCTAAACCAATGGATCCAATAGGTTTCATCCATCACCAAAACAAAAAAAAAAACTATTTTTGAGTTCCCAAACTCTCAAGTTTGCAATAGGTTCACTCATACCTTCAATTTACCCCTCTTTACAAGCCTCTCACATAAAGATGCTAGGCTAAATTCACTTCAAACTTTCACTAGACCTGATCTTCCACCCTCTAACCACTTATGACATTGAAAATTCATAAAAAAACTCCCATTCCACCAAGGTTTAGTATTTTTCCACAATGAAATGGAGAATTAACTACATTTTTGTGTCAAAACCTTAGGTTAGGAGGGTTTCAAACCCGTTTTTCAGAAAACTATTGATATCACCCTTATTTATCAATGGAATTTGATAAAATCAAAGCCAAAATAAACTAGAATCAACCCTACTTGATACCAAATAGGTCTCAAGGAATAATGACCACATACAAAATAGTACAGTTATGAGAAACCCGTGAAATGGTAGAAAATAAGATTTTATTTACTTTGATTGCTTCCCAAGTTTTCCAACAGCCTTTCCTCTACCAAAAGGGAGGATTTTTTAAAGATTCTCAAATGTTTTCCAATGGTCCCTGATAAATTTTTAAATGGGTGATTGTTGATTTACATTCTTACATCTTTTTTTTGCATTAAACTTGCAATGTTGTAAAGCAACTTTTGCAGGATTCTTACAACTTCATCCAAACTTGGTCAAATGGCCCCAAATGAATTCAATTCAACCTAAACATTCTTAAAGAGGAAAAAATAATTTTTAATACAACAATAGTCACCCTAGGTGACACATTGACAACATTTGAAAAAAACATAGCAACATTTGCTCATATAGGCCTATTAGCCAACATGACCACTCAAGCAAATTTAAACTCATTACAAATGGTCCATGGGACCTTATTGGATATAAACATGGCATGAAACATGAAAAAAAACCTGGATAAGTCTTAGGGGTGCATGATAGCCATTAGCAACCATTGGGTGCTCCTGCACCATTCTTGACAACTATCGATGCATTGGTTACCTTTGGATTGAGTGTTTGTGTTTGGATATCAGTTGATATGAGACTTACCATTCATTATGATAGATTGTGTGGAATTATCTTTGGATGGCCTTTTCATGTCCAATTACAATGGCATGGTGAAGAGTGGGAGCATTCATGTATGAGATGGTGGTCATTTTGTTTCTTGTTGCAACACTTGGATTCCATGATGGTATATGTGCTAGAGGTATTTCTCCCTTCATCATGTTGTGCTCACTTATTGCCCCTTATGAAATGTATACAAAAAGTGGGAGATTGTGGGGAAAATAGGTGTTGTACACCTTGCATAATACTTTTTTAAATTGTAATATTTATTTATTATGTGGTTTTTCATGCATGTGTAATGTAACATTTATTTATTTGATGTTGCACATGAATGTTTAACATGTAGAGATTCCTAGGGAATATTCTCAGGACCACTTGATGAGTTCTATTGTAACATTGGGATATATTATATTGTATTTATTTAATATTGGAGAAATTAATTTAATAAAGTACCCAATATTAGATGCGGGGTCACGTGGGTAGGTAGCCCATGGTATTTGCACATGGTTTTGTAGCACATGGTTTTGATGTAAAACCACTTGGTGTTTTCACTAGCCATTTGGAGGAAATGATTGTTTTGCATTGATGTTTTGTCATTGATGTCAACACTATCTATTTTGGATGCTTTACCACCACTCTTCTGGTCCCGGTAGGTTGTGTAATTTCTAATTGGTTTGGATTTGGCATGAGCCAGTATGTTTTTGTTATGGAATTAGCTTATTCATGCTACTCATGTTCATATTCAGTCAGTTGGTTTTGGTCTGGTGATTGAATGCTATCCTGATGCTATCCTACTTGCTTGGAAGCTTGGTTTGTGGTTCCAGCGAGGGTTTCACCAACAGAGCTTTAATGAAGATCTTTGATGAAATGCATAAGTGGTGTTGGTGCAGCTTCTGGTGGAGATTCAGGATGCTGATGGTGATAATGTTCGAGACTTGGTGGATTGGGATCATTGCTTTAGCATGTGGACCTATATTGGATCACAGTTGATCTAGGTTATGGATCGACTTTAATGTAATGTGTGGATTGGATCTCTTGATTTGTTTCTGGGATGTCCTATAAGTTGGATATTATTTGTTTGGTCTAAGACCGATACATTTTGTAAGTATGTAATTGGTTTATTGTCTAGTGGTCGACCAGATTGTTTATGTCAAGGGTTTGTATATATATGTTGTAAGGTCTCATTGTAGATCATCATGGTCATAGGAATGCGATATGGATATGTAATGTGCGAATAATGTAATATCATCCAGGCAGAGGATTTGGTCGATCATTAGAGATTGAATTGGGTTTATGTAAGAGGATTTAGTCCTCCAGTATTGAGCTTAACTCAAACTGTACTCAGGCATAGGAGATGTTATCTTTGTAGTTTATTCCTTCTTCCAGATTGTATTCTAGATTTCTATGTAGTCATTGAGACTCCTTTTGTGATGAGCAGTGCACTCTAGGTTGTTGGCCTTCCTGCCATGGTTTTTCCCTTTACCAGGTTTTCTACGTATAAATATTGGTGTCATGTGGATGGTATTTATTCTTTGATTATTGTTTATGATTAATTGGTTTGTTTGTTATTCTGGTATTAATGTTTTGGGTTTTGATATTAAATTTTTAATTGCTAATGGTTCCGATAATCTGTGACAACTAGTTCACCCCCCCTCTCAGTTGTCTTCTAGTTATTTGAATTGTCTAACAATTGGTATCAGAGCTCTGGTCCCTTCTATAGAAATATTAACTGCTTGAGGAAGATCCTATGGCAACTAACAATTCAAGTTCATCTAGTTTATCTAGAGCTATCTTTCGGAGAGATATTCCTAGGCTTGATGGAACAAATTACATAGTATGAAAGATTCAAATGGAGACTCATCTGAGATGTCTCGGTAAGGAGATTTGGAAGATCACACAAAATGGTTTTACACCTCATAATCGGGCATCTATAAATTCTCCTCCGGAAAAATTGGATAAGGATCTTGAGAGTGATTGTAGAGAAAGAGAAGCCCTCTTGTGTGCACTTTTTGATCAACAAATAATAGGATTAATCAACAAATCATCTGAAAAGGCTATATGGGATAAGCTAGAGATACTTAATGAATGTGACCCTACTATGAAGATTGTTAAACTTGATGGTTACCGGGTGAGATATGAAAACCTGAAGATGGAAGAATATGAAAGGATTACTGCATTCATGGAAAGGGTAAATGAGATTGTTATGGGAATTCAATGTTGTGGTGGAACTCTGAGTGAAGATGAAATTATTTCTAAATTTCTGAGAGCCCTACCACTAGCTTACAAGATGAAGGCTACTACAATTAATGAATTGAGAATAATGGCTAATACTTTTGTCAATAGAGATACCTTGGTTAGGAAATTATCTTCTTTTGAGCTTGAAGAATTTGGACCTTCTGGGGCTTTGACGTCTGAACTTGATTTTCATGCATTTGTATCATCAACCATTAATAAAGAATGGAAAGATTTATAATAAAAGGAATTAGATGATATGAAGAGAGAAGATGATGAGTTTGAGAACTTGAAGCACTATTTTCTAGAAGAGTACCTAAAGGACCGATAGGAAGTAAGTATGAAGGAAAAACACCTTTTAAATGTTTTGCATGTAATAAGATTGGTCATTTTTCATGTAGATATCCTGAAAGGAATTCAAGATTTGAAGAAAGAGTTAGAATATCTTTTAAGCCTAACCCTAGATATCAAAACTAGTATAAGTATAGGAAAAATAGAGACAAATCATGCTACATAGCAGATGAGGAAGGTGTTACTAATTATGATGATGAACCGACAGAAGACTCTTCTAGTGGTTCTAGCAATGGGAAGGAATGGGTATTCTTGGCTATCAAGGAAGATGTTTCGGCACTGGAAGAGAATGTACCTAAAGAGAAGGTACTTGCTGCTAAAATTGAAGATAAGAATGAATGGGTAATTGACAGTGGATGTTCACATCATATGACTACAGATAAAAGGAAGTTTCCATCTTTGCAAGAAATTAATGGTGGTCTGGTTAGATTTGGAGATGACAAAGCATGTATGATCAAAGGAAAAGGAACTATATCACTGGATGGTAAGAACAATACTGATAATGTTTATTATATTGAAGGTTTAAGGCATAATATTTTGAGTGTAGGAAGAATGGTGGACAAGGGATTTCAATTATATTTCAAGGATGGAAAATGCAAAATCATTAACAAATCTAGTTTGGAGATTGCAACCGGTACACAGACAAAAGGTAATATATTTCATTTGAATTCCAGTAAGAAGACATGTTTGATGGTACAAATTGATGAGAGTTAGCTATGGCATAAAAGACTGTGTCATGTAAATTTTGATTACATTGTAAAGATCAGTTCAACCAAGGCAGTTATAGATATACCTAAGATTGTGAAGCCCTATAATCCGGTATGTAAAGAATGTCAAATGGGTAAATAGGTTAGAACCTCTTTTAGGAGTATACAAGATAAATCTAATGATGTTCTTGATCTTATTCATACTAATTTGTGTGGCCTTGCTAGAGTTAAAAGTTTTCAAGGTGATAGATATTTCATGCTAATCATTGATGATTATTCTAGAATGATGTGGGTTACTTTTCTAAGGGAGAAATCTGAAGCTTTTGAAAATTTTAAAATCTTTAAAGCTAAAGTTGAGATAGAGACAAGATTGAAGATTAAATGTTTGATGTCAGATCATGGTGGATAATTTACATCTGGTAATTTTAATAACTTTTGTGAGAAGCATGGTATAAGGAGACAATTTTGTGCTCCCTGGACACCTCAACAGAATGGAGTTGTGGAAAGGAAGAACATAACTATCTTGGATGCTACTAGAATAATGATGATGGAAGCTAGTATACCTCATATCTACTAGAGAGTCGCAATGAGCAGAATGGTTTATACATTCAACAGAGTACATATCAAAGGAGAAACCGATAAGACACCTTATGAATTATGGTTTGGAAATACACCTACAGTTAAACATTTTAGAATCTTTGGTAGTAAATGTTATATTAGGAGAGATGATATCATTGGAAAATTTGATCCTAGATGTCATGAAGGCATATTTCTTGGTTATTCTAATGAAAGCAAGGCATATAGATATTATAACAAGAGATTATAGAGAATTGTGTAGAGTGCTAATGTCAAGGTGGATGAGTTGAATAAATGTCAAATCAGAGTTTATGAGAAAGAACTAGCGGTGGAAATGATTATATCTGAATCAGTAGCATCTTTACCCGAATGGAGTGTTGAACCAGTTACTCCAGTAGTATCAGAAAATTCAGCACTAACCAAAGAACCGGGAAGAGGAACAAAGAGTTAGAAGACTCCTAGGTATGTGAGATTGAATCATTCAGAAGATCATATCACTGGGAATAAGAACAATGGAATGATGAAAAGAAGAAGACTCAAAACTAATGAGGTATGTTTAATTTCTCAAGTTGAGCCGACATCAGTAATTGAAGCATGTAAATATGAATATTGGTTGAAAGCTATGGAAGAATAATTGGATCATATTGAGAACAATAACACATGGACTTTAGTTCCCTGACCTAAAAATAAGAATGTTATTGGAACTAAATGGGTATTTAGGAATAAATTGAATGAGGATGGTCAAGTTGTAAGGAATAAGGCTAGATTGGTTTGTAAAGGATATTATCAGAAGGAAGGAATTGATTGTGGTGAGACTTTTGCACGTGTAGCTAGGATTGAAGCTGTAAGATTATTTCTTGCCTATGTCGCCCATAAAAACTATAAAGTTTATCAAATGGATGTTAAGTGTGCATTTTTTAATGGGGATCTTGATGAGGAAGTTTATATT
Source organism: Cryptomeria japonica (assembly GCF_030272615.1). Taxonomy (NCBI): domain Eukaryota; kingdom Viridiplantae; phylum Streptophyta; class Pinopsida; order Cupressales; family Cupressaceae; genus Cryptomeria; species Cryptomeria japonica. Next base: position 481,964,363 of record NC_081408.1, on the reverse strand, counting down.
GAGAAACTTGATGGTTTTTCACTTTGAGATGATACAAACATGGTTTGCAATTTAAGGAAAGCTATATATGGATTGAAATAGCCACCTAGAGCTTGGTATGCAAGGTTGGATAAATATCCTTTGAAGCTTGGTTTTACTAAGGGTAATGCTAATAGTAATTTAATTATAAGGTCACTAATGATGATATTCTGATTATTGAAGTATTTGTTAATGACATCATTTTTGGAGTTGAAAATAAGTTGTGCATGGAATTTTCTAAGAATATGGAGAAAGGATTCAAAATCTCTATGATTGGGGAAATGAAATTTTTCTTAGGTTTGCAGATTGCTTAGACTAATAAAGGTATTTTCATCTATCAAACTAAGTATTCTAGGGAATTGTTGAAGAAATTTGGTATGGAAGACTTTAAACCGGTAAGTACTCCTATGGTTACAAGTGATAAATTGACAAGGAAAGATGTTTTTGCACCGGTAAATCCTACAAGATACAAATCTATGACTCGAGGTCTAATTTATTTGACTCAGACTAGACTTGACATAATGAATGTTGTTTTTATTGCATCTAGATTTCAGAGTGATCTTAGAGAAAATCATGAGAGTGCAATGAAAATAATTTTTTGATACTTGCAAGGTAGATCAAAATATGGTTTGTGGTACCCTAAGGATGATGAATTTACTTTATGTGCATATACAGATGTTGTTTGGGTTGGAGATGTTGATGACTGGAAAAGTACTTCTGGTGGAACTTTCTTTCTTGGAAAGAAGTTGGTTTCATGGATCAGCAATAAATAGTCATGTACTTCTTTATCTACTACTGAAGTTGAATATGTTGCTGCTTTTACTAATTGTACATAGGTTCTATGGATGAAGCAAATGTTGAAGGATATCAAAGTGCATTGCACTGGACTGGTAGTTATTCACTATGATAACTCTATTGCTATTGACATATCAAAGAATCCAATATTTCACTCTAAGACAAAGCACATATTATCAAGTATAACTTTTTGAAGGAGAAGGTGGAAGAAAATGAAGTTAGACTGGTTTATGTGAACACTAAAGAGAAGATTGCAGATTTTTTTACTAAACCTTTTCCTAATGAACCATTTGAGTACCTGAGAGATAGGTTAGGGGTTTCTACCCCTCCGACAGAGAACTGATTGATGCTTTTTGGCATCAGTCTAGTATGTATTATTAGAGATATTATTCATTCTGGCACTGATGTGAGGATACTACTACTCTGAGGGAGTAGTTAGCTTTGTGTTTCAGTGGTTTATATTTTTGCTTTGATATTTATGTTAGATTTCTAACATTGATGTCAAAGGGGGAGAGATATTATTGTGAAAAACTGAAAGAGTTGTATACATTAGGGGGAGAGATATATGTGTAATTTAGAGCTTTACAGAGATATCATTCATAGGGGGAGTTTGGTCTTTGTTTTAGAACTTCATTGCTATATCTTTATCTGGGAGATTGTTGGTTGTCTTCCATTGGGGAAGACTTGTTTGGCATTTCTTGGCACTTGGATGTTTTCACATCTAGTGTTGCCATCAATTCCAAAGGGGGAGATTGTTGGCCATTTGGAGGAATTGATTATGTGTTGCATTGATGTTATGTCATTGATGTCAACACTAGCTATTTTGGATGCTTTACCATCACTCTTTTGGTCCTAGTAGGTTGTGTTCTTTTTGGTTGGTTTGGATCTGGCATAATCCAGTATGATTTGGTATGTTTTGGTTATGTATTTGGCTTATTCATGCTACTCATGTTCATATTTAGTCTATTGGTTTTGGTCTCGTGATCAGATGCTATTCTTCTTGCTTGGAAGCTTGGTTTGTAGTTTTGGCGAGGTTTTCACTGGCTGAGCTTTGATAAAGATCTTTGATGATATGCATAAGTGGTGTTGGTGCAACTTTTGCTAGAGATTCAGGATGCTGATGGTGATCATGTTCAAGACTTGGTGGATTGGGATAATTGCTTTAGCATGTGAACCTATATTGGGTCCTGGTTGATCTAGGTTATGGATAGGCTTAATGTAATGTATGGATTGGATCTCTCGATGTGTTTCCGAGATGTCTTATGAGTTGGATATTATTTGTTTGGTCTAAGGCCAACATTTTTTGTAAGTATGTAATTGGTTTATTGTCTGGTGGCCGGCCTGATTGTTTATGGTCGAGGGTTTGTATAAATATGTTGTAAGATCTCATTGTAGATCATCATGGTCATAGGAATGGGATATGGATGTAATGTGCGAATAATGTAATATCATTCAGGCAAAGGATTTGGTCGATCATTAGAGATTAAATTGGGTTTATGTAAGAATATTTAGTCCTTCGATATCAAGCTTAACCAGAACTGTACTTAGGCATAGGAGATGTTATCTTTGCAATTCATTCCTTCTTCTGGATTGTAGTCTGGATTTCTATGCAGTGAGTGAGACTCCTTTTGTGATGAGCAGTGCACTCTAGGTTGTTGGCCTTTTTGCAAGTGCAAGCCCCTCAATTGTAATTCACATACTTACTGCAAAAGTATTATCTGACTATGGGTAGGCTTCCCACCATGGTTTTTTCCTTTACCGGGTTTTCCATGTATAAATCTTGGTGTCATGTGGATGGTATTTATTCTCTGATTATTGTTTATGCTTAATTGGTTTATATGTTGTTTTGGTATTTGGTTTAAGAATTCTGGTATTAATGTTTTGGGTTCTAATATTAAAGTTTTAATTGCTAATGGTTTCGGTAATTTGTGACAACTGATTCACCCCCCCCCCCCCCCCAGCTATCTTCTAGTTATTTGAACTATCTAACCATTTTGTGGGAGCTTATGTTTATAAAAGCAACCACAAGCATAGTTGTTTGGGTTATTTAGTAAGCCAAGTTATCTAGGTTTAGTATTTGTGGAGTTTGGAAGCATGGCATGGGATGTGTGGTTACATGCCTGTTCACATGGGGTACTTGTTGATGGCTTGTTGATGGGTGGGTTTCAAAAGATTTCACAGTTGTATTGTAATGGTGTATTGCTGAATAATACATGGTGATGGATGCTTTTGGAGGATGGGGTTTCCCCTCATGATGGTTTTCCCAAGATATATATTGTTAAAATCTAAATTTTGTTATGTGGATTATATGTGATTATTTTGTTAAAATAGGAATTTTGTTATGTGGAAATTGTCATAAAGTTCACTGCAAGTTTACTTACAGTTTGGGCTTTGTTTTTGCTTCTTGGTTTGACCTCAAGGGAGAAAATAAGGATAAGGATTTCTAAAAATTATTACATCAATGTTAGGGGGAGTATTTCAGTTTCTTGTGATATTTCAGTTTATAATCTGATGTGATGTACTCATTGGGATAAATAGCTTCAATTGAAGGTAGAGCTATTAAAATTTGTGTTCATTGTCCTTGATTTCAAAGGGGAAGAGAATTTAGTATAGTTCCCATTGTCCTTGATGTCAAAGATATAGATTGAGTTCAATTATCTTTTTTATTGATGGCACACAAGTGTTCCCATCAATGACAAAGGGGGAAAATGTCAGAAACTTGAGTCGTTGTTCTTTGTTGTCATTGATGTCAACTAGTCTTGTGTTATCATTGATGTCAACCTATGTAGTGATATCATTGATGTCACTATGTGAGTGCTCTAGTATTGTTGGTTTGTCTAGTGAATATGTTGAAATAATAGTGTAGTGGAAGTTTTAATATGTAGGAAAGAGTATTTATGTGTTCTAGTATATTGGAGATGTTGAAGTGTTTCTGCAAGGATGATGTAGTGGAAGTTTCAATATACAAGAAATAGTAATTATTTAAGAAAGATTTTTTTAATGTCTCAATGGAATAATATCTTGCATTCCTCCAGTATGTGAAGATTATGTGTTACATTGTCTACGTTCTATGTATATTGCACTAATAGATTTGTAGGTCCTCTATTGCTCAAATGAAAAATTTGGTTGTTGTTTCTTATAATAAGGTTTTCTCTCAAAACATTTCCAAAGAATGCATGATGGCTTCCAAATATGTGTATTCATTTTTGGTTTGGAGGACATGTTCATGTGATTTGGGTCATGTTCCACTTCAGTTTTTGGAGGATGATTTGATTAGCAAGTGAAGTTACGATGTTATGAGCTCTATGTTGTCCGCAGATCTGGTTTCCAATTAACTATGGTGTTGCATCCTACTTGGATCATAGTCTTTTATTCAGAGTTTTCTTTAGAGGATGATTCTAGTTAGTTTTTTTGTGTCTCACCATTTTTTTTTTGGGCCAACTAGTTAATATACTTTAAGGTTTTTTCTACCTGTTTCGATGTCAACTTTGGAAGATATATTAGAGTGTCTAATTCCTTAGAATCATTCGAAATGGATGTGTTGTGATGTTTTGGGGTCCTCTTTATCTCCTAGAGTGGATCACGATGATTTTTATTGGTCCAGGTGGCCAAATTAATGTAATATTGTTTATTCTACCTGTGGATGACCTAGTTAAGTGTTTTAACAGTTAATCTAGTATATAAAGGAGTGTAGATGTATGCATGAAGGTATGGAGAGAGCGTGAATTGGAAAGAAACATATATTGGTGGTTTGCAAGTATATTTGATATTGAGGTTGTGTGAAAGTTAATTGTGAAGAGTTTAAATGATATTATTTTCTATATGATAGAGTTTTAAGATAGAGTTTGAAGTCATATATGTTTGCCATGATCTTGGTCACTTGGCATAGTGGTTCAAGGATAATTGTATGATCAAGAGATCCTATTTATTTTAGTTTCCTTTCTCTTCCAGAAGATAGTGAGTTTCTTGGCATCTTTTGGTATCTTCTCATGAAATAGTGTGTTTCAAATCTACAAGTCATTTGTATCTTTCCCTAAGGTTGTGCGCCTTAGTTCTAAAAGTCATCTCAGAATTTTGTTTCAGAGGAAACATTGTAATAAATTATCTTCATATTGTGAGTTTGAATCTCATTATGGTCTTTCCATGCTTTGGTTTTCCATGTAAATCTGTATTCATGTGTTTGTCATTCTTTATACTTTCATAATTTATTACTATTGTGACTATATTGTTGTGGTTTAAATTTTAAAGATAAAAACTTAAGCACTTTTTAGGTCCAAACAAGTGTATGATAATATGAGTATGAGTATGAATACAAGAATATGAGTATGAGGAAAATATTATGATAATATTCCTTTAGGGTTAGGGTTATTCTTTGTTAGCTGACTTTGTTTGTTGCCCTAAAATTACATGTTATAAGCGGTTGGAATGTATAAGGCATTGTAATGGTGTTGTACCTATTTACTAGGTAATAAAAAAATATTGGATGACTGTATAAGGCCATCTTGGGTAAACCATGTTAAATCTTTGTGTTATTTTGTGTTGTGTTTTTCTTCATCTTTGTGTATTCAAATGTGCATATAATTTTTAATTTGTATTTGCTCCACATCTGCCCAAACCCTAACGATTGCTATCAGAGCCGTGCATTTCTGTAAATTGGCAGAGACTTTTATATTTGAGTGGGAGAAATAGAAGAAACCAAATTCAAGGTCGAGAAGTTCAATTACTAGAATCATCAGTTATGGAAAATTTAGATGGAGGATTACCTATATCAAAAGGATTTGTGATGACCATTAGAAGGAAAGACAAAGAAATTGATTGCAATGTTAGATGAAGATTAAGATATTCTAGACAGAAAGGTACTGGGAACCATTCAGTTGTGCCTTGCTCTACTAATCATTTTCACATCCATAATCACCTTGATTAGGGATCGGTCAACTCTTTACCATAAATGGCTTTCACATCACATCCTCTAAAATTTAAATGCCACCAACTTTGGCTCTTCCAAGGAATTTCAAATTCCTTGAATCTCTTGGGTCTCCCACTTTGTCCTCTCAATCCTCTTCCACCTTCCTTCAATCCTATCCCTCCATTCATAATTGATCCTAGCCATCCATTTTGGGCCCCTCTAATATATAAATTAGAGTCCCCACTCCTCACAAATTATCCACCTTTTGAGTATTGTCATGCTACTACTTTGAGCTTCAAAATCCAACCATAACACCCTCTTTATGTGAAAATATTACCACAGCTAATCCATCCTTCATCATCCAATCACTATCCTTTTTGTTGTGTATCTTGGAGAGAAATCCACATTTCCCTATCTCAAGGAGAAAATCAAGTGGAACATTGGGTGTGCACCACTTCAAGCTTAATCGAAGGATGTGAGAAGAAGGTATAAGGTAACTTGTTTATTTTAAAATCTTTTATTGTATTTCATAAAAAATTTATGCAATTAACCTTTACTTCCATTTTCTCTCTTCGCATGACACATGTGACCAAACTATAGATTTATCAACATGTACACCATCAAAGATAGGTTTCCTATTATAGTCATTGATGATTTATCAGATAAATTTAATGGAGCTATGTTTTTTAAAGTTAGATCTTAGATCAAATTATCACCAAATTTGAATTAAGGAAGAAGACATTCACAAGATATCAAACTTATGAGGGCCATTATGAGTTTTTAGTGACGCCTTTTTGTCTTACTAATGCACCATCTACATTTCAAGGTTTGATGAAATCCATATTTAAGAATTTTTTTAGGAACTTTATATTAGTTTCCTTTGATGATATATTAATTTATAGCAACACATGGGAAGAAAATGTACATCATATTGATACAACACTACAATTTATTCAAGCTATATGCAAAGTGTTCCAAGTGTGGGTTTGGTCTCCAGGAGGTGGAGTAATTGGGACATATAGTTTCATATCAAGGAGTAAAGGTGGATTCTAACAAAAGTAATGATATTTTGGAATGGCCTATTTCTAAAACCATTAAGAAATTTGGGGTTTTTTTTGGGTTAAATGGGTACTATAGAAGATTTGTGCAGTATTATGGTTGTATAGTAGCACCTCCCATGAATTTATTCAAGAAGGATTATTTTCAATGGAATGAGTTAGCTAATGCAACATTTGAGAGATTGAAGGAGGCTATGTACACTATTGCAATTCTTGCTACTCCAAATTTCACCAAGGATTTTATTGTGGAATGCGATGTTGTTGGCAATTGACACTCAATCGGTTGGTTTCACTGTGTTGTCATTAATGGAAACATGGTATTGTGTTCGGATTTCATGTTCTATGGTGTACCGACAGGCACTTCACAGATACTACACTAACAGGACAGAAGGATTTCTTTGTTCATCGATAATGCAAGCCGACATGGTCTAGTAAAGGTTATCAGTATTGGAGGCTGACATATCTTGGATCCAGCATCGACAATCGATTTTAATGTTTATGTATGTATATTATTGAGTTGGCATGTAAAATGATATTGTATATATCTTTTTAAGCCAACATAAGGCATGAAAATTTGTATAGGGTATATAGGACAGGTTGATAGATCATTTTCATATAGATATGAGATATATATGAGAGAGACATGAGATAGGATATTATGGATATGCAAATGTAATATGATGTGAAATAGTTCAGAGAGATTATGTATGTAAGGAAATTATTGTAAGGTTTATTCTGGTAAAGGGTTTAGGGATTCAGACCAAAATAGATAGAGCTTAAACTATAATTGTATACTAGCATAAAAGATGCTATCTTAGCAGTTCACACTTATCTGGATTGTAGTCCGGAATTTTATGTAGTCAGTGAGGCTCCTTTTGTGATTGAGAAGTGTGCTCTAGGCTGTAAGCCTTCCTGCAAGTGCAGGCCCCTCATATTTTTTAATATCTCTTCATATGGCCAATGGATTGATATTATGGGTCACAAATCCCACCATGGTTTTTCCTCTTTGAGGTTTTCCACGTATAATCTATGTTATGGTTCTCATTCAGGTGATTGGCTTATTGGTTGCTTTACTTCTTTCAATTTTGTATGTACTGGTATACCGGTTGTTGTATGCATGTTTTAATAAAGCTAAAAACTATCATTTCGATATCACACTGATTCACCCCCCACTCCCAGTGTTATTGGTTTCCAACAATTGCTATCAGAACCTTGTGCATCAGAGGAGGTTTAACAGCTTGAGGAAGATCCTGAAACCAAAATCCATGGATATGGATTTGGACAAGCAACTTGAGATGGCACTTGAAGATTATGATGCTGAAAGGTTGAAGAACTTAAAGCTATAGGATGAAATGAATTCTTCTAAGGAATTCATTCTTGTCCTACAAGAGAGGCTATCATCTATTCAAGCTAGGAGGAAGGAACTTTTGCAAAGTCAGGATGATGAAGAGAAAGATGCACTTAAGGAACAATGTTAGAAATTGAGTTAGGAGAACATGGTTATGAAGAGTGAAATGCAAGTTATAACTATGAGGATGTCTAAGGAAATTGAGGACAGAAAGAAGAAGGAAGAAAATCTTGCTATATCATTGAAGAATAGATTTGAAGAATATGGCAGGTTGGTTCATCAAAATGATATGTTGAGAACTGATTTGGTACAATCCTAGAGTAATGAACAAGAGCTTGAGAGACAAATGATAATTCTGAGAGAAGATTTATTTAATGCAAGTGAGTATAAATAAAAAATTCAAGATTAGCTCAGCACGGCTAGATGAGTTATTAAAGAGACAAAGACAGATTGGAGATTCCAGTGGACTTGGATTTGAGCAAGGACAAAGTTTCGGTACTACTAATGAAGATCAAAACCATAAGGCACCAGTAAGGCAATTTAATGCTTATAAATTCAATGGTAGATGTTTCGTTTGCAATATATTTGGTCACATGGCTAGGAAATGTAGAAATAGAGTAAATCAAAACCCTGATTCTGCTCCCGGTAAATGTTCTAAGTGCAATAAGTTTAGTCATAAAACAAAAGATTGTAGAGTGAATGTTAAATGCTATGCTTGTGGAAAATTTGGACATATGGATAATTAGTGCAGGTCAAGCAATTTCACCAGTTTTAGCAAAGCAATTCAAAAGAACAATGTTACATGTTATGCATGTAATAAGGATGGACATATTGCTAGGTTTTGAAGAAGCAAAAATCCATCGGTTAGTAATGGAGGATCAAATGAGAAAGGAAAAGAGAAGGTTAGTGAAATCCGGCAAGATCCTACTCAAAGATGGGTTAGAAAGACTGAAGAACAATCATCAGATGGGAATGTCCAAGTTACTTATCTGGCAGAAGAGGTTTCTCCTACACTGACAGGTAGCTCATCTGATAACTGAGGTAGATGTCTTAGGGGTAGGAAAAATTCATGAAGATGTTGCATATGCCTTGGGAAGAGGTTCTGGAAGATGCTCCAGATGTTGGAGATGATCATCCAACATGGATATATTCTGAGTGAGATCTGGTATCTTTCACCAACATTCATTTATCTCAATGGAAGATTAGGGTTTTTTTAAAGGCTAAAAGGCCGAATACACTTCATTGTTAATCACCTTGCATTCAGAGTGACTTCAGAATGATTTAGAGAGACTAATTGTGATCAAAGGCAATTTAGAGCAATCAGATTTCTTCTTGAGCAATCTCACCAGCATATGGAAGAATTTGTTGGAGGTTTTCACTGAGAGCGATCAAAAGGTATTTATCTTTAAGAATGGAAGTGAGATCATCATTTATTCCTATATTTGTTGCAAACCCGACTGTAGTAGAGGTCAAGGACTACCCCAGGCCAATTTTCAAGTGGTATTTGCATGTGGATACCCTGAAAGATTCGGTTGGAACATTTTATCATGTTCCAAAGGGAGTTTTCTATGTAGAGGATGTTAGGGCATATATTTGCTATCACATTGAGGACTTGGGAACTTAAAAAATTAAGGGCATGTACATGAGTGAGCTGATGGGAGAATCTAGAAAGATCGAACCAGCATACAAGCATATTGAAGACCTAGGGTTTACCGACATTCTGGATATTCCAGAATTTGAGGATGAGATAATCAAATGTCTTAAGCAGAGTACATGGGGAGTTTGTATGGCTGAATAGACCTTACAAAATCACCAAGGAAGCCATCCAGGAAATCGTTGGTTTACCATTGGCTGGACAACATCTAGATAAGAAGGTCTTAAATGATTTAGTGAGGAAGATCACCACCGCGACATCTGACAAAAGATCCATGAAAGTGAGAACTATCACCGACATGGACATCAAATTTGGTACCATGATCATTGAGTATAAGGTAACTCAGTCAAACCGACTAAATTTTGTTTCCAGTTCATGCATTTTGGCTACATACAAAATGATGAGAGAGAATGTAAAATTAGATCTATGCAGTTGGATGCTAGATGAGTTGTTAATAAATCTAGGGAAGATTAAGGGTGAAAAGAAGGGTGCATTCTGGTATGGCAACTTGATAGTTTTCCTGATGTTATATTTCCTAAATGATACACCCAATTCTGGTAAGAGACAATGGAATTTTGACATCCCAATAGGAAGACAATTGAAACAGTCAATTGCTACTTTAGGAAGCCAGAGAGATGATAAGGTGTGGGGATATTTTAAAGCATTCCAAAAATCTATGAGGGCTAGGGTATGGGTACCTGAACATGTGCTTTATAGAAAAGAAGGATGAGACACTCATGGAAGCAATTAAGACCTGAAAGATTTGGATTTAAGAAATGGGCTATGAGGTGGATACAGAGATTCTTGGTGCCTATGCATAAATGTTGATTGATGCACCAATTGATGAGGTAGAGAAGCCTTGTGGTACTGCACATCGGAAAACTCAAGTGGTTGAAATAGAGTTCAACTGGAAGAAAAGAGAGAATCGAGAAGGAAAAGCAAGCAAATTCATGCAGAAGGTCTCAAAGGATATCAGAGCACTAATTGATGTTCACTTGGAAAAAGGTAGAAAGAGGAAGGATCTTGGAGTTCATATTGAGCCTGTTACTGCAGAATCAGAATCTGAGGATGACACACCATTTTCATTTAAGAGGGTTGTTAGGAAGAAATAAGAGGAAACAAAGGCATAACCTAAGAAGCAACTAGTTAGGAAGGTTAGAATCAAAATACTAGAATAGAAGCAAGCACCAAAAGCTACACCTACAACTACATCTGGTACTGCAAAGAGGAAGAAGAAGGTTGACACTGATTCCGGTAAGGTTCCACCTAAAACTTGTGTAAAATTAGTAGATGAAACCACTAAAGATGGCATGTTGAAGAATGTTCAATTTTACTATGATCACTTAGAAGAGGATGAACAAAAAGAGGTAGAGGAAGTAGTCCTATTATACTTGGATATTTATAAGAAATCCTTAATAGAAATAGAAAATCAAATACCGGTTGAGTTGTATAACATGTTAGATGCTGGAAGACTGTTAGCTATGCAAGAGGATAAACATATTAAAATTCAAGAGCTATTATCTATTTGTGTTACTATTACTCCTAATGAAATGGAAAAGACAATTGAGGTGGCAGGCATATAATTTTTCAATAGAAAACATAGGATTACTAGTGTGATGCTAGGGAGAGTAAATGAAATAATAAAGGAGACTAAAAAAGAATGGGTTAAATTTCTTGGAGAAAATAGGGGATTCTTTACTTCATTGGAAACCAAGACAAAAACTATAGATGCCTTGGTTGAAGGAAAAGGAAAGGGGATTATGGGTACTTGACCCTCAATTTTGAAAAATATTAAGATAGTGGAAATTGAGCCCCTGGTAAATACAGATGTACAGACAAATATTGAGATGTCAGTTAATACAGAAAGTGAACAAGCTAATATTATATAGGATACTAATATTGAGGATAATTTTCCTTCGTATACAAATGTATAGGTTGAAGTTATTGTTCTTACAGAGGAACCAACAGTTACACAGACTGCACCAAGTGGTGAAGCCACCAGTGCAAGTGAGGACGTTATAAAGGATAAACCTTCAGAAGAGAAGGCAAGGAAATCTGATAGGGAACTGGTTATTGGTCCATCATTATTGTCAATTGACACTTCATAGATAGAAAAGAAAAACATCACAGAGATGAGTCCTATTGAACTGATGAATATGGCAGCACAAAAACTGATAAAGGAGGGATCCATAGATAAAGGGATTATAGATCAATTAATCATTGTTCTACACAAACTTGTCCCAAAGTGTAAGATTGAAAAATAAAATGAGACCATCCGACAATATTAAGGTAATCACTGAGAATATTTCAAAGGATTTTCAATCCTTACAGCAAATTCGAAACCGACAAGCACTAGAAAGATTTACTCAGGCTAAGAGAGCTACATTTGATCAGGTAATTGAAACTGAGAAGAAAAAGATTGAGGAGAAGCTGATCCTAATAGAAAACTCTTTGAAGCAATGTAAAAATATATATAAGGTATGTTGTAACACTGAAATTCTTACAGCTAATATGGATAAAAAGACAAAAGAGATTAAGGAGAAAATTGCGAATATAGCTAGCTCTTTTGATGGATTGATTTCATTAACTACATCAATTGATGGTCAAATTTTGATTTTTGAGAACCAAATTTCTATTCTTGAGAAGGTAAGAGACAAAATAATCAAAAGAGCTAGATGTCTGAGAGGCTTGGTGAGTCCCCAGTTGGATTCATTCAGTGTACACAAGAAAGAATGCATGGATATTTTGGGAAAGCCCACACCAACAGAGGTAAATGAGAAAGAGTATTTTGTACATTTATTGAGCGGACTTGTATCTATTTCTGGCACATTCAAAACTGACTGGGATACTTATCTAGAGTTATTGGTGAAGGCTTATCCAGAAATTTTAAAATTTGTCAAGCTCCGGTAAAACATTTTTGGGGATATTCATTGTATAGTTCTTATTCTTTGACATTCCTTCTACAATTTTGATGGCATTGATGTCAAAGGGGGAGTAGTATAGATGTGAAAAAGAATAAAAGGATTTGTATACATTAGGGGGAGCTATGAAATTATGGAGTTATGAAGTTTTGGAGATATGGAGTATTTTGCATATTCAGATCAAGGGGAGCAGGGCAAGATGAAACCAATAGATGAAACCTTGACCATTTTTCACATGAGTGTTGCCATAAATTCCAAAGGGGGAGATTGTTGGAAATTGAAACTCAATTGGTTGGTTTCACTATGTTGTCATTGATGGCAACATGGTATTGTGTTCTGACTTCATGTTCTATGGTGTACCGACAGGCATTTCACAGATACTACACCGACATTGATAGGATAGAAGGATTCACCAACAATGCAAGGTGACATGGTTTAGTAAAGGTTATCGGTATTGGAGGATGACATATCTTGGATCTAGCATTGACAATTGATTTTAATGTTTACATATTTATGTTATTTGGCCGACATGTAAATTGATATTGTATATATCTTTGTAAGCTAACATAAGGCATGAAAATTTGTATAGGGTATATAGGACAGTTTGATAGATCATTTTCATATAGATATGAGATATATATGTTAGAATAACTGGTGGACAACTGAGAGGGGGGGTGAATCAGTTGTTAAAAAATTATATTAATTAAACCACTTTATAACCTTTAACCAGAGTACATAAACATTGAATACTGGAATAACAGAAACAAATATCGGTAAGCAATAAAACTTAAGAATGAAATAGAGAATTAACACAATGCAACCATACCACATAACACCATGATTTGTAAGTGGAAAATATAGTAAAGGGAAAAACCACGGTGGGAATCCTACCCATAGTCAGATAATACTTCTACAAAAAGTATGTGATACAATAAGGGGTCTGCACATGCAAGAAGGAATAGTGCCTAGAGCATACTGTTCATTACAAAGGAGTCTCACTGACTATAGAGAGGTTATAACCACCTCAATATAATTAGACAACAATCCAAAAGAATGAATTTCCAGTGATAGCATCTACCATGCCTGATTACAGTCCCGAAGGCCTTTGACCTCTTACATAAATCCAATTCAATCACCTATGATCAACCAAATCTCCTTCACATATGATTTTTCATTCCATGACCATGACCATGATCTACAATGAAATCTTACATCAATTTATACAAACCCTAAGGCCTAAACCAATTAGGTCAGCCACCTAAAAGATATTACAATAAGATCATTATATACATCCATATTACAATGATATGCCATGTCGGCTTTAGACCAAAACAACATTAACCAATCCATAAATCATCCTAGGGTAAGTGCACCAAGATGGTGAATAGAAAAGTGGCCACATGCCAAAAAAAACAATTTTTTTCATAACTCGTACAGGTTCTAAAATTTCAAAAACGTGCTAGGCTTGGTAACACCAAGCCTAGAGAAAACAAATTAAAAAAACCAAAAGTACATTTTTTTAAAATAAAAAAATTTAAAGTTTCTCAAAACCCGTACGGGTTTTGAGAAACATATTTCTTTTGTTTAGGCCATGGGTTTTGGCCATTTTCAATGCCAAAACACATGGAACAACAACAAGGAGAAGCCAAAAAAAGCATCGAACCCGCACGGGTTTGCAATAATTTTTTATTTTCCCATCATCAAAAGCAATTTTCAATAATGGCACCCCATCGAACAGGTAAGATTTGATTTGTTTGATTATTTTTCTTTGCATTTTAGTTAAATTAGGGTTTTTTAATTGATTTAAGTTTTGTTTTTATTAATTTGATGTCAGATTCTTCAAGCAATCCCCAAAAACAAAATAGACAACAAAGACCTCCTCCTGCACAAGCAACACAAGAAAACCCTGTTAACATTGCAAAAGAGCAACAAGAAAACCTTCAAAATCTTAAAAATGTTGCTCCTCAACAACCACCACCACCCCAAAACCCTCCATGTCCTCCATTAGATCATATAGATGCCACACAAGAGGATCTCATCAATCGCCTTACACAAAATAGTGCCCAAATTTCTATATTGGTGAATAGGTTGAGGACCTCTAAGCTTGAGCACCACTCAACCCTTGCCAGAACACTAGAAACAATGGCTAATAGTGAAAATGACATATCTAGGGAGGTTACGAAATCGGGTTCATGGAGGGATAGATGTCGAACATTTTATGCAGATGGGTTGTCATATGATCAAGTGAAGAAAAAGGGCATAGTTAAAGCTGACATATGTGCTCTTTTCACCGATCTTGTTACCAGTAACAACCTAGAACTAAATACGACTCAGTTTCCTATACATTGGTGTGTTCATGCTAGGTTGAAAGATGCTTTTAGGGATAGGTGGTATATGGTCTTTGACCAACCACCTTGGAATAATTGGGAGGTGCCTCTATATTTTTTGAGAAAGTTGTATTGTGAGTTTATCCTCGATGAGAAGCCGAATTACTTTGACATCTGACAATTTTAGAGTAGAGGGAGAGGCTCTGCATAGGATACACCTGAGGCCCATAGGGTGGTAGATCCACAACATAGGAGGCATACAAATCCTAAATCCATGGTTCATGTCACTATCCCTATATCCTTGAAAGAGTCTATGGAATTACAGACTCTTCAAGCAACTGCATCATTGACTGATATCATTGTTCAGCATGGGACACAACTGGTTGGAGTAGAGGATGTACCAGCACCTACAACACCTCCTTCATTAGTGACACCTCCTTCATCAACAACACCTCCTTCCTCAGTGACACCCCCTTCATCAGTAGCACCTCATGCATCATTTGGCACGAGCCAACCCATTCAGCATATGTGCCCCACCTGCCAGGGTGTATGTTCTGGTGTAGACACTGACATGGATGAGGATGGTGGAACATCTCATTCATGTACATGTTGCAGGAGTAGATGCCATTCTTCCACTGTAGAGGATGTGGCCCTCACCGATGAACTGCTCAATATGTTGTACCCTCTCTATCAGACATAGGTGTGTTTAATTCTGTTTATGACATGTTATCAATTAAGTGACTAAATCTTATAAAAAGAAATGAATTTTTATTTTTAGAACAATTTAAAGTGACATATAAATAAAATGCATTGCAGGGTGCAATAGGTAGTGGGAGTACACCACATACTATTCAGTCAACTCCATGGTCATGAGTAGTTTTGCCACTAGAGGTAAAGATTTGTAAATTTGTTAAAAATATAATAATACATTGGATTCAAAATATATTTTGTTAATTATATGTATCTGTATACGGTGAAAATGGATAGCAACAATATTGAAAGACCAAATGAATTCAACCACAAAACCCTAGCCTAACAACAACAAAGATCCACCATAACATATGAAGATTACCTAATACAATGCAAATCAAATGAAATCACAAAGATTATACCATCACATGTCCAATAAGGTTTGGATCTCCATTCTTCCTATCTCCATTGATCTTGCTTGATATATTTGCTCTCAGATTTTATATGTGCACAAGAGCTCAACAAAGAACGGAAATGTGGTTGCAAGTAGGATCGCATGTAAAAGGCGTAGTGTAGTTGAGTGCGCAATTGAGTTCGTTAGGGTTGATAATGAAGGAAGTATCTCCTTATATAGAAGACACTATAAGAAATGGAGGGATAAGATTGAGAGGTGTAAAAGATAAATGGTCGGCTATGAGTAGAGGGTAGGTAGAAGAAATAATAAAATAATGAAAGGGGGTAGGTAGTGTATGAATTAAGAGATGAATGACATGTGTCATGGGTAGAAAAGGCTAATGAATTAATTAAATAAATAAAGATTCATTTAATTAATAGAGGAAGTGGGATCAATTAAATAAATAAGATATTTATTTAATTTAGTGAAAGGGATAATTTAAATAAATAAAGGTATTTATTTAAATGAGAAATAAGGCTAGAAAAGGATAAATGAATTAATTAAATAAATAAAGATTTATTTAATTAATAGAAGAATTAGGCTAAGATAATTAAATAAATAAAATATATATTTAATTAGACGTGACAATTTTAGGTGTCTACATTTTGCCCCTCTTTGAGACAATGCAGCTTGTCGCGTTGTTTCAAAGAAGATAATATGAATTGATACAAAGTTGCCCCAAGATGGGAATAATATGCCCCCTCGAGAGATTTGATGAAAATATCTAAAAAGTTTGCAGACAATCTCTCGATAAGAAAGAAAGGCTAGAATGGACTGACCGGATAGAGTGATAGAGTCATGGGATAAAGAAGACTGAGTTGAGAGATGAGGGCTAGGGCTAGGGCAGTCTATAAAATAGACCATGAGGGGAATACATCATCATTTTCATCCACACATCCAAGAGATCAGAGTGCAGAGAGAGAATAGAGCAGCAGTTGTCAGTAGCGATGGCATTGGTGCATAGATTCGATCGCGTTCGTCGATTTCAAAGGCCAGCCGACACAGGAGAGCCAGTGAGTACCACAAAACCTCTTTGTACTTTGTCGCAATAAATGTTGTCATTAATGCTTCTTAGGTAGTGCAATAAATGCGCTTTAGGATAATGTCAAAAATGGTGAGGTGCATCTACATTGGTGCCAGGCACGTCTAGGTTGGCTAGGTGTGTCTGAGTTTGTGCCAGGTGCATCTGTGCCGGAAAAAGCATCTATGTCAAATGTGAGCGTGTCTGCATTGTGCAGGTGTGTCTATGCTATGTGGGCACATCTGTGTAGAGTAGGCGCGTCTGTGCAGAGTATAGGCATGTTTGTTCAATATGTAAGCACGTTTATGTCATGAAGGTGCGTTTGTGTCAAAAATGTGCATTTATGTCTTCTAGGCCAAATCGACAGTTCTATGATGAACATATGTTATTGATTGGATAAGCTACTGAGAGGATACACTCAAGTAGGTCCTCTAGGGAAGACTAGGATAGCAGATAGGGCTAGGATTAACAATTCTATGATAGAACATACATTGCCAATTAGAAAACTACTCAAGAGGATATACTCAAGCAGAGGCCCTAGGATAGGATAGATCAAGGCACTTTGTGATGAACAGTGAGTACCAAGACATAGTACTTTGTGATGAACAGGGAGTACTAAAAAGAGCAGCACTTTGTGATGAATAGGAAGTGCAAATATGAGCAGCACTTTGTGATGATCAGAGAGTGCAAGAACACGTAGTACTTTGTGATGAACAAGGAGTACCACTAGGATAGAAGCAACACTTTGTGATGAATAGTGAGTGTTACTAGGTTAGAAGCAACACTTTGTGATGAATAGTGAGTGTCACTAGGATAGAGTATCATATGATAGATATAAGCACTAGGATAATAAGCAGCATTTTGTGATGAACAATGAATGCCACTTTAACTGACACAGTTGATTTGCTTGATTGCAGGAGTACTTGCCTATGCTAGAGTCACAAGAGAGATTCTTGTCAACTCGGAGGTTACGACCGGAGTTGATGTTTGAGGACAGAACTACCATTGAGGTTATGGGTTTGAGATTTATTTTGTATGTGCTCAAGTTTCAGGCGAACATGGGTTTGCTGGCTGCACTTGCTGAGAGATGGCACTCTGAGACATGCACATTCCATTTGTCGATGGGTGAGATGACAGTCACCTTAGAGGATGTGTATAGGATTCTAAGGATACCGATTGATGGGGAGTTGATTCCCTATGATCAAGATGGAGACAGGGAGGCATTGAGATGAGTGTTCCAAGATCTAGGACTGGAGATGAAGGCAAGACATGTCACCTGGGATACCATGATAGTGACAGGACTAGTGCTACCAGTAGTGCTAGGAGGAGTGATCAGTGGTTTCCTATGTCCAGACAGGGTGACACGAGGGTTGGATGTGGGCTGGAGGAGAACCTTAGAGATACTAGTTACACAACATACCAGATACGCCTAGGGACCATGCGTGCTGGCACACTTGTACTATGAGCTTCATCAATTTGTTTATCATAGATCCATAGGATTGGGCTGCGGAGTTACATTGTTGTAGGTTTGGACATATGAACACTTGCTAGTCACACGACCGATACATTTCAGAGGTCAGGATCATGGACACAATTTTGTTCATTTATATGATATAATTACCTCACAGCCATGGATTGGAAGGTTGGAGCACTAGCATCGAGTGATCGATGAGATTGACACTATGATATGGAGGCCATACCACGAGTGCGAGCAGTGGGAGGATGACATAGTGGATCTACCCTATACCTCTAGGAGTAGATATCTAATTGGGTGGATGCCCTATGTACTGGAGTGGTAGTTAGTGGATAGGGTATGCAGGCAGTTTGGCAGGATCCAGTGGATGCCACAGGGTTCCAGTATGTATGCAAGGACAATGTAAGACCAGGCACACTTTGTGCCTTTGTTATCATATGATCAGGTAGTGATGCAACTTGTAGTGATGGTGCCCATGTCATGGGATATGTGGCCTGAGATTGAGGATGCAGGGATGGATGCAGAGTAAACTACATATTGGGCAAAGCACCCATTTCCACACCTGATAGACCCAGGTGTGCAGATAGGTGGAGATGGCGGAGAGGATGAGGATGATGATGGAGATGGTGGAGGTAGAGGCTGAGGGAGGAGGCAGGGTGCAGTGGGAGAGAGGAGGGTGGCTCCACGGAGAGAGGGTGGGGAGGAGAGACAGGTTCAAGTGGTGAGGGGTCGTGGTGGTTTGCCATTATAGGTGTAGGGATAGGGATAGAGGTAGGTACAGGTACAGGCATAGGCATAGGCACAACCACCAGTACAGGGGGAGCCACAGGCACAAGTGGTCAAGGAGGAGGATGAGCTATTTGAGCTAAGGGAGATCTACCAGGGATAGGTAGATGAGATCCAGGATCTAGAGAGGGAGACAACTAGGCTTAGGAGACAGTTGAGGGATATTGAGCGGGAACAAGATCAGGCCATTCAATACTACACTGAGGCTAAGACAACACTGAGGGCTAGGAGGTAGGTGACAGAGGACACAGGGGCTGGATACGCCTATGTTCTATAGGTAGGGGAGGAGATAGGTTATTAGCAAGACCTATACTACGAGGCAGTGCCACTAGAGCAGCAGGCGAGGAGCTTCCGTATACCATCGTGGACAACGACGACTACTAGAGGGAGTTAGAGGAGATAGGCATCCAGCAGTAGGGTTATGGGTCCTCCACCACCACCAGATAGAGGGGATAGGAGAGATGATCCTGGGGCAGTTCATTCCAGGGCTCAGACTCCATCGAGGCTAGGCTACTCCGAGGGAGGGAGTTCATCATAGCCATAGAGGGCTCCCTATGTATCAGTTTGTACCATTTTGTATTATGATGTAGACACCTTTGGGTGATTGTAGCCATATGATTTTGACATCATTGTATCATGACACTTTTGATTATATATATATGAGATGATTCATCTTTGCAGTAGCTATATGCATGTGTACCTATGTGATGAGATGTTTTATGATGTATGTTTCTATGTGATGATTATGATATGGATGCAAATATGTACATGATGAAATGCAATATTTTTGTTCTTTTATGTTTTTAAATGTTATATATGATGCAAATGTGAATGTATGAAATGCAGATGACTATTTACATGATGAGAATGTAAAATGTACTAACATGTGTTGTGTGCAGGATATGGTGCAATTGTGATATCTATATGTATGTATGAACTTTTAACATGTGGTAATAAAGGTGCAACTACATGAGATGCAAATGCTTTTGGCATGTCAGTATACTCAGTCATGTGATAGTGAGCTACATGGACTTGAGAAGGATGATGGAAGTCAATCAAGAAAGGGGGATGAAAGATAGAAGATATGAAAATGAAAGAGCTTCTTGTGCGTTATCATCATTGAGCTTTATTATGGCAAGTAGGTTATGACAATCGAGGCATATATTCAACCTAGAAAGTCATTGTACCTGTTTGCATGGAGATGAGACAGTTGCAAACAAGGAATGCCCCAGTTCATACTAGACTCACAGTATCCTCATATCCTTGGACAAGTCATAGCATTACTAAGAGACAATCCATAGACAGTAAAAGAAAAATAGGTGACGATACCCCATCCTTGTCTTTCTAGTCAAAGACATCTTGGAGATAGGATCTCTAGTCAAAGACATCCTGGAAAAGCTAAAAGACATGTCACCAAAAAGATAAAATCAAAATAAAACCAAGACTCAACACCAACATCCACTGTAGTCCTCAAGTTTAATGTCTCTTGTCACTTGTATAAGTCTATTTGATTGTGGTCACAATGTTTACTTTCACAAAAGGATAGATAGCACTGAACCATAATGTTGTCTGAGTCTATTGAAAGATTTGATTTATTGAAGCCCATTGTTACTACTGTGTCTCATCTAAAACTGACTGAATTCATGAAACTAATACTTTATCGCAAAGAAGATGAAACTTTATTGTGGATCTATTATGCAAATGTTGCTTTATTGTGGATTGTGTGCGGATAGATTGAAGAAAAGTAGAAGAAACTATACTCCTCAAAACATGTGATGCTCTCAGTTCCACACCCATTACTAGATGTAGGATTTGGCTTAACCACAGATAGGAGATGATTTATTATGGATGGAAAGAGGGTGAAAAGGGGGTTATTAGGAATGGCTAACCAATCTTCGGTAGATCAATAACAAGACATGATGGGAATGGGTAAGTTTATTATGGATAGACAGGCTGTGAGTGTGTGCAAAGTGAAAGGATGAAGGTGAATCCTGAAGGAGGGAGGAGAAATGTCTCTACACATGGTGTCGATGACCCATTTTTCACCATGGCACTTTCCTAGGGTGCCACCAAAGTGGTTTTCACCGTTGGACGAATTTATTTCTCTTTACTTTTTCTTTTTTTTGTATTTTTGAATTTTTTGATTTTTTTTGTTTTTTTGAATTGGGATACTCTTAAGAGATATGTGTAAAACATGCGAAGGTGCATGTTGTTGATATGATCCTCCAAAGGTTCACCCTCTATAGTTGAGAGCTGATATGCACCAAATTCATATGCTATTGTGATGATGTAAGGACCAAGCCAGTTCGGTTCGAACTTGCCCTTCTTCTCTCTGTCTTGCTGATTTTTAGGATTTTCTCTGAGAACCAATTCACCTACCTCAAATGTGCGAGGCTTGACTTTATGATTGTAGCTGTTAATCATTCATTGTTGATAAGCCTTGAGATGATTAAAAGCAGTTTGTCTTCGTTCATCCAATAGTTCAAGTTCTTGTAAGCAAGAGACCCTGTAGTCTTCATCACTAATAATGTTTTGCAAAGAGACTCATAAAGAGGGTAACTCAACCTCAATAGGCAAGATAGCTTCAATGCCATAGACAAATGAATAGGGTGTAGCTCCTATAGGTGTGTGGATGCTTGTGCGGTAAGCCCAAAGTGTGGGATTAAGTTGGATATGCCAATTACGACCAGTGTCATCAACTATCTTTTTCAAGATTTTAAGGATTATTTTATTAGATGCCTCAGTTTGACCGTTACCTTGGGGGTAATAAGGTGTGGAAAAATGATGGGTAATATGGAAGTGGTCATAGAGTTCATGAACAACCTGATTTTTGAATGGACGCCCATTATCAATGATGATGGAAATAGGAATACCGTATCGACAAATGATATAGTTGAGAATGAATGTAGCAATTTGTTTTCTAGTGACTTGTGTAAGAGGCACTGCTTCGATCCATTTTGTGAAATACTCTATGGTAGTGATGATGAATT
The DNA here is from genome assembly GCF_030272615.1 of Cryptomeria japonica. Lineage (NCBI taxonomy): Eukaryota > Viridiplantae > Streptophyta > Pinopsida > Cupressales > Cupressaceae > Cryptomeria > Cryptomeria japonica. Next base: position 481,941,921 of record NC_081408.1, on the reverse strand, counting down.
TATGACCGTTGGAAGGAGGGTGAATCTTTCCTATGAGATCGAGTCCCCACTGACAAAAGGGCCAAGGAGTCACAATTGGTTGAAGTTCATGTGTTGGCGCATAGATGAGCTCTCCATGATGTTGACACTTCTTACATTTCTTAACAAACTAATATGAATCTTTTTCCATATTGGGCTAGTAATATCCAATCTTGATGAGTTTTTTGGCTAAGGTAGGACCACTAGAATGTGGACCACATATCCCTTCATGTACTTCATGTAATGCAATCTAAGCTTCATCGCTTTCTAAACATCTAAGAAGAGTGCCATCTAGACCTTGACGGTATAGGATATCAGCTAAAATGACATATCAAGAAGATTGGCGAATGAAAGTGCGATGTTGGTTATTGAATAGGTCATGAGGAAGGGTATTGCCATGAAGATATGTGAAAATGGAACCATATAACTGGGACTCAGGACCGACAACTCATATCATCTTAGTAGGAGTGATTGCATATGAGGGAACCAAAAGGTTATCCACCAAGAACTCATAGCGGGTCTCATTCGGTGGTAGATCAATTAGTGAAGCAATTGTAGCCATGGCATCTGTGGTGCGATTCTACTCTCTAGGTATCTGCTCAAAGTCTATCTTCATGAAATGTTGTTTCAGGTCATCCACCACTCTTTTGTAAGGCATTAATTTCTCATCCTTTGTTTGGTAGTCATTAGTTTCTTGATGAATTACAAGTTGAGAGTCCCCATAAACATGAGGATCTTCCACTGAACTGCAATCCGTAATCCAGTTGTTAATGCCTAATATTCTGCTATGTTATTACTATAGGGAAAGGATAATCGATATGATTTTGGTATAGAATCCCCTTGAGGAGTTATGAAGAGGATGCCAACTCCTACCCCATGCTGTGTGTATGAGTCATCAAAGTATAGTTGCCAAGGCTTTTCATGTGACACTATTAAAATGGATTCATCTGAAAATTCTGAAATTAGAGGAACATCATCTAACATGGGAGCATCTGCTAACTGATCTGTGATAGCTTGTCCTTTTATTTCTTTTCTATCCACATACTCTATGTCAAATTCACTCAGGAGCATCACCCATTTGGCTAGTCACCCAGTAAGTGTTGCTTTATTGAGAAGGTATTTTAATGGATCGATCCTTGCAACCAAGTTAGTCTTATGAGTTAGCATGTAATGTCATAATTTATGTGAAGCAAAGACCGCAGTGAGACATGCACGCTCAATTGGTGTTTAGTTTAGCTCATATCCCACCAATGTGCGAGTGATATAATATACTACCTTTTCTCTACCCTCAGCAACTTGTTGTGCTAAGAGTGCCCCTAGTGTTGTTGAAGTAGCTGATATGTATAGTAACAGAGGTTGATCTAGAACTGGTGGATTCAGAAGATAATCTTTGAGTATCTGGAAATCTTGTTGACAATTATCATCCCATTTGAATTTGATGTTTTTATGTAGCAAGTGCTAAAAAGGATTACACTTATCTGCAAGTTGTGCTATGAATCTTCGTATGGACTTGAGTCTCCCTTGCAAAGATCAAAGTTGACTGATATTTCTTGGTGGTTGCATCTCTAGGATGGCCTTGACTTTTGCTGGATCAGCTTCATCTCCTCTTTTTGATACAATGAATCCCAGGAGCTTCCCGGAGGTTACTCCAAAGACACATTTCTTGGGGTTTAATCTTACTTTATACTTTTCCAACTAATCAAAGACGACTGAAAGTATGTCCAAATGTGTATCTCTATCTATTGATTTACCCAAGAGGTCGTCAACATAATCTTCCACAGTCACGTGCATGAGATCATGAAAGATAGTAGTCATGGCTCTTTGATATGTAGCACCTACATTTTTTAGCCCAAAGGGCATGATATTCCAACAAAAAGTTCCCCAAGGACAAGTGAATGTTGTTTTGTGCTGATCCTCAGATGCGATTTTTATTTGATTATAACCAGAGAATCCATCCATCAAAGATAACATTGCATGACCTGTTGTGAGATCGACAATCAAGTCAATATTTGGTAATGGAAAATTGTCCTTAGGACAAGCTTTGTTGATGTCTCTAAAATCTGTACATATTCTGATACTACAATCTAGTTTACTGACAAGCACTAAGTTGGAGATCCATTCAGGATAATAAATTGGGCATATGAATCCGACATCCAATAATTTCTCAAGCTCTGCTTTGACTAATAATGCCACTTGTGGATGCATCTTTCTTAATGTCTGTTTCACTGGTTTTACCCCCGATTTAACTATGAAATGATGCATTACCAAATCTGGATCCAATCTAGGCATATCAGCATATGACCATGCAAAGTTGATTTGTCATTCTATGAAGAAACTTATGATTTTTGACCTTTCTGACTCTGTCAAAGATTGAGCCAGGAATATGTTGTGTGGAACTTCTTCTGTGCCAATGTTTGTGTTGATAGTCTCCTCTACCAACATGGATGACTTTCTCATATGATGTTGGGAGAATGTCGAGCCTTCCATCTTCGGGTGCCTCATAGAGGTTTTTGCCCTCAAATATGTCCTTTCTTTTTACTTTTTGGGGGTCAGACAGGGCCACAATGTGGTTTTCAGCATAAGACCCTTGATTTGTTTTTATTTTTATATTTTTGTGACTCGAAGACCCGACACCCTCACCAAAATATGCCACACTATTGAGTTTTATAGTGTATCCTGCTTTATGGTCCTCGGGGGGAAGATCATCTCGTATGCCAAGATAGTCAATAAAAGCTTCATCATTTTGGAATGTGTCAAACTGTGCAGGTCCTTCATGGTCCCAATCAATATGTTGGTGGTGAACAAGGGGAAGGCCTTTGATGTCTTTGAAGTTAGAGGGGCTAAGAGTGATGATGCAGTTATATTCAGGTATGTCGAGGTAGTTATCAAGGTCATCATTGGCACTCTCCTCATCAGTCTCGATCATGAACAAATCCAAATTATTATCACTAGTAGTGCATTCTGGGATAGGTGTTCTCATTCTATGTGATTTCGACCTGGAACCTAGAGGCAAGGACTGTTTGGGATCCTCTGAGATTGTTTCTTGACCAACTTTGAATTTTCTATAAAATTCCTCTTCTTCTATGGGTTCACTTGGTTCTCTAAATGTCTCGGTGAGCTCATAGTCACTAGAGGATTTGTCTGAACCCCATTCCCATTCATTGGAGTCTGTGGAATAGCGATTCTCTTATTGAATTTTGGCAGCTTTGATTTGTAATGCTTCTTCTGTCCTTTGAGTGTGGACCTTGGAACTCATGAAAACAAGTCCCTTCGAGCATTCCTTTTTGAATGTCAATTTAGTTTGTAAAGGTTCAATGATGCCTTCCTTTCTTAAGCCAAGAGGGCTTTTGCCATCATACCCAAATTTTTGTAGGATCTTGAACCCTTTGCCATACTTTTCACATGGTATGTTGATGTGATCTTGTGTATCATTTTTAGAGTCTTTGTAAAGCATTTTGTATAAGTCTTCCTCTTTCAGTTCACCCCATCTTTGAAAGATAGGAGGGTCCCATTTGAGTACAATGATAGATACCTGCTTATTAGGATGTGGTCTTCCATATTCTTTTGGTGAACTCATGACTTTTTGTAAGTACATGGTTTGATTCAAAGTGTATTCACCCATGCCCTTGTCCTAGAATTTTCCTTTAAGCTCACCTTGTTTTGAGGTCAAAGGTTTTAATGATTCAGGATCAATGTATGCAGAAGAAGGGACAACTTCCCTATTACTTGGAATAATCGTCTCAGTTTTTGGTCTCAAGTTATTGCAGTATATGAATGGATTAGGATCACCATTAACTATTATCTCAACTCCATTGTGAGGAAACTTAATGCATTGGTGATATGTAGATGGGACTACCCTCATTTCATGAATCCAAGGATGTCCTAGTAATATATTGTATGTGAGATCTAGGTCTATGACTTGACAAACCACATCCTTTGTAACTAGCCCAACTCTGAGAGGTAAGGTGACTGTGCCCTTGGATGGACGTTCTTCATCATCATATGCCTTGATGGTAATTTTGTTTGTAGAATTCACAGCTTTATCAGAATATCTCAATTGTTTAATAGTGCTCAATGTACAAATGTTTAGACCTGCTCCTCCATCTATCAGGACTCATTTTATTCGATGTTTGTGTATGAAGGCTTCAATGTGTAAAGGTGCACTATGTAGCTAACTTATAGAGGCATCATCGGCTTTTGTGAATGTAAGGGAGTGTGGAACAGAAAGGTATCCCACCATGGCTTGAAATTGGTCCATGTTCAAATCAGTAGGGACAACAGTGTCTCTCAAGATTTTGTCAAGGATAGCTTTATGTGCGGGGGATATGCGCAAGAGCTCAAGGATAGAGATGAGCGCAGGTGTCTTCCCTAACTGTTCTACAAGGTCATACTCAGGTTTGGTCGATGAAGAAACAATATTTTTAGCTGGAGCACCTTGCAAAGTGAATTTACCTTAACGGGGTTGTGACATTACACTCAGAGGTAGGTTCGGAAGAAGATCTAATGCCTTTTAGGACAATCTTGGGTCTTTGGGTAGAAGTCTCAGGCATTTTGTCCTTGATGATAATGGTAGAGACATAATTGTCCATTGAGATGTGATTGATAGTTGAATCATAGTTATAAGATGTTCTGGTATAGTTGGTTTGGTCATTTGTGGCGTTAGCTTTTCCCTTGTCATGCTTTGGGAATGGTTCCTTAAACATCTCATGTTCTTAATTGGATGAGTATCCTTCAATCTCAATGTCACCTCTATCAATGAGATCTTGTATGATGTTCTTCAATCGATGACAATTTCCTATTTTATGCCCTTTTCTCTTATGAAATTCACAATATTCATCATCATTCCACCAATTTGGTTTGACCTTTGGCTCATATGGAGGAAAATCTGGAATTGTGATTATCTTGTTTGCCACCAGCTTCTTGAAAATTGACTCAAGTGGTTCTCCCAATGGGGTGTACTTCCTTCATGATCTAGAAGTTGTTTGAGTATTCACTTGATTGTTTGTAGAGCTTGATGTAGAAAAAACAATTTTGGGTCGTACTATATTGGCATCAACAACACCATCATTGACTGTGTTCTTGTTTTTATTTCAAAATCTTGGCTTGTCTTTTCCTTTAAAGTCCTCTTTATTTTCTTTGAATATTTTGATGACTCCTTGCTCAATTAGGACCTTTTCTACCGCTAAGCCTTTTTCAATGACATCCTTGAAGGTGGACAAACAAGCTTTTCTTAAGTCATAACCAATGTCCTTGTTAACATTTTGGGTGAACATCTCTACCATTTTTTTTTTTGTAATTTCACAAGAGCATCTACTAGCTAAATTCCTCCATCTTTGTAAAAATGATGAAAAAGATTATCCATCCTTTTGCTTGGTGTTGCACAAAGTAGTGACTAATATGTCTGTCTCTATGTTGTATGAGAAATGTTGGATAAATGCCTCTGCTAAGTCACCCCATGACTTAATTCTAGGTGGAAGTTGGGAGAACCATTCCATAGCTTGATCACCTAAGCTTTGTGGGAATAATCTCATCAAATATGTCTCTTCTGCTGCTACCTCAATGCAAGCTGTGAAAAACCATCTATATGTGCCTTAGGATCTCCTTTTCCTCTATATTTATCAAACTTAGGTGTCACAAAGTGTGTAGGAAATGGAGGCATTGGAATGCTCTTGTCAAATGGATAGGGACATATGTCTCTCATTGTGTAAGTTGGCTTCAGTGTATTTACATCCTCCATTTTTTTTTGGAAATCCTTGATTTGCTGTTCCAAATTGTTCTTAAGTGGAGATCAACTTCTTGGACCATATCCCATTCCTAAACCACTGGGTGGAGGAGGAGCATGTTGCATATATGGATGATATTGATCGTACACATGTTCATATGGACCACTTGGTATAGAGTCATGATGAGGAATGGAATATTTGCTTTGTCCATGTATACCATAATCTATAGGCATGTCATGAGTTTGTTCAAATGTGTTGCCCCCGAATTTGACATGGGGCTTCCTTGTGTCCAAATTTTGAGCATGCCTTTGGATATCCAATTTCTTTAGTGGTTGATCCTTAGCATTGGTATGTGATTGAGTTTATTTTTCTACATAAGACCTCCACAATGGTTTGCAAAGATGAGTATCATATGCTTGACCATGTGTGTATGGGACCTCCAGTTTTTGAAACAAAGATGATGGTGATTCAGGCACCATATGCGGTCCTCTATTTCCTCCATTATTAGGCCTCCTTTGATCCATGTTGGAGTGAATTTGTTGCAAAGGTCTATGTTCCATTATTTGAGACATGTTAAAATCATGAGGGATCTTGGCTCCACTTTGTGCCATCACTTGTAGAAAGTATTGTCTATCTCTCCTCATTATTTCCTCAACCAATTGATTGAAATGGGGATTCATAATGGTGTCTTCCACTTCTTCTGAATGTAATGAACTATTGTCCATATTATCATTGTGTGTACCATTGTTGTTTGTATTGTCCATGTTCTAAACATTTGGAATGTTTCTCTAGGCATCCATGTTAGGTAATGTAGTATGATCAGAATTGAAAAAGATATCATTGTCATATTCATAGGAACTCATGTTTGTGGACTCTTGAGCCTCTTTAGTTTCTCTCCTAGATTTTTGGGAATGGGTTTCAACCATGAACTAGGTATTGACCAAGATGTTTGAGACTAGATGAAAATGGAAAGAGTATGGAAGACCAAGAGTTGGATGAAATGCAAATGAATCTGAGGTGTACTTGCAATGTCCAAAGTGTAAGACCAAGTATGTATGTAGTAGAGTAAGTGTGAATTCCAAAGAGAGGATAGTTTCTCTTGATGACATAAGTTGACCTTGACTCTAAGTAAGACCAAATGAGACCCAAAGGTGATAGACCTTGATGAGGAACCACTTAGCAAAATGTTGTTGTATGTAGTGTGTTGACAAAATAAGATGAGGACAAGCAAGTGACCTTTTGACTCAAGTTTAGACAAATGTGAATGTAATGTAAGGTGTAAAGAAATGATGGACTTTGTGAGACCCAAAGACAGGTTGAATGCTAGATGGAAAACCTAGAGAGATAACCTATGAAGCTCAATAAGTTTGAAACTAAATTTTCTTGTTTGCTGAATTATGAAAGTTTTCAATCCTGAACATAGACATGCCTGTATACTTCACAGACACACTTAAAGGACATAGACACTATTCTGTTAGACACAAATGCACTTAGATGACACAGACATGGTTCTGTCAGACACAGATGCATTTCTGAGATGCTGCAATGTTGCTCAAAAGAGATATATGTGTTTCTGCCCTTCACAGATGCATTTAGATGACACAGACGCGGTTCTATCAGACACAGATGCGTTTCTGCAAACTTTGTGCAATTTTTTCAATCTGTGAAGTTGTTTTGTTGTGACCATTTTTTGTGACAAGAGAACACAGTGTTGATGAGGACTCAATGTTTGCAAGTGTTTAGACTCAAAATGACTCAAAGAAAAAAGTGTTGTTTGATGTAAAATTGTTTTGCATACACTTGAAGACACAAAAGACACAATGTTTTGATGTTTGGTCTTGAAAGTTTGATTGCTCAAAATATGTCAAGCACAATTCTTGTGGCTGGCCAAGACAATAGTTGTTGATCCCACATGGAGTTTCCCCTCAGGCTACGCTATTCAGAGTAGATACTTAGATGCTTGACCCCACAAGCTCCACCCTCAACACTCACTTCTCGGGGCAGCCAAGCATCAATCCCCACAAAAACTCCTCGTGGTGAACTTTGTATCTCAACTAAGAACCATATGTGTGTGGGCCGCTACCAGAGGTCCGACCTCCTACCCCAACAACTAGAAGGATTTTGGCTTCTAAAACAAAAAGGTGCTAGTAAGGGCATCCGCTCGTGTGGCCATACATGTGACACTTTCAGCTCTGTAAATACAGAAGGGTCCCAGTCGATAGGGTTTACACTCTACAAATGATCAAATAAATTTGATCAAGCGGGTTTATGGGGAGACATAATGTTGGTATGAACTAATCAACACACGTTATCCATAGTTCTCACCATGAATACAGTTATTTATAGTGGTTTGGAAGAAGATGGCTTTTCTTTTGCTACCACTTGGGTCGTTCTCTCCTCACTAGTAGTCCTAATGACCACACGGGGAGACAAGCCCCCTAAAGATTAAACAAAAAGAGCCTATTGCTCAAGACACAAAAGACAATGGTTCAATTTTAGTGCATGAATTGAAGTGTTTGCTAGTCTATGAAAATAAGACACACAATAAAGATAAAAAACCCTTGCCAAGGTCATGCAACAAAGATCTATTAGTAGTTTGGATTGTTTCAAATAATCACCCCTTCCTATAAGCACACAAGTTAGGTAAATTTTAGATCCAAAAGACTTTGTGAAATAGGGGCCTTCGACAAAATGATTTTTCTTTCAAGACAAGCTGCACCAATTTCGTTAGCTAGATCTGAAGATGTTAACTTAATATAAACCAAATCTGAAACCTGAATGACGCAAAACCAAATCAAAGGAAACCCAAAATGTAACAAATTCACACAAATGCGGTTATCAAAAACACAAATGCTATAAAATTTCACAGACGCGCCTAAAGCTAACACAGACACAGTTCCAGAACATAGATGTTGCTCCTGGATGCAGACGCACCTGAAAACTCCATAGACGTGACTAGGGAACACAGACACGACTTTCAAAATCTACAACAAAATAAAATACTATCGAGGATGCAGATGTGATTCCAAATGTCGCAGATGCGACAGAAAATCAAAAACGCGATCCGAAATTACGCAGATGCAAAAATATCAAAATGTCAGAAATGTTAGATCTGCAACTTCAAAACACAAAATCTGCAACAAAAGACGTTAAATGCAAAAGGGACAAGAGTCCCACCGAGCATGCCAAAATGTATACGGTGAAAATGGATAGCAACAATATTGAAAGATCAAAATAAATTCAACCACAAAACCCTAGCCTAACAACAACAAAGATCCACCATAACATATGAAGATTACCTAAGACAATGCAAATCAAATGAAATCACAAAGATTATACCATCACATGTCCAATAGGGTTTGGATCTCCATTCTTCCTATCTCTATTGATCTTGCTTGATATATTTGCTCTCAAATTTTATATGCGCACAAGAGCTCAACAAAGAACAAAAATGTGGTTGCAAGTAGGATCGCATCTAAAAGGCGTAGTGTAGTCGAGTGTGCAATTGAGTTCGTTAGGGTTGATAATAAAGGAAGTATCTACTTATATAGAAGACACTATAAGAAATTGAGGGATAAGATTGAGAGGTGTAAAAGATAAATGGTCGGCTATGATTAGAGGGTAGGTAGAAGAAATAATAAAATAATGAAAGGGGGTAAGTAGTGTATGAATTAAGAGATGAATGACATGTGTCATGGGTAGAAAAGGCTAATAAATTAATTAAATAAATAAAGATTCATTTAATTAATAGAGAAAGTGGGATCAATTAAATAAATAAGATATTTATTTAATTTAGTGAAAGGGATAATTTAAATAAATAAAGGTATTTATTTAAATGAGAAATAAGGCTAGAAAAGGATAAATGAATTAATTAAATAAATAAAGATTTATTTAATTAATAGAAGAATTAGGCTAAGATAATTAAATAAATAAAATGTTTATTTAATTAGACATGACAATTTTAGGTGTCTACAGTATCATTACTTGATATTTTGTAGGGCTTATCAGTGGTTGAGATGTCCCAACTTGATGATATCACGCTTTCAGCCATTGACTTTGGCCAAGATAGCTATGCGGTACCATTTAGATTTATAGATTTTTTACTTAAGTGATATATTAAATACATGCTCTTTTTCCTTATGTTAATTTTTTTTCATTAGTTTACCCCACCTGCCTTGAGGACATCTCGTGTGAGAAAGCCATCCTCTAGCACTCCGAGGCAGAAATAGATATCCTCTCGGACACCCAAATGACAGAAGGTAATTCACTACAATTTAAATTCAATTGTTGAAATGTATTATGATTAAACATGTATATGTAGATATTGATAAATGCACTTAATTTATTTGTTCTATATACAGAAACATATGGGGTTTATAGAATTAATCAATGCACCTCATGTCGATGAGGTTCAGTAGAGGGAAGAGGTGATATCTTCATATTCACTTTGGATTGCATTCTTGCTTGTTCAAAATAACTAAATCCTTTTATGTCTTTATTATATGCTATCATTTTTCATATAGGAAATGGTAATAGTTGCATCAGATTTGACAAGGCCTCCTAAGGTTATAGGAGAACTATACGAGGCTTCGGTGTGCATTTTTTCTACATATGTTAAAAATATTTGTTTTATCTAGTTTGTCAACAACTTTGGGTTATTAACTTGTATGATTGTCTTTAAACTATTACAGGCCCCTTGCAAACTTCCTACTGTTATTCTACCATTCCATTTCAGTATAATTCCTACACATATATTATGGGATCCAACATGACCAAGGCAAAAGGTATGTCTGTCTTAGATCAACTCCTTTTCACTAAGTGCACAACAGAGTTGAAACCGTCTAGTTAACCCCTTTTGGATCACTTACCATGGATATAGGAAATGGTCGTAACCGATTCATCTGTGACTTTGCCTTCTACGACCACAACACATCCATCTGAGGCTCTTGTATGCTTTAGTTTTTTAGTCTATTCATTTTTAGTTATTATGTGTTATTTGACATATATGTCATTAACATGTATTAATGTTGTTTTACCAGTTACAGCCTCCTGCAGGACATCCCACGGATCCTTTACCTCACTGAATTATAGAATACAAAGATGAGGTAATCAACATTTCAACTTCAAATAATTTAGAGTTCAGTATTTAGTTCTTTTTGTAGACACCTAAAAATGGTCAACGCTTGCAGAATCATACTTTAACATTTGCGCATTGCCTCATTTTAGGTTTTTGCGTCACATTAACATTTTTCCTATGATTCGCACTTGGTCTTTATCATTTGCGAACATCGAGTCATTCTTCTACATTCTTCATTTATCTCGCTCTCAAATTCGGTCTTGTTGATAACACTATCCAGTCATGATTTTGATCGATTTTATCCTGTCACATCAATGTGCGTGCTAATTTGTCATCATTTTAGACATCGTCAATCCTAATTAGGGTTTTGTCCTCTTATCAATCTTGTCGTTTTGTCATCAATCCTTATCATTTTCAATCTTGTCATTTTGCGATCAATTTGTCATCGGTCATTGTCATGTTCGATTTTGTCATTTTGCGATCGATTTGTCATCGATCGTGGTCATTTTCAATCTTGTCATCTTGCAATCTATTTTGTTATCGATCCTTGTCCTCTTGTCAATTTTGTCATTTTGCGATCATTTCACTATCGATTGTTGTCTATCTCAATTATGTCAATTTGGATCAATTTGTCATTGTTCCTCGTCAATTGGCGCATTTATCAATCAAGTCATTTATCACATTGGTCCTTTGTTAAATCAGAATCAAATCGAATCAATTATCTTCAATCAAGACCTAATTGTCATTCTCACATTGCTAGTTCATCTTCTAGGGTTTTATGATTTAATCATTTAACCTTGTGTGTCATTTCTCTCTCTAGGATTAAATAATTTATTTTATTTATCCTAAGTCTTCTTGTCACAATTAAATGTTCATTTAATTGGCTAATTATTCCTCCTTGTGAATTAATTAATAAATGAAAAATTATTAATTAATTTTACCTAATTTCTAATCTCTTAATTCCTAATATTCCTATTTTTCCTCTTTTTCTAATTTTCTAATTTCTAATTTATCCAATTTCAATTTCCTCCTATTTCTCTCCTAATTTCATGGAAATGACATAGAAATTTGTCATAATTTGTCATAATTGACGATCAATCAATTCTTGACATAGAAATTTGTCATAAATTGTCATAAATCCTTGCATAGCAATTTGTCATAGACATGTCATAATTTTGCTATTCTTGATTTGAATTTCCATTCGAATCACTATCATGCTAATTTGTTCATCTCTCCAATTTGTCTATAAATTGAATGAATTTCTTCAATCAAATGCCCCCCCTAATCAGATTATCGAATTTCTAATCAATCACGCTTCGAGTACTTTTGAGCATTTTTCTTACCTACTTGCTTTCAATCATGTATGTGCACTTGTAGGTGAAATCCACAACCAAACTATTTGAAGAGGAAAGAAGGACAATGGAGCCGCATGAAGGAGCATTCAAATCATACCTTTGGTTTTCTTAATTTCTAGTTTTGAATGTTTTTATTTCATGTCTCTATTGAGTGTGTTTTAGGATAGATCATTGCATTTTAGTTTTCATGATTGAGCTAATGATTAGTTTTTATATGCTTTGATGATTTTTGAATTTCTAACGTACATTAATTGGTGAACCCGACATGAACACTAACCATCTAACCCCTTAACTATGTTTTTGAGTGCTTTCAAGTTGATTTGTAGGCCAAAAACCCAAAAATAGGGTTGTGCAGGGTTTTCTGGGGACTTCTGCGCCTGTGTAAGACAACTTGCGCTTGTGTTGAGCATTCTGCGCTTGTTTTAATGACATTTTGCACTTGTGTCATGGGTTTTGCACTTGTGTCATGAGTTCTGCGCCTTTGTAAAGTCCAGAACATAGGTAAAAATGCAGTGTTTTACTTGAAAATTGTCTTGTTTTTGCATTCTGTTTTTTGTTTTTTGGTTTTTGGTACTAATTGTCTATGCAGAATCTTGGCATACGCATGGAAAAGACAATGAATCAAACTAATAACATGTTTTATGCAGATTCAATAGTCAAAGAATAAACACCTCAAACTTCTAACTTGGGTTTTGCAGGTTGCCTTGGAGAAACAACTAAACTTTGCATTTGAAATTAATGTTTAGGCACTTAGTGATTTCTAAATAGGTTGAAATGAATCTATGTTTGATTTGATTGTTGAGTGTGACATTGGAGTAGGAGAGTATGCTCTCATCCTTCTTAGGGTGACCAAAAATCTAGATCTTCAATACCATGCTCATGTCTTTGATTGTTTGTCATCCTTAGAGGGCCTGCCTTCCCGACCATTTGCTTTTGCAAGCAAGTGATAATCGTGAGAAGGGAATGACCCAAAGTGAGTATGGCTAGAATACCTTGACATTCTAACTCACTATAAACAAATACTTGATGAGCAAAAGCTTTGAAGGAAGGGTTACGTGGGAATTGTAGTTACTTGGGAAGTGATGACCCTTGGACTCTTTCTCATATCAACATCTAAGTAGGACCTCACGGTCTAAATCATGCTTGCGCGACTACATTTGTTTGCTATCTTGGTGGGCTTAATGTCTCAATCACACTTGCATGACATCAAGGAGTAACGCTTAACAGAAATCCTTACTAAACACCTTGTTTTTAGAGGCCAAAAACCCTTCTAGTTGCTTGAGAAGGACAAGTTCGGATACTTGGAAGAGATACTAAGTTCGCCATGGGGAGATTTCCATGGGGACTGATGCTTGGCTGCCCTGAGAAGTGAGTGTCGTGGAGGGGAGCCCATGGGGTCAAGCATCTATGTATTCTCCTTGAATCCCATAATGAGTCTACCTCTCAAGTACCTAATGTCCTTGCCTACCATAAGAAATGTGGGAATGAGCATGGTTGTCTTGAGTCTAAGTTGAAATATCTTGTATTCTTTGCTTGTCAAAATTTGAATTGTATCTCATTTCAAGAACAAGGCAAATTGATCCAACATAAGATTAAACACAAGAGACATTCATCCAACAAAAGTAAAAAGTTCAAACACTTTCAAACATGGTTGTCAAACATTTGTCAAAATCTTGTCTCAACATTCATGTCACTTAGATTTAGGTTCATCCTAGGTTTGCATTTTGTAAGATAATTGACAAGGTTAAGGTTCATCTAAGTCATACTCCTTTGCATATCAATAAGGGTCATTTATTTGCATATGTCCTCTTGCATTAGAGTAATATCATTGTCATACATTTGCATTTGTATACCCTAAGTCTTTTCATTAAGCTTAAGTCATTATCATATCATAGCAATTGTCCCTTTGCATATAGTGTCAAAACTAGGTCTTGTCATACTTGAGTAATCCAAATCTTTGATAAACCCTGAGTCATTGTTAGGAAGTCTAGACCTTATCAAACCTTTTGTCCTTTTGTCATCCATGTCATTTCATCAAACCTAGCTTAGTATCCAAGCATATAGGGGAGACATTGTCATCTTGTCCTTTATCACTTAAGTCCTTTTGTCCTTTGAGGTCTAGACATCATTCTAATTTCCCAAGGGTCCCTCTCTTAGATTTGCATTCATAAGTTTGTCAAAATCTTCAAAAACAACCAAAAACATAGATTACATTTTCATCTATATAAGTTGGCATTTAGTTGCATACCATATATTGTCTTTGAAAAATTCCAAAAACATTGCATTTGCATAAGTGACATGCCTGTTGAGACAAGATCAAAATCTAAAAAGATGGGTGAACCAACGTATCGACCCATGGACAACATAGCAAATTCGCAGTTTCAAACTAGTCAAACAGTGCAAATCGAAGGTTCATCAAATACATCTTTACCACCATATGAAATGGTTCAACTTGGACCACCTCCATTATATGAACCAGTGTTTGTACCTATGAAACCAGGACATGGGAGTGTTCCACCTACTCCCAGAGGAAGTGCACCTTTCAATTGGAATCAACCACACCTGCAACATGACATTCAAACTCAAACTTTATATGAAGAACAAACTCTTTTGCAAGGATTTGGTTCAGATCGAGGCATCCAATAAGAAATGAATCCAAATGTCCAACCAGATTCTTCATCCGATTCTGACGCTTCTGATGATGTTGACATGTTCCTTCAAGATCCAAAGATAATAAAAAAGATGGATAAGTTATTGAATAAGGTCTTTAAGATGTTTCCACAAAATTATCTTAACATGATGAGTAATGTGACCTCTTCAAGTGAACAAATCAATGTGCAAGAACAACAAGGCGGTGAGTTGTTAAGTCTCTCCCCGCATCCAAATGAAGAAAATACACAAGAAGCAACTCAACCTACCTTGATGAGCAAACGTGTTTCAAAGGCATTGACAGTGACTATTCCTCAAAAGTCACCATTTGAGACAATAAATAATCCATTATTCAACACAACACCTGTAACACAAGATCAAATGAAGAACATGCAAGTATTCATAGCTATCCCTCAACAAGAAGTGGTTCC
Source organism: Cryptomeria japonica (assembly GCF_030272615.1). Taxonomy (NCBI): domain Eukaryota; kingdom Viridiplantae; phylum Streptophyta; class Pinopsida; order Cupressales; family Cupressaceae; genus Cryptomeria; species Cryptomeria japonica. The sequence goes on along the minus strand of NC_081408.1, from coordinate 481,926,668 downwards.
TTACATGCATAAAGTTGGATCAAAATCTAAGATGCAGGAAAGCTTCACAACTGGAATTCCTGATATCACCAATGTCCAAAACAATTCCATGATGCAACAAAGTTCTTATGTCCCGTTAAGTTCCATATCTTTGCCAAACACTATGGCGACGAATCCTTCGATAATGGCGACACAAAGAGCTACGGATAGTGGTTTGCACCAACAACAATTGTTGCAACAATTGAGTAATACACAAAAGGTACAATCGAATGTGCAAACAAGCAATGTGCAACAACAACAATTTCACATTCGACAACAAATTGCAGCGCCTTCGGCACGATTACAAGTTAATGCAAACTTGCAACCATCACAATGGATTGGACAAACAACACAACAAGTTAATGCAAGTGCTATACCCCATCTTAAGGAGAAGCAACGAAAACCACCTAAACAAAGTTTTTTACAAATGATGGGATATACACCATGACAACAATTGGCACAAGGTCAACAAATTCTGATCCGTCAGTCTCAACACCAACATGTGCCTCAATATATGCCAAGGCAAGTAAGCTATCCTACTTCACAACCATAATTGGCGCCTATGCAATATCAACAACCTACTCAATTGCAATATCAACCTAGGCTCCAAGAAGTAGAACAACAAAGTCGGTATCAAGGCATGGCACAACCACAACAACAAGAGATGTACCAAGAACTTTATATGCCAGAGACACCAAAAATGGCCATTTCAGAGTATCAACAACCGATCGGAAATGCGATGTATCGACAAAGAATACCCACTAGGATTAGTGATGGACCTCCAAAATTTGATACAATTGTGCAACAACTTGAGAAGTTGCAATGAAAAGTTGACGCATTAGAAACTAAAGGAACAAAGAAGTTGTATACAGATCAAGATTTATGTCCTAATCCATTTGACAAGAGTGTATACATGCCTCCATTCCCTAAACATTTTGAGGCACCTAATTTTGAGAAATATAAAGGGAATGGCAATCCAAAAGATCACATTCGAGCATTTTTTGTGGCATGTACAAAAGTGAGCTATGAGGAGACATATTTAATGCGATTATTTGCATGAAGTCTCATGGGACAAGCCATGGATTGGTATTCACATTTGCCAGGAAATATAAAGACTTGGTCGGAATTGCCTCAAAATTTTTTATCTCATTTCGCGTTCAACATCGATAGTGACGCGACTATGTCAGATTTATGTAATACCAAGCAAAAGCAAGGTGAACCATTAGTGACTTTTTTGCAACGATGGTGAAGCTTGTATAGTCATTCTTCTCTCGATATACCTGAAGAACAACAAGTGAATCTGTTTATCCAAAATTTGGTCCCAGAAATGATGTATGAGCTAAAATTGAAAAGTCCCAGTACTATAGAAAAAATCATTAAGAAAGAAATGAGCATTGAAATGGCTCTTGTAGCTAAAGGAATTATCAAGCTCAATAAAGACAGTGACAACACAAATTATTCAGGGGACAGAATCAGATTTTGGTATAAGAACAAGAATGTCACTAATGATGGTGTTGTTGATGCAAGAGTGGTGAATGCAAATCAACCCCCATTCACAATCAAGAAATTGAGTGTTCCTAATATGAAAACTATGGAACAAAATCAAGCACCCATGAGAAATGTCACTCAACAGTCGCAATACCAACAACATGCTCAACAACAGCATACTCAACAATATAATCAACAACAAGGCCAACAACAAAACCAACAACGCAAACCCTTCCGTTTGCGAGATGGGCCTCCTTGACAATTTACACCATTGGGAGAGCCTATTGAATCAGTAATGAGACAATTGATACAAGTAAAATTTATTAAGCTACTAGATATCAAGGCAGAACCAGCGGTAAAACCGCATTGGCGGAATGATAATGCGTACTGTGAGTATCATCGGTCCAAAGGACATAAAACTACATCATGTTTTCAATTCAAACATATGATCCAAGACTTGTTAGAGCAAGGAGTAATTGAGGTAGATCCACCCCATGCAACCTCTAACACTGATCATACTATTTTCAAAACTCCTTTGCTTGATCATGACAAGGGTAAAGCATCTTCTTCCAACTCTGCTCAAACGGCCAATTATGCAAATACCGGTTATAACAATGTCATTAATTGTTTTCGTGCGTCAAATGAGTATGTTTCCACCCTTAGAATAAAGGAACAAGATCCTTCTTGTGCAGTCACCACTCATCGATCTAAAATAGTCTTGAAAGGAGCTCCTACAGCTCCTCCCAAACCAACTCCTGCAAGTCAGTATAATCTTTTGGATCATCTAGGAAAAACACCTGCACAAATATCAATCCTTGAGTTATTGAAAATGTCTCTCATGCATCGTGTAGTCCTGGATAAAGCTTTAATTGAGTCCACTATCCCGACAGATATTGATGTTGACCAGTTTCAAGCCTGGATTGGACATTTAGCTGTTTCCCAAAATGTTGCATTTTCTGATAATGATATCTCACCTGATAAGCTCCCTCATAATGATCCTTTACACCTTGAAGTCTTTGTCCATAATTGCAAAATTTGACGAATCTCGATAGATGGCGGAGCAGGTCTTAATATTTGTACCTTGAGAGTGGTCATTGGCCTTGGATATACAGAAAATGACATTGATGCTTCCAAAAGAATAACAATCAAAGCATATGATGATGCTGAGCGCCCATCCAAAGGGATAATTACATTGCCTAACATAGTCGGTCCAGTGACAGAAAACACTTTCCTACAAGTCCTAGACCTTGATCTCCCTTATAATATGATTCTTGGCCATCCATGGATCCATGCAATGAAAGTAGTTCCATCCACCTATCATCAATGTTTAAAATATCCTTACAATGGAACTAAGATAACAATTCTGGGAGATCCTAATCCATTTCAATTTTGTGCTACTCTAAAGGATATCCCTCAGTAGCAAGTCCCAGTTAATAGAGAGGCCAAGTCACATAGCTATGTGGATCCTAATGAATTGTTAGATGTTGTCAAAGGGAAATTGAAGATACAGGATCAAGGATGTGGAGAATATTCAATGGATCAAACATTCCTCATCGGGAATTTACCGATATCTCCAAAATCATATGGCAAACCGCATTTATTGCAAAAGGAACCTAAGGTCATTATTCAATATCAGCCTCCCACTACATTTACAAGATGGGGAGAACTTGACAAAGAAACTGTAGATGATGATGTCATAGATTGGCTTTACAAAGATCCAATTGAGACCCCACCTATCAGGTTGCCAGTGGAACGCTACGGCAAAGGATTTACTATGCTACAAAAGAAAGGATATGATGGATGCAGTGGCTTAGGCCTAAACAACAATGGAAGGCTAGAACCTATCATACCCAAGAGGCGACCTCCAACTTTAGGGTTAGGATTTGTACTGTTGCAAATTGGATCCACATCTACCAAAGTGCCCATGTGTGGAAAAGGGCATAACTCTGATGATGAAATAACACCTGAGGATGCCCGACCTGAAATGGATTCCAATGAATGGGAGTGGAGTTCTTTTTCTTCTAGCTCCTATGCCCTTGATAATATTTTCCTTGACCCTGATAATTTGCCCATGGAAGACAAACATGAAATAACTCCTCTTCCTAAAACATGTCCTCATGCTTGGATAGAGTCATTCTGGGATCCAAGCTCCGAATCAGATACAAGCAATTCAGATAGTGACACCACATATGTTAACATCTTTACCATATCAACCCTTTCTCTCCTTACCACCGATGATGACATGCCCCTCATCTATCCCCAACTTATCCAACATGACCAACAAGAACCACTCACATTGGACTGTTTTCAAAATGACGAAGCAATTGCAGAATTCCTGGGACTACGGGAAGGCATGCCGCAAGGTGATCATTAGGTAGGATTTGCTATCGATTTGGATTCCAAAACATATTTTGGAGAGTCAACTCCCTCTTCTAGTCATCAAATTGAAAAAAGAAAAGAAAAAGATAAAAATCAAAAGAATAGATCTTTGAGTGAAAACTGTAAGGCACTCTCTGATCATACAAAAGTAAAAATAAAAGACGTACCTACGGGTGAAAACCTCTCTGAGACGCCCAAAGGTGGAAGAGTGGACGTACCCCTATCAAGTCAGGACAAATCAACATTGCTAGTGGAAATGATTGAGGAAATCAATTTGGGTACACCTGACAACCCTAAGGTCATTCATTTTGCTGCTTCTCTATCAAAACAGGAAAAGGTAGATTTTGTCAATTTCTTTCTTGAGAAGAAGATCAGCTTTGCATGGTCCTATGCAAATATGCCTGGCCTTGATCTAGAATTAGTCCTTCATCATTTGCCATTGAAAGTAGATGCTAAGCCTGTCAAACAGAAACTTAGAAAGATGCATCCCCAGGTGGCTCTTTTGGTCAAAGTGGAACTAAAAAAATTACTAGATGTGGGCTTCATCAGACCCATTGATTATGCAGACTAGATTTCAAATTTAGTACCAATTAGCAAAGTAACTGGGGGCATCAAAATCTACACAAATTTTAGGGACCTCAATAAAGCATGCCCTAAAGATGATTTTCCATTGCCAAACATAGACATCATAGTGGACATGACTGCTAGATATGAGATGCTTTCATTGATGGATGGTTTCTCTGGCTATAACCAAATTCGCATTGCTCCTGAAGATCAGCATAAGACAACATTCACCTATGCTTGGGGTACCTACTATTGGAATGTGATGCGCTTCGGTCTTAAAAATGCAGGCGCAACATATCAAAGAGCAATGACGACAATTTTTCATGATTTCATGCATACTCTGATGGAGGACTATGTTGATGACTTGTTATGCAAATCTGTCACAAGAGATAGTCATCTAGCCATCCTGGGCCCTATCTTTGACCGGATGGAGACTTACAAACTCAGGCTCAATCCAAAGAAGTGTGTCTTTGGTGTCACAGCTGGCAAATTACTAGGGTACATTGTTTCTCACAGAGGCATTGAGGTCGACCCTGCCAAGGTTAAAGCAATAATGGATATGCCTCCTCCTTCTAATCTCCATCAATTACGTAGTCTGCAAGGAAAGCTCCAGTTAATTCATCACTTCATAGCTCAGTTGGCTGACGAATGTCATCCATTCCAACATCTACTACACAAAGGTGTCACTTTTAAATGGACTGAGCAATGTCAATCAGCCTTTCAAGCTCTCAAAGACTATTTGTTGTCACCGCCTATTCTAATGCCTCCTATAGAAAGGAAGCCTTTTATGACATTAGGAGTTCTCTTGGCCCAACAGGATGAGAGCGGCAAAGAGAGCTATTTATTATATCAGCCGGACACTGGTCGGTTATGAGTTAAATTATTCAACTATAGAAAGGGCATGCTTAGCAGTGGTATTTGCCACACAAAAGCTCCAACATTATATGTTAAGCCACCAAACATTGTTGGTTGCAAAAATTGATCCCTTAAAATACTTGCTTAGCTGAGCGGCTTTGACAGGTCGCCTAGAAAAGTGGGTCATGATCCTCAATGAATTTGATATTGAGTATATGGAGCGATAGGCGATAAAAGGACAAGTAATAGCAGATCAACTTGCAGAGGCTCCTATTTTCTATGATCATCCCATGTTGACCGATTTTCCAGATGAATCAATCTTTGCTCTCACATCTTCTAATGAATGGAAGTTATACTTTGATGGATCCCATACCAAGTTTGGGTCCAAAGCCGGTATTTTGTTTGTCACCCCTCAAGGTGATGCTATTCCAAAGTCCTACAGAATAACTTTTCATTGTACCAATAACATTGTAGAGTATGAAGCACTGGTCACAGGACTCCGAGTAGCAGTCCACTGGAACATCACGCATTTGCAAGTCTATGGAGATTCTCAATTAGTCATCTGACAAGTGAATGATGACTACGAAACAAAAGATGAAAAGCTTATTCCCTATAAGCACATGGTAGATTTCTTCAAGACAAAATTCAGAGCTATCCAGTTCAGTCAAGTGCCAAGAATGCAAAACAAGCTGGCAGATGCAATGGCTGCAATCACTTCCATGTTGAATATGCCCCACAATATGGACAAATGTGAATTTTTAGTTGAACAATTGCTGGTTCCCTCTTTTGACATTCTGACAGCGGATGTGATGTGCATTCTTGTTGGTCCCAACTCCCCATGGTACAATGACATATATCAATATTTGAAATCCCAAACCTTACCACCCAACCTTTTCGCTGACCAACGCCGAGCCTTTATCCGATAGATAGCCAAATATGTCATCATCACCGACACCCTTTACCACCGTTCCTTTGACCATACCCTCCTCAGGTGTTTGGATTCTGACGAAGCACAAACGGCTTTACATGAGGTTCATGATGGTATATGTGGGGGCCATTTCAATTGTCTAAGCTTAGCCAAAAAGTTGATTCGTGCTGGGTATTATTGGCCCACTCTGGAAAAAGATGTTCATGATTTTGTTAAGTGCTATAAATGCCAGATTCATGGCAACTATATTCATGCACCAGCTCCATGGCCCTTTTCTCAATGGGGATTGGATCTTATTGGCAAGATTCACCCGACATCTGCAAATGGACACAAGTTCATCATTACAGGCACAAAGTATTTTACAAAATGGATCGAGGCTATCCCCATGACCCATATCACTGGTGTCCAAATTTTAAAATTCTTGCTGAATTATATCATATGCCGGTATGGGGTTCCCCTTGCCATAGTCACAGATAATGGTCGTCCCTTCAAGAATAAAGATGTTAAAGAAATTTGTGAAAAGTTTCATATCCAACACCATTTCTCCAATCCATACTATCCACAGGGGAATGGTCAAGCCGAAGCATCTAATGAAACCATTATCAAGATCCTCAAGAAGGTTGTCAATGACGCTGGTCGAGATTGGCATGTACAGTTGAATCCAACATTATGGGCCTATCGCACTTCTATCCGCAAACCTACTGGTGCAACACCTTATTCCTTGGTGTATGGTGCGGAAGATATTTTACCTTTGGAAGTGGAGATTCCTTCCCTACGAGTTTCCTTGCAACATCTGATTGATGATGAGACACATAGAGTCTCTCGGTTGCATCAACTTGAGATGTTAGATGAAAAACGTCAAACAGCTTTGACACATTTGCAAGCATATCAAAACCATCTCCGTCGCTCTTATAATAAGAAGGTCAAAGGGCAACACTTCGAAGTGGGAGATCTGGTTTTAAAGGAAAACCCTAAGAACACACAGTCTACTGACATCATTAAAGGTAAGTTTGAACCTAATTGGGTTGGGCCTTTCATAGTGACTGCAACCTATGGCTCAAGGGCATATCAGCTTGCCACTCCAGAAGGTGAACCTTTGTCTGATCCTGTCAACAGCATGCATCTTCGCAAGTACTGGGCATAATTTTCTATCCACATTTTCTTCAAGTATGAAATTGAAAAATCAAAAAAAAAAAAAAAAAAAATCGAAGAAGGAAAATCAAAAAAAAAAAAAAAAAAGTGAAAAACAAAGAAAAAAAAAAAAAAAGAGCCAAAGAGTAAAGAAAAATGATTTGCCCTCTAGTGAAAACTTGGCAAACAGGCGCTTTGGGTAAGTACCTTGGTGAAAACCTGGCAAATAGGCGCCATGTGTAAAATGAGATCGTTGCTTCGTCATTTGTCATGACCTCTAAGCTATGCTTTCTCTCGGCCGGTTTCTCACATCTATCTTTCTCTTGACCCAATTCCAAGCCTGTTATTGGTCAACATCATTGTTTTGCATACCCCATTTCTTGTACATATGTTTTGGTCCCGGTCTATGTATGTCTTTCAGATGTGCATTGGGTGTGTTCCCCTTGTCATGATTGATCACTGGAACTTTTGCATTTAAAAATGTCCTGAAAAATTCACAAAAAAAATTGAAAAATGTCCTGAAATAATACAAAAAAAATCCAAAAAAATTAAATAAAGTCCTAAAAAAATCCTTAAAAATCAAATAAAGTCCTAAAAAATGAAGAAAAAATTATAAAAACTCAAAAAGAAAAACAACAATAAAAATAAATCCCCTTTGAGCATCGACAGATCGCTGCGCATACATCCAACGACAATCAATTCAACACTGCACTTTAATGAAATCATGCATTAACAGATGAACTTTTTCGCTCAAACCAAGCATTCAAATTGATCAAAATTGTCTTATCAGTCGAACATCAACATCAAAATCATTTGTCCTTGTTACTACTATCATGGGTTTTATACAGGGTGTGGTATACTCGAAACCAGACTATGTCCTGTCTTAGACGGGGTACCACATGTCCTGAAACCAGACAGCATGATCATCCTATCAGCACTTTCAACTTTTGACAATGAAGATCAAGATGTTTGTTTGATTTGTTTGAATTCGTGAGTCTTATCTTTTTATTGATTTATCTTCGATCATGTTCCTATGTTGCTCAATGATGTCACTAAGTGATTTAAAGTGATCGGGATGGTTCATGGTCCATTTATATCTTTTTGTCGTTTGTCTGCGATGTGTCTATCTTTTGCAAAAAGGGTTGCATTTCAGCTCTAGCCTTCAATGCCATGATGCTACGCATCCATTTTGCTACATAAAAATAAAGGTTCTCACCTACAAAGTGCATTACTGAAAGCAAGTTTTTCTTCGTCTCTAACTGTCCTTTGTCTCATTTCTTCTTACTAACATTTCTTCCATCAGTTTGGATAGTCAGTTCGGTTTATTGCTCAGATTTCTCCACACACATCAGCTACATCCTGCATCCATTAGTTAGTACATTTGCATTATCTCAAACATCACATCACACATTGTATCAAGCATTTTATCCATTTCATATTATAAATGCATCAAAAATACATAAAAATATATCCATACATGTTCATAAACAGTGCATAAGTCATCCATACATCGACACATAACCATAAGTCATAACACATTGCATCCCATCATATCGATGCATATCACATCACATATCACAATAATATCGGAGTACAAAATTGAACTGTCTGTGCTAAGTATGGCCCGTAGGCTAACTACATAATATCAAACTACATAATGTCATCTGTCCTAAGGAGCATGTGCCTCTGTCACTGGGTGCTCCCTCTGTCTTCCTCATCCCTACCATGTCTCATGGATGATGTCCCTCCTACCCGAGGGCCCGGTTGTGGTGATCTCATAGGTCCACTCACCCCTATGCTGCTCAATGACCTCCGAGAGTGTGCCCTAATCTCTGTCCTCGATCGTGCCTGATATGAAGCTGCTCTCTCCTCTAGTGGAACAACACTCTCATATAGTGTCCTCCAATGCCGTATCTCCTCTCCAGTCTCTACCAGCATCTATGCCATCTCCTGTGCATTGGCATCCCTAATCGACCCAATGAACTTAGCGACTCTTTGTTCCTCTCGCTGTGCCTGAGCTATTGCTGCATCTCGAGCCACTGTGAGTCTGGCTATCTCTGCTCTGCACTGATCCTGCTATCTCTCCAATGTCATAATGTGATCCTGCTGACTTGCTATGGTCGCCCTGCACATCTCCATCTCCTCTGTCCTAGCTGTCTCTGGCTCTATGGGTATATCATGCAATGCCTCCTGATCACCTAAATCTGGCCCATCATCTCCATCCTCATCATCCCCCCATCCTCGTCATCCCCCTCATCCTCCTCCTCCTCGTCATCCTCATCTCCCTCCTCTCCTGTGAGTGGGAAGTCCTCCTATCTCCTCGGTACTGGAATATCAAGATCAGTCAATGGCACTGGCCGTCGTCGTGCAAACCATATCTCATACTCCTCTGTCATCCCGACATCCACCACATATGTTCTCCAATCCCACTGTCTCTGTTGTAACTGTGCAAAGTTAGCATATGCTATGTGTGGCTGAATCATACTCCCCCACTGACTTGTCTCTCTATGCGATCGGGAAAAGCATGCAGTCCTCCTAGGTACATCTTGCCTCTCTCCAAACTATCGTCTGACCCTCTCTAGCAGGTACATCTCAATCACTCTCTAGTGATTCACTGGTCACCCAATCAGGTACCTCTCCTATCTACAATATGGTAGCTCCTCATGATCATCTAACCATCCAGGGCAATCAAGATATGGCCTCCATATGAACTCTCTCAGTCTATCTAGCTCATGTCGCTAGTACAATATGTATCCAAATGGACCCTGTCTCAGTGCTCCCCCATAGCAATACACATATGGTCGGTGTGGTACAACCTGTCTCTCTATAATTGGTCAACATATGGCTATGTGCTCAAATGCCCATACCTGAAGCAATGTGACTCCACAGCTCAGAGTCTGAACTCCCTGATATGCTATCTGATGCAGCTGAAAATATAGCATAGCAAGCACACATGGTCCCCATGCATACACTATCCCCTTTGTCACCATCCACTCTAGCACTCTTCCCCATCCAATAGGGAATCCATGTCCTCGTCTATCCCCTGCTAGAAGACATGCTATCACAACTGCTATCACCACATATCGTCTGTCATACTCTGACGCCATGCTCTCCCAGCTGATCTCCCTCTCGACAATGTCTAGATCATCTGTATCGCACTCAAATAGCCTACATAATGCATCTCTCCCTATCACTAGGTCATACTCTATCATCTTCCCATGTATTGGAATGCAAAGGATGCGCCATACATCCTCTAATGTCACAGTCGCCTCGCCAGTTGCTAGATGGAATGAGGAGGTCTCTGAATGCCATCGCTCTGCCAATGCGGTAAGAAATCCTGTGTTTTCCCTAATCTCAGGCATGAATGTGATATAATATATGCCAAGTCCTGCTAAGATATCTCTGTCCGTGCTCCTGAGTCTATGTCGTAGCATGAAGCAATCTGGTCGGTTCTCCCGCGTCATCAGTGGATACTGTCGACTCTGCATCACAATTGGGGCATATTTTGTCAGTTTTAGGGTCTACTCCTACGAGTTGCCTTTCCTCATTTTCATGTCCAAATCAGGGTGTTTTTCCTCTAATCTGACCTATCCTGCCCTTATCCCCCCTTTTCGGATCATTTGCATGTCATTTTGACCAAAATTAGGGTTTACATTGCACAATTGCGCCTGTGTCAAGGAACCTGCACCTGTGTCAGGTAACCTGCACCTGTGTCTCCCTACACAAGTGCAGAAGACCCTACACAAGCACAGGATTCAACCTACACAAGTGCAGGAGTCCTTTTCGGCATCCCCTATGGGCCCACCAATGTCCCACAAGCAATCAAAATTCATGAAATTGAAAACATGGGTTTTTGAGATCCATACCGCTGCTCCTACATCGTCCGATCGTCTGAATGTGCATACACATTCCCCAAGGTGATCCACCATTGGAATGTTCACCATCTATCTGCAAGTGTCCTTGTCCAGAGCAACAAATCCTCCTCTTTGGCTAGTGCAAATGAGCTCTTTTCACTTTCTTGGTCCCATTTATAGATCTTTGTCAGTGCATAGATGGACGTGCACCCTATCCATCTTATGTTGGTCACGGTCTTGTGCACCTTAAATTGCTTGTCCTTCATGCATCCGATCTCCGATTATCAGTCCGTTCGATCCTATCATTTTTATCGATCAATTGGCCTCTTTTCTGCATGTTTCTGGCCAATTCCTCGAGAGGGCATGCATATGTTATTGTCAGTTGTCTGGGGCATTTTCATTATTGTTCTTTGAAACAACGCTTAAAATCGCATTGTCTCAAAGAGGGGCAAAATGTAGACACCTAAAAATGGTCAACACTTGCGGAATCAGACTTTAACATTTGCGCATTGCCTCATTTTAGGTTTTTGCGTCACATTAACATTTTTCCTATGATTCGCACTTGGTCTTTATCGTTTGCGAACATCGAGTCATTCTTCTACATTCTTCATTTATCTCGCTCTCAAATTCGGTCTTGTCGATAACACTATCCAGTCATGATTTTGATCGATTTTATCCTGTTGCATCAATGTGCGTGCTAATTTGTCATCATTTCAGACATCGTCAATCCTAATTAGGGTTTTGTCCTCTTATCAATCTTGTCGTTTTGTCATCAATCCTTATCATTTTCAATCTTGTCATTTTGTGATTGATTTGTCATTGGTCGTTGTCATGTTCGATTTTGTCATTTTGCGATTGATTTGTCATCGATCGTGGTCATTTTCAATCTTGTCGTCTTGCAATCTATTTTGTTATCGATCCTTGTCCTCTTGTCAATTTTGTCATTTTGCGATCATTTGGCTATCGATTGTTGTCTATCTCAATTATGTCAATTTGGATCAATTTGTCATTGTTCCTCATCAATTGGCACATTTATCAATCAAGTCATTTATCACATTGGTCCTTTGTTAAATCAGAATCAAATCGAATCAATTATCTTCAATCAAGACCTAATTGTCATTCTCGCATTGCTAGTTCATCTTCTAGGGTTTTATGATTTAATCATTTAACCTTGTGTGTCATTTCTCTCTCTAGGATTAAATAATTTATTTTATTTATCCTAAGTCTTCTTGTCACAATTAAATGTTCATTTAATTGGCTAATTATTCCTCCTTGTGAATTAATTAATAAATGAAAAATTATTAATTAATTTTACCTAATTTCTAATTTCTTAATTCCTAATATTCCTAATTTTCCTCTTTTTCTAATTTTCTAATTTCTAATTTATCCAATTTCAATTTCCTCCTATTTCTCTCCTAATTTCATGGGAATGACATAGAAATTTGTCATAATTTGTCATAATTGACAATCAATCAATTCTTGACATAGAAATTTGTCATAAATTGTCATAAATCCTTGCATAGCAATTTGTCATAGACATGTCATAATTTTGCTATTCTTGATTTGAATTTTAATTCGAATCACTATCATGCTAATTTGTTCATCTCTCCAATTTGTCTATAAATTGAATGAATTTCTTCAATCAAACCCCCCCCCCCAATTAGATTATCGAATTTCTAATCAATCACGCTTCAAGTACTTTTGAGCATTTTTCTTACCTACTTGCTTTGAATCATGTATGTGCACTTGTAGGTGAAATCCACAACCAAACTATTTGAAGAGGAAAGAAGGACAATGGAGCCGCATGAAGGAGCTTTCAAATCATACCTTTGGTTTGCTTAATTTCTAGTTTTGAATGTTTTTATTTCATGTCTCTATTGAGTGTGTTTTAGGATAGATCATTGCATTTTAGTTTTCATGATTGAGCTAATGATTAGTTTGTATATTGTTTGTGATGATTTCCAGATTTCCTAACGTACACTTTTGATGTTATATTGAGAAAATATATCTGATTAGACATTTGAATTGTCCTTTTGCAACCATGTACTACTTCGAAGAGGCTCGATTTTGATGATCCACCATAGTCATAGATACAGATAGAGACATATAGTTATAGTTGTGGTCATTGAAGGGCCAATTTTTTATATATTCGACATTTGTATATGTATATATCGACTTTGATAGACATGGCACATGCCACATTTTTGTAACTATTATTGATTTGGCATCTATGCCATTTTTTGATATATGTACAAGATTATTGTTCATTTTGATATATATGAAACTTGATATTCAATCCAATTTGTTCATTGATATATGAAACATGATATTCCTAAAACTTAGTTATTTGCTATTGAAATGTGATCAAATTTGTTAGTTGTGTATATGTCTTGAAATGTGATCCAATTTGTTCATTACTTGTAACTCATATGGCGTATACTTTTAAACTATCTATTGCTCATATTGTGTATACCAAAGTACTGATACTGGTAATGTTGCTATTCTATATTTTGATTGAGTGAATTTTCTTTGAGTCCTCCATGCATGAAGAGATTGGTGTGAAGTTATTATTTCATAAACTCATGCTTATGGAGTGAAGTTCATCATTTCAAGAACCAATTAAGACATTTCATGCTTAAGTTCATCATTTCATGCTTATGGAGTGAAGTTCAACATTTCATCACCTATAAAAGAAGAGTTGAAGCACTTATGGACAATCTATTTGAACCTATGAGGTTGTGTTTTCTCGCTCCCCAAGATGTCTGATCGTTATGAGCCACCTTGTAGCGACGTTTTCCCTTAAGCACTCAAAGCAGAAAAAATGGTCAAACTTTGACGTAGCCTAACTTAGAGACCATGGCACTTATGGATGATCTATTTGAACCTATGGGGTTATGTTATCTCTACCTACAAAATCCTATCTCAATTTTGGGAAACTCGATTCCATTTTCTTATGGTGAGATTTTTTCTGTTGCATCAAAAACTGTCAAAAGCTATCAATGAGAGGTGGCAAAATAGTGCATCTTTCATTCTGCTTGTCATGGGAACAAATCATCAGTGTGAGTGCATCTAGGTGGTTAGGTTTATGCTGGGTGTACCCTTGTCTCTCTCCCCAAGGCATCTGATCATTATGAGCCACCTCATAGTGACGTTTTCCCTTGAGCGCTCAAAGTGGAAAAAATGGTTGAACTTTGACATAGCATAACTCAGAGACCGTGGCACTTATGGATGATATATTTGAACCTATGGGGTTGTGTTATTACTTCCTACAAAATCCTATCTTGGTTTTGAGCAACTTGATTCTATTTTCTTATGGTGATATTTTTTCTGTTGCATCAAAAACCGTGAAAAGCTGTCAGTGAGAGGTGGCAAAATAGTGCATCTTTCGTTCTGTTTGTCGTGGGAATGAACCATCACCACAAGAACATCTGAGTGGCTGGGTTTATTCTAGCTATGCCCTTCTCTTTCTCCCTAAGGCATCTGATCATTACAAGCCACCTCGTAGTGACGTTTTCCCTTGAGCGTTCAAAGTGGAAAAAATGGTCAAACTTTGACATAGCGTAACTCGGAGACCGTGGCACTTATGGATGATCCATTTGAACCTATGGGGTCATGTTATCACAACCTATAGAATCCTATCTTAGATTTGGGCTACTCAATTCCATTTTCTTATGGTGAGATTATTTATGTCGCATCAAAAAACTGTCAGTGAGAGGTGGCAAAATAGTGCATCTTTCGTTCTGCTTGTCATGGGAATGAACCATTAGCATGAGTGCATCTGAGTGGCTAGGTTTACATTAGGTGTGCCCTTTTCTCACTTCCCAAGGCATCCAATTATTATGAGCCACCTCATAGTGACGTTTTCCCTTGAGCACTCAAAGCGAAAAAAATGTCAAACTTTGATGTAGTGTAACTCAGAGACCGTGGAACTTATGGATGATCCATTTGAACCTATGGGGTCATGTTATCACTGCCTACAAAATCCTATCATAGTTTTAGGCAACTTGATTCTATTTTCTTGTGGTGATATTTTTTCTGTCGCATTAAAAACCGTCAGTGGGAGGTGGCAAAATAGTGCATCTTTCATTTTTCTTGTCATGGGAATGAACCGTCAATGTGAGTGCATCTAAGTGGCTGGGTTTATGCTAGGTGTGCCCTTCTCTCACTCCCCAAGGTGTTTGATCATTACAAGCCACCTCGTAGTGACGTTTTCCCTTGAGCGCTCAAAGCAAAAAAAAAGGTCTAACTTTGACGTAGCCTAACTTGGAGACCATGGCACTTATGGATGATCAATTTGAACCTATGGGGTCATGTTATTACTACCTACAAAATTATATCTTGGTTTTGGGCAACTCCATTTTGTTTTCTTGTGGTGATATTTTTTCTATCACATCAAAAACCATCAATGAGAGGTGGCAAAATAGTGCATCTTTCATTCTGCTTGTCGTGGGAATGAACCATCAGTGCGAGTGTGTCTGGGTAGCCAGGTTTATGCTAGGTGTGCCCTTTTCTTTCTCCCCAAGGCATCTAATAATTACAAGCCACTTCGTAGCGACATTTTCCCTTGAGCGCTCAAAGCGGAAAAAATAGTCAAACTTTGACGTAGCCTAACTCGGAGATCATGGCACTTATGGACGATCTGTTTGAACCTATGGGGTCATGTTATCACTTCCACTAGAATCCTATATCGGTTTCAGGCAACTCCATTTTGTTTTCATGTGGTGAGATTTTTTCTATCGCCTAAAAAACCGTCAGTGAGAGGTGGCAAAATAGTGCATCTTTTGTTCTGCTTGTCGTGGGAAGGAACCATCAGGGTGAGTGCATCCAAGTGGCCATGTTTATGCTAGGTGTTCCCTTGTCTCACTCCCCAAGACATATGATCATTACAAGCCACCTCATAGCAACGTTTTCCCTTGAGCATTCAAAGCGAAAAAAATGGTCAAACTTTGACGTAGTGTAACTCGAAGATCGTGGCACTTATGGATGATCCATTTGAACCTATGGGGTTGTGTTTTTGCTGCCTACAAAAATCCTATATTAGATTTGGACTATTTGTACTAGCCCTTCAAATCAGGTAATTCAATAATAACTCAAAACTTTCCCAAAACACTTGGAAAAAAAATTGCATATTCATATTGAAAATTTGCAAATCAGCCCCATGGACACTTTCATATATAAAATTTGGCATCTTATATAAACTATCAAGCTCATTACTATTTATATTTACAAAATTTTACATCTAAATATGCAAATTACATCTCATTGTTATTTTTTTATACAAAACTTAGCATCTAGATATGCACATTACAACTCATTGTTGTTTTTTTATACAAAATTTAGCATCTAGATATGCACATTACAACTCATTGATGTTTTTATATACAAAATTTGGCATCTACATATGCACATTATAGCTCATATGCATATTACAACTCATATGCATGTAGAGCACATCCAAAGAAGCGAAGTTACAATGTTTCACAAAAGATATATACAAAATTGTCAAAATTATTCTACCATATTGTAGAATTATTCTTCTAGATGTCCCAAAATCAATCAAGTGAACCTTCAAGATCAGCTCTAACCCTTAGTGTCTCAAGTATTGCCTCATGGTCTGATTCATGAACTTTCCACAAATCCTTGTTAAGAGGTCTACCACGATATTTAATCAAATGAATATTTGTTGCAACAAGAAGGTTTGAGTAATGAAGAATATGTCTATGTGTCTCAAAGTCCTCAAACAACCAGGCATTAGAATTTTTGATAGGGTAACTGCATTTTATAGAATAATAATGCCAAAATCAATACAACAACTACTAAATAAATGAGTTTAAGAGGTCTCAATACAACTCGACACAACAACATGGTACCTTCTAAGCCATGTCCCTATCACAACAACAAATCCTATTGGGTAATCAATACCCTCTCCATCAACCATTATAGAAGTCAATTTCTTTTTGGCCTCAATACAACGACACAAAAAGTAATCTATTCCTTCTTCATTGTTCTCATCTGCAATAACTACATATACATGACCTGCATTTAATATAAGGATATAAGTTAATACTAAAATCAACATAAGTTAATACTAATAAATTAAGCTTAAAATTGTAGCACATTGCAACCTAAGTTACCTGGTTCAACTATGTCTGATACATGGTCAAAATCCACTGATGCTTCAATCCGGTTCATTTGTAGTGCTCTAGGAAGTTGATATGTATCTAGGGTTTGCAAAGGTATACAAGACCATTGGTCAACCCACTCTTTTGATTCACATTCATCCCACAAAAAATGCATACAGGAAGAGCAAAAGCATGCAATATGTCTAGTATAAATAACTAGTGATGTTGCATTTGAACTTCTAAATGAATGTATGTCACTTGATCTAGTAGGTGTACAACAATCTAGATAGTTTTCAATGTTAGATTCACTTATTAACCAAAAATATCTAGAAACCATAGACTTATCTACATTACCTGGTCCCATCGTAGAGCTACACCATTGCACAATTGTTTTTGCATCTATTAACATTGCACCACCTTCGTACTTCAATTCCTCTCTGGTAAGAGCTCTTTTCACACATGCTCCCGCACCATCATGCTCTCCCTTTCCATGCCCCGCCTCAATGAAATTCAAAAAATGTTGCACACCACTTGTCACATGCATCCTAGTCAACTAGTAGAACATCCTTGCATTCTTGAATTGTGCGGTGCAATTGTACGACCATATTAAGTGTTGGTTGTATCTTATATCTCTTTCCCTTTAACTATCAAAGAAGACTATAAAGCATCCTTGCACAAACTCTAAGGAATGTGTATGATCATCGCTGATATAGAAGTGATATTCTCTTCTAACCTTTATGTCCTCCTTGGTGCTATCATGTGCATGCATGAATGCTATGTGTATAAAAAAATGAAACTTGTGTAGAGTGGTAATACATAGATTGTACTTCATTTTGCGGCTTTAGTGTATAATTCTCAGCAAAATAAATGATAGAGACAATAGTGCAGAGGGGGAAAGTGTCCTTACACAACTTGAATTGCTCATATAACCATCTAGCTCTATGTGTGTGACCTATGTACTCATATACTAGTTTCTCTTGAAACATCTTCATAAAATCAGCTATGCATATATCCCTTTTCACTAACTCACACCTCTTTAATTATTTTCCATCTTTAACACTATATGTTACTGACTTATATTTTCCAATAGAAACTAGTTCCTTACCAATTTCATGTGTGCTATCCAAATGTCGGCATCTATGCAACTATTGCAAACCACCACATGTAGGACAAAAACCTCTCAAACACATCATCTTATAATAAATGCACCCATCATCTCGTCTACATAGTACACATGAAATAAATTCTCTTGGTGACTTAGGAGGTGCTTGTAGACCACATTCCTGCAAAATATCATTAGTGTGCAAAGTACAATAGATATAGCGATAAATATCATAATGCATGGAAAATTCAACATGGACCCTACAACAACATGTAGTATGTGCGTGATTAATCTTAACATAAAATGGTTTTGTCATCTCAAAAAATATTTGACTAATTTTAATTTGAGGAAATCTTTGAAGAAACCTTTCATAAAATTGTGTTTGAATTGTATCTAAATAGTGTTTTGGATGTGGCTCATGATTACTAATTCCAATTCATCTTATAACAACATCTCTTTGGTTGGGTGAAACCCTTGTGTTGTCATGCCAAAATCTCTCAATTAACATTCTTAGTGCATCAACAACAACCTTGTCCTTGCGTGGGAGTCTACCGGAGAATGCCCAAAGAGAATTATTGTTAGGATCCTCAATTTTCTCTCGCCTCTCTAGTGCATAGTGTAACGTGGTTCTACTTATCCTTAATGACTTGCTTGTTTTGCTTATTAAACGAGATTTTTTCATTTCCTTTCCCATTATGGTTGATGTGAGGACACAATGAGTAACATTAGCATCTTTAGTGTGTGATTTTGAACCAATGGCTTGGTATGCATCAAAAAGATTTCTCACAATGGTTCTTTCACTATTATTTCTAGATGTTCTTAACCCCAAAATTTTCATTGTCTCTCTAAATTTCAGATTTTTAATCATTTCAACAACTAATTGGCATCTTCCACTTTGATTTAAGTTTTCAAAATAGTTATTCCAAATTATTCTAACCATTCTTCTACAAGTTCTTTCAGAAATTTTATCATGGATTGGTTTCACAATATTTTCATCAATATCTATTAGGAACTTTTTTTTTCTATGAATTATTCTAAGAGGTGTTAAGATTGGTGGATTCTCTTCATTTTCATTAGGTTCATTATGTGCATTGATCACATCAAATTCAAATGGTAAATATTCTTCAATTTCATTAACATGTACATTCAGCGAATCATTTTCAAATGGTCTATGTTCATTGCATTCATTAGGTGCATTCATCATATGTATTTGAATTGGTGTATGTTGATCATTTTGATTTGGTGCATTAATCATATCACTTTCATTAGGTGCATTAGATGATGTACCTTCATGTAATCTCTTCATATGCTCCCTTTGTCTTTCCTTTGTTGCCTCTCTTTGTTCATTTGTTCCTCTCGTATTCTTTCCCATTGTCCTACACATAACATCATGATGACAATACACAATCAAATAGAAAAAAAACAACAAATGATCATCATTTTGTTATAATCTAAAGTAACAATGATAAAATAACTTTAAAAAAAACCAAAATAAAAGACAAATAAATCATAATCAGAGAAAAAAACCAAAAAATGATCATGATTTTGTTATTATCTAAAGTAAAAATTATAAAATAACTTAAAAATCAATCATTCCAAAGCAAAAGTGACAAAAGAATATGAAAACCTGACTATTACTGTCCCAAAAAATCATGTGCAAAAGCACTGGGGCCTTCAAACAACTTGCAATGTTGTTTTTTAGGCTGTTGGGACTAAAATATATAAAGATTTTCCTATAACCCGTATGGGTTATGGAAACCCTATATGTCAACGTTCACAATTTCTCATAACCCATATGGGTTATGTACAACTAGAAGTTTTTGCCTTAGTTATACCCGTACGGGCTATGTAGAACTAGGAAAAGGAGAGGGGGAGAGGGAGAGAGGGAGGGAGAGGGAGATAGGGAGAGGGAGAGAAGAAGAGGAGGAGGGAGAGAGGGAGATTGGGGAAAGGAGAGGGGGAGAGGGAGAGAGAGGGAGACTAGGAAAAGGAGAGGGGGAGAGGGGAGAGAGAGAGGAGAGAGAGGGAGATTGGGAAAAGGAGAGAGAGAGAGAGAGAGGAGAGAGAGAGAGAGAGAGGAGAGAGAGAGAGAGAGAGAGAGAGAGATGAGAGAGAGAGAGAGAGAGAGAGAAGGAGAGGGGGAGGGAGAGAGGGAGAGGGAGAGAGAGAGAGAGAGCGGGAAAAGGAGAGGGGGGGGAGGAAGAGGGAGAGAGAGGAAGATTAGGGAAAGGAGAGGGGGGAGAGGGATAGAAAGTGAGATTGGGAAAAGGAGAGGGGGAGATGAAGAGAGGGAGGGAGAGGGAGGGAAAAGGACAAAGGGATAGGGTGAGAGAAAGGGAGAGGGAGAGGGAGAGAGAAGGAGATAGGGAAAAGGATAGGGAGAGAGGGAGAGAAGGAAAGGGAGAGGGAGAGAGGGAGAGAAGGAAAGGGAGAGGGAGAGAGGGAGATTAGGGAAAGGAGAGGGGGAGAGGGAGAGAGAGGGAAATTGGGAAAAGGGAGATTGGGGAAAGGAGAGGGAGGGAGAGAGAGAGAGAGGGAGATTGAGAGGGGGAGAGGGAGAGAGGTAGAGAAGGAGAGGGGGAGGGATAGAGGGAGAGGGAGATAGATAGATTGGGAAAAGGAGAGGGGGAGGGAGAGGGAGAGAGAGGGAGATTGGGAAAAGGAGAGATTGGGGAAAGGAGAGGGGGAGAGGGGGAGAGGTAGAGAAGGAGAGGGGGAGGGAGAGAGGGAGATTGGGGAAAGGAGAGGGGGAGAGGGAGAGAGGGAGAGGGAGAGAGTGAGATTGGGAAAAGGAGAGGGGGAGAGGGAGATGGAGAGAGAGGGAGATTGGGGAAAGGAGAGGGGGAGAGGGAGAGAAAGCGAGATTGGGAAAAGGAGAGGGGGAGATGAAGAGAGGGAGGGAGAGGGAGGGAGAAAAGGAGAGGGGGGGGAGAGAGGAAGGGAGAGGGAGAGGGATAGAGAGGGAGATTGGGAAAAGGAGAGGGAGAGAGGGAGAGAAGGAGAGGGGGAGGGAGAGAGGGAGATTGGGGAAAGGAGAGGGGGAGAGGGAGAGAGAGGGAGATTGGGAAAAGGGAGATTGGGGAAAGAAGAGGGGGATAGGGAGAGAGAGGGAGATTAGGAAAAAGAGATGGGGAGAGGGAGAGAGGTAGAGAAGGAGAGGGGGAGGGAGAGAGGGAGAGGGAGAGAGAGATTGGGAAAAGGAGAGGGGGAGGTAGAGGGAGAAAGAGGGAGATTGGGAAAATGAGAGATTGGGGAAAGGAGAGGGGGAGAGGGGGAGAGGGAGAGAAGGAGAGGGGGAGGGAGAGAGGGAGATTGGGGAAAGGAGAGGGGAAGAGGGAGAGAGGGAGAGGGAGAGGGAGAGAGAAAGATTGGGAAAAGGAGAGGGGGTGAGGGAGAGGGAGAGAGAGGGAGATTCGGGAAAGGAGAGGGGGAGAGGGAGAGAAAGAAAGATTCAGAAAAGGAGAGGGGGAGATGAAGAGAGGGAGGGAGAGGGAGGGAGAGAAGGAGAGGGGGAGGGAGGGAGAGGGAGGGAGAGAAGGAGAGGGGGAGAGAGGGAGATTGGTAAAAGGAGAGGGAGAGAGGGAGAGAAGGAGAGGGGGAGGGAGAGAGGGAGAGAGGGAGAGAAGGAGAGGGGGAGGGAGAGAGAGGGAGATTGTAAAAAGGAGAGGGGGAGAGGGAGAGAGGGAGAGAGGGAGTAAAGGAGAGGGGGAGGGAGAGAGGGAGATTGGTGAAAGGAGAGGGGGAGAGGGAGAGAAAGCGAGATTGTGAAAAGGAGAGGGGGAGATGAAGAGAGGGAGGGAGAGGGAGGGAGAGAAGGAGAGGGGGAGGGAGAGAGGAAGGGAGAGGGAGATGGAGAGAGAGGGAGATTGAGAAAAGGAGAGGGAGAGAGAGAGATAAGGAGAGGCAGAGGGAGAGAGGGAGATTGGGGAAAGGAGAGAGGGAGAGGGAGAGAGAGGGAGATTGGGAACAGGGAGATTAGGGAAAGTAGAGGGGGATAGGGAGAGAGAGGGAGATTGGGAAAAGGATATGGGGAGAGGGAGAGAGGGAGAGAAGGAGAGGGGGAGGGAGAGAGGGAGAGGGAGAGAGAGATTGGGAAAAGGAGAGGGGGAGGGAGAGGGAGAGGGAGGGAGATTGTGAAAATGAGAGATTGGGGAAAGGAGAGGGGGAGAGGGAGAGAAAGTGAGATTGGGAAAAGGAGAGGGGGAGATGAAGAGAGGGAGGGAGAGGGAGGGAGAGAAGGAGAGGGGGAGGGAGAGAGGAAGGGAGAGGGAGAGGGAGAAAGAGAAAGAAAGAGGGAGATTGGGAAAAGGAGAGGGAGCGAGGGAGAGAAGGAGAGGGGGAGGGAGAGAGGGAGATTTGGGAAAGGAGAGGGAGAGAGGGAGAGAGAGGGAGATTGGTAAAAGGAGAGGGGGAGAGGGAGAGGGGGAGAGGGGGAGAGAAGGAGAGGGGGAGGGAGAGAGGGAGATTAGGGAAAGGAGAGGGGGAGAGGGAGAGAAAGGGAGATTGGGAAAAGGAGAGGGGGAGAGGGAGAGAGGGAGAGAAGGAGAAGGGGAGGGAGAGAGGGAGAGGGAGAGAGTGAGATTGGGAAAAGGAGAGGGGGAGGGAGAGGGAGAGAGAGGGACATTAGGAAAAAGAGAGATTTGGGAAAGGACAAGGGGAGAGGGAGAGAAGAAGAGAAGGAGAGAGAGAGAGAGAGAGAGAGGGAGAGAGAGAGAGAGAGAGAGGGAGATTGGGAAAAGGAGAGGGAGAGAGGGAGAGAAGGAGAGGGGAAGGGAGAGAGGGAGATTGGGGAAAGGACAAGGGGAGAGGGAGAGAGAGGGAGATTGGGAAAAGGAGATGGGGAGAGGGAGAGAGGGAGGGAGAGGGATAGAGTGAGGGAGGAGAGAGAGAGGGAGATTGGAAAAAGGAGAGGGGGAGAGAGAGAGGGAAAGAGAGGGAGATTGGGAAAAGG
Organism: Cryptomeria japonica; assembly: GCF_030272615.1. Classification (NCBI taxonomy): domain Eukaryota; kingdom Viridiplantae; phylum Streptophyta; class Pinopsida; order Cupressales; family Cupressaceae; genus Cryptomeria; species Cryptomeria japonica. The sequence goes on along the minus strand of NC_081408.1, from coordinate 481,903,276 downwards.
AGAGGGAGAGAAGGAGAGGGGGAGGGAGAGAGGGAGATTGGGGAAAGGAGAGGGGGAGAGGGAGAGAGGGACATTGAGAAAAGGAGAGGGGGAGAGGGAGAGAGGAAGGGAGAGGGAGGGTGGAGATGGGGAGAATAGGATAAAGAGGGAGAGGGAGAGAGAGAGAGTATAGGAGAGAGAGAGGGAGAGAAAGAGAGATTTAAGATAATGAAAGGGGGAGGGGAGAGGGGGGAGAGGGAGAGGGAGGGGGAGGGGGAGAGAAAGAGAGAGAAGGGGGAGAGGGTGATAATAGGATAGGATAAAGTGTGTGTGTGTGTGTGTGTGAGAGAGAGAGAGAGAAAGAGAGAGAGAGAGAGAGAGAGAGAGAGAGAGAGAGAGAGAGAGAGAGAGAGAGAGAGAACAAGAAGGAGAAAAGGGTGAGAGAATCAAAAAATAGAGAAGTGTGAGGGGGAGAGAGATGAGATAGAACTCAAGGAAGATAATTAGGTCTTAGAATAGACAACTACAATGATGGTGGAAGTAAGATGAGAGAGAGAGAGGAAACGAAGAGGTACATGCATGTATACAAACATATCTACATATATCTATATATATAACTATAGATATGCATATATACATACATAAACACATATTATCTAGGTATGTCTAAAACATGTGTAGTAAATGCTAAGTTTACAAGCATACATTATTATGTCTTCATAACCCGTACGGGTTTTGTGAAACCAAAAAAAACTTTTTAGTTCTTTTGGTTCTTCAAAAACCGTGCAGGTTTTGGCTTGGTAAGAGGGTTGGAAAATGACCCTAAGGCTTGCAAACCCATTTTCCCCCCTTTTTTGTTCCTTTACATGTTTTTTCATCCTCCACCACCATGATTTCTTGACTTCATCATCATTAGGTTTACAAATGATGAAGTGGGTATCCCTAAAATGACCACCGTAATCTCACACATCTTCTTAGTTTTCTGACCATATAAATTTTTTAATTTTTTGACAACATTAGCATAGTAAACTTTAATTTTCTTTATTAGTACCTTGACAGTCCTCACAGACATATGTCTACCATTTTTTTAATAACTTTTGATATACTTGACCAAATTCAAAATAAATTATATATTATTGTTCTACACTAGATTCTATACACTTTTAAAAAAAAATTGCATTTTTTATTATTTTGATGCAAGTTATGCCCAACGCATGAATAGGTACCAAATTTTCAGGATGTGGTCACTTCATAAAATCATAAAAAATAAAATAATCATCAAAAAATTACAAAAAAATACACAACTTCTAGATCTCACTCTTACCTATCATCCTACCAAAAGGGTTTTGCGAAATACTAAATCTAACTATATATTTTATGCAGCGCACGAAAATAGCTATGTTATATTTTTCTGAAAAAATTAGGAACAGTTTTTTGTGTGTGAAAGGTTTGACCCTCTTAATATTATCCAATTTTAGAAATAAATTAGTAGTTTAGAATCTAGATTCAGAGTACTATTCTTATTCTTTTTTCAACTCGTAGTTTTGAGTGCATGACCTTCAAATAGCTCTTTGAAGTTCAGGTTTACTTGTTTTCAGAAAAAAAAAAAAGTGGCCACTTATACCTCCCTTTTTGTTCACCATCTTGGTGCACTTACCCCCTGGTAATGTGTAGAGAACACTCTACATGATATTGGTTCATAACCTAGATAGGTACTAGACCTAATTTATCTACATCCTGAATTCCATCTAGAAGTCACACCAACACCACTTATGCATCCTGCCAAAGATTCTCAGTAAAAGCTCTGTCGGTAAAACCTTAATCCTTACCGGTATAGGCTTACTAGAGTGTATGATAGCATTTGATCATCAAGTCAATACTAACTGACCAAAACATACTCTAGAAACATCAAACTAAACATATTCCATTGATCCAAACATCTTGATAGTATCCAACTGATAGTCCCTTTTACTGGTAACACTAGTTCTTCTACCAGTAACCAAAATTTGTCTGTTGGTAACCAATCATAATAGCTAGTGTTGACATCAATGACAAAACATCAATACAACACATAATCAATTCCTTCATATTGCCAACAATATATGAGAGAGACATGAGATAGGAGATTATGGATATGCGAATGTAATATGATGTGAAATAGTTAAGAGAGATTATGTATGTAAGGAAATTATTGTAAGGGTTATTCCGATAAAGGGTTTAGGGATTCAAACTGGAATAGATAGAGCTTAAACCAGAATTGTATACTGGCATAGAAGATGCTATCTTAGTAGTTCACACTTATCAGGATTGTAGTCTGGAATTTTATGTAGGCAGTGAGGCTCCTTTTTGTGATTGAGCAATGTTCTCTAGGCTGTAAGCCTTCCTGCAAGTGTAGGCCCCTCATATTTTGTAATATCTCTTCATATGGCCAGTGGATTGATATTGTGGGTCACAAATCCCACAGTGGTTTTCCTCTTTTATATTTTCCACGTATAAATCTATGTGTTATGGTTCTCATTTATGTGATTGGCTTATTGGTTGCTTTACTTCTTTCAATTTTGTATGTACTGGTATACCAGTTGGTGTATGCGTGTTTTAATAAGGCAAAAAATTAACAGTCTAGTATAACACTGGTTCACCCCCCGCTCTCAGTGTTATTAGTTTCCAACAAATGCTTCTAGTAAAACTAATAGAGAAATTCTCATGTAGGAGAGTTGGCCCATTTTATTTGAGAGTTGTCAATAAAAGGGTAAGAATCAACTCAAGCCTATTTACGAGAAGGAGATGTTAGCTATTCCTCATGTAGTTAAATAATGGAGGCCAAATTTATTGGGAAGACACTTCAAATTTAAGATATATCATGATAACCTAAAATATTTTCTAAAATAGAGATTATCTTTTGAAGATAAACAAAAATGGGTCACTAATATGTTGGGGTGTGAATTTGAGATCATATACAAGAAAGGTAAGGTAGATATTATGACATAAGTGTTATAAAGGATGAGGATGAAGCTCTATTGTGTGACATTTGAATATTACAATCAAATTGGGTAGGGAATGATAAATAATTATAGAAAAATAATGTTGCTACAAGTAATCTTATTCAATAATTATATTGTATGATGCAATATGCCCATTGTTTTTCATTTATTGTCAACTCCTCAGGTCCAAAAGTAGTCTAGTATCTCTTAGCTTGGTTTGGTTATGTACAATTTTTGTATATATTGTTGGGTATTATTGCTGCTAGGATATGTATTTGTCATTGATGTCAACATATTCCTGCTCCAGTGTTTGTAGAGAATTGATTTGATTTGGTCATGATGATGTGTGGTTTAGTAATGAAGTATCTATATTTCATTTTTGATTGATTCCATAATGCTATGTGGTGATTTGGTTGAGTTGTGGATTCGAGTTTGGAGACTGTTCTTCTATGTTCAGTAATTGGCATATTCTGGTACTTGATACATTGTGCTCCAGTATGAACATTGTTAGACAGTTTAGATAATCGAAAGACAATTTAGAGGGGGGATGAATTAGTTGTCACAGATTACAAGAACATTCAACAATTAAAACTTTAATACCAGAACCCAAAACAATAATATTGGAATAGAAGTTAACCAATTAAGCATAAACAATAATCACAGAGTAAAAGTCATCCACACAACACCAAGATTTGTATGTGGAAAAAACGGTAAAGGGAAAAACCATGGTGGGAAGCCTTCCCACAGTCAGATAATACTTCTGTAGTAAGTATGTGAATTACAATTAAGGGGCCTACACTTGCAAGAAGACCAACAACCTAGACCACAATGCTCATCACAAAAGGAGCCTCACTGACTACATATAAATCCAGACTACAATTTGGAGAAGTGATGAATTGCAAAAGATAACATCTCCTATGCCTGAGTACAGTTTCAGTTAAGCTCAATAGTGGAGGACAAATCCTCTTACATAAACCCAATTTGATCTCCAATGATTGACCAAATCCTCTGCCTGAATGATATTACATTATTCACACATTATATTCCTTGACCATGACCTCTTATATTAACCATGATGATCTACAATGAGATCTTACATCTATTTATACAAACCCTTGACCATAAACAATCAGGTTGGCCACCAAACAATAAACCAGTTACATAATTACAAACCATGTCATCCTTAGACCAAACAAGTAATATCAACACATAAGACATCCCAAAAATATATCAATAGATCCTATCAACTCGTTACATTAAAGTCGGTCCATAACCTAGATCAGCCGGGACCAGGTATAGGTTCACACGCATCAACAATGATCTCCATTCACCAAGTCTCAAACATGATCACCAACAACATCCTAAAACTCCATCAAAAGCTGCACCAACACCACTTATACAATTCATCAAAGATCTCCACTAAAATATCTACCGATGAAACCCTCGTCGGAACCAAAAACCAATTATCTAAGACAACATGATAGCATCCAATCACCATACCAAAATGAACTGACCAAATATGAGTAAAAGTATCATGAATGAGCAAGCCAATTCCATTACCAGATTATATCAAAGCCTACCAGATCATACCAGATCCAAGTTAACCAGAAACCACTTAACCTACCAAAACCAGAAGGGTGTCGGTAAAGCATCCAAACAGCTAGTGTTGACATCAATGACAAAACATCCATGCAACACATAATGTATTGGTTGTAGATTTGGGAGAATGTTTTGGATGTTCATGTGTATCTTCATTTCAGATGGTTCACAATTTGGTGCTCTGCAAGTTATCTTTCTAGTCTGAATTGTTGTTGTCAAGTGTTCTTAAGTGTTAGCACGTTGATCGATGAAGATTTGAATAATTGGTGTTGGTGCAGCTATTACGGATGGTTCTAATGTGTTTGTTGGTGTTTCTTGATCATGTCATTTTTCTTTTTTGATCTGCATTGATCCTTGTGCATGATATTGGTGATTTTGTTAATTCAGTGATATTCTTCGAGTTGTGCGGTGTTTTTGGTGGTATAGCCTGTTGTGGTTGATCGTGGTGATATTTATAGTGGTGATCATTTTTTGGAGATTTGATTTAGGTTCATTCTATATCATCTATGGCATTGTATCAGTTTGGTGGTTGATTTATGTATCATGTGATGTAATTTTGTAATCAATGGTTAAGGGTCTGGCCGACCATGTAGTCAAGGTTGATGAATTGTATAAATAGGTGTTAGATTCATGTAATTTAGGTGTCGAAGTAGTCTATGCATTATCAGAGAGAAGTGTATATGCACATAAGAAAATTTATCTTTCAGTGTGGTGTATTGAGCAAAGATTGTTGTAGTGCAGACAAATGAGCTTAACCAGAACTATCATCAGGCATTAGCAGATGCTATTTTTGCTATTCAAATAATCTATATTGTAGTCTGATCATTATTGTAAGGTAGTGGACCATCCCTGAGGGTTGGAGCCTTCTGGGTCATTATATATTAAGTAGTGAGATCTAGGTAGTGTACCTGAATGCAAGTGCATTCCCCATTGTATTATTTACATATACTACTATAGAGTATCATCTTATTGCAGGTATGATCCCACCATGGTTTTTCCCTTGACCAGGTTTTCCACATCAAAATCTTGGAGTTATGTATTTTTGTGATTATGTTTAACTTTATTCTTGCTATAGTTGATTGAAATCTAGGATTGTGCTTAATTGGTTTAATCTAGTGAAAAATGATTCACCCCCTTGCCCCCTCTCAGTTTTCATTCATTATTGTTGCCAACATATATGGGATAGATACTATCGAGATGACTATGTTCTACCTAATGTGGTCTAGAAGGTAAAGTGATGTTCTCTTGATATGTTTTTTGAAAAAAGTGGTGGTCATATTTTGTTATGAATTAAGACTTAGTGTATAGTGACCTACCCCTTAAAGGTGTCTTTGGTAGCATTTGGAATGGACATATCTCTTGTAGTTCTTGAATTTGACAATATACAAGATTTTGTGCATTCCACATTTGTGGAATCAGTTGTTTCTAGTTCGGTGGCAATTTGCACATACCATCTCTTCTTAGCTGACTTCATAATGTATACAATTAATATGCATGATATAAAGAGGTCAAAATTTCTTTGTAATAGTGTGTAAAATGATATCATGATAAGAAAAATAGATAGTGTGAAAGTGAGGTGAATCAAAAGAAAATCAGAGATCCAGAGATTTATCAAGAGAGTCAGATGAGTGCATAAACTACAAACTGTTATCAACATTTGATAGATGCTCTTCTCATTTTAGTTTAAATTATATTTTATATTGTATCCAAACAATTATTTTGTACCTTTCCCTGAAGAAGTGATCTTCAATTAAGAAAGTCCCTTTTGTATCTTACCTAAGGTTGTGCACCTTAGTTAGCAATTCAAGAACAATAATCCCTTTGGTTGGTGGCCATACCTATTGTAAATAGTTGATATACATATTGTGAGTTTGATTCTCATTGTGTTTTTTCCCAATTTGGGTTTTCCACATAAAAATAAGGTGTTCTTGTGTGGATGCATTTACTCCTTCTGATTTTTATTTTGCAATATAATTTATGTGAATGAACAGTGTGGTTTGGCATCCTTAATTGGTAATATTTTAGTTCATGTCCATTCACCCTGCCTCTCAGCATCCAACTGTAGTGTCAAAAATTGCATACCCCTTTATAATTTGACCTACATCTTTTGTAACCACTTTGGTTTCCATTCCCATAGCACTTTAGTAGGCTCACTCTAGCCCTTGCATCAGCCTTTTCCCTCTCAGGATGCTCAAGACACCTTTCAACAACTATCCTTTATCTTCTATTTCCTGTTAGTCGTATGTTTCTCTTGTCACTTATCATTTATGAGCATGATTTGTCTGGACACTAGGATTTTGCATGGATGTATGCATGCTTTATATTCATCTCATGACATCTTAACATTTGAATGTCAGTTCTGTGCATTTCTACACATGTCACCTATCTTTGTCGGTGGAAACAGCTCAAAATCTTATGAAACAACTCATGAACCTCTATTTCCTTCCTCTTCTCTCATTTTAAATCCATCTTTCTCTTCTTTCAATCTTTCTAGATTTTGGACACAATATCTCTTATTCTTTGGGCTCTCACAACTTTCTCTCTCTCTCTCTCTCTCACTTGCTACATTAGTCTCTAGTTTGCTACAACACTCTCAAGCTTTCACAATAATCTCTTGCAACTCTCTTGGCTTTCTCAAGCCTCTTTTTTCCTTCTATCTAACTAATTATCTCATCTTTGAGAATCTTGGGATTTATCACATCCCTTATCTAGATGATCATTTTATCATTCTAGCTATTTATCTTTTGATCTATCTATCTATCTATCTATCTAGGTTGTCCATGGAGGTGGAAACACCAAAAACTAGGGTTTGATTAAGGTAGACTCCAAAACACAACCCCCAACATTTTCCTTATTCCTTGTGTCTGGGTTTATAATCATAAGAAGGAGACCATTTATCAAGAGGCTTCAATTATGGACCAGTTGTGAGATTCTTTATTTTCCCTCTTCTCAACTCATTTTAATATTTCTCATTCTATGTTATTAGCTATCTTGTTGTTTTTTCACATTTATTTAGTATTATAATTGTATCTAATACCCCTATACAATTTCTATTTCCTGTATGTACAAGACAACAACACTTCATGCTGGTGTCCCAACTCTACGCACTCATCCTAGGAACAGAGGCTCAACAGAGATGTCCAAGAGTCTCCTCTGCAACTTTTAGCTTAGTTTGATTTTTTTCATCCCCTGGTGTTGTCTTCAAAATCTGATTCTCTTTAACATTATTAATATAATATGATTGAACTCGGTGCAGAAGAGGTATCAAAGATAAGGAAATTCTCAAGACACCATATGACAAGGTTTAATTAAACCTTCTACACTTCGGACTTGCTCAGAGTCTAGGTGGGTATACCTTTGTGAACTAAATTCACACTTTCAAAAATAAACCCACAGCAAACCAGTCCAAAAAACCAGTGGATTTAATCACCTTGAAAACAACTGAAACAAAAGAATGCAAATTATACTCATATTTAGTATTGTGCCCAACAAAACATGTAATAGAAAACTTCAATAAATACCAGTGCCATATCCAAGGTCACAGAGTCATCTAAAATTCAAACAATACTCCCCAAAACAAAATATCTTCACACATCCCATTAGCTCGACTTCTGTTAATCCTTATATGTGCCTAACACTTGTAAGAATTTATGCATATCAAATTAAACCATGATCATCAAGATTCAAAGTTCCCTACAAAGAATTCACTGGTAGATATGATCCCCGCATCTTTAATTTCCCTCCTAAAGAGAAAAGCTAGCGAACACATCTACTGAAAATTGCCTTACAACCCCATTCAAACAAAATAACCCTGGATTATTCAGAATGAAAGCAATAAACAAATTGCAGGAATACTTGAAGACAATACAAAGTTTACTCAAAAGCCAATGGTTTGCATATTGATATTATTCTTCAAAGAAGTATTACAAAAACTTTGGAATTTTCTCCATTACACTTAGAAAAGCTCAGCTATGAATTTCAGCAGCGTTTTCTTACAATTCTTTGTGATATCGTTTCCATTAGTCCTGGTATCCATTTATAACAACATGGATGCACAAAGCTTTGGACTTCTCAAGGAAAGTTTGTTACAATCATTTCTTTCAAAACAAAGAAGTTACAAGCTTTTCACAAAAATAGTTACAAGCTCTTTTTGGCCTCTGTAGTTTCTTCAATAGGCTGTTCAGTTGTAACTTCTTCTACCTTTTCAGGGGTGCTCTCCAACTATTCCAAATCATGGGTGGCATACTTAGTTGTCCACTCATTAGACACATCATCAGTCAGCCATGAGAAATTAATCACTTTAGCTTTAGCTTTGGTCAACCTTTTCCAGGAGTTTCTCATTTTGTTGACTTCTGAAATGAGAAAACTATAATGTGCCTTAATTTTCTCTATCTCCTGTATTGTTATAACAAAGAAAGAAGCATCATCTAGATCAATAATTCCTTTAACTCTTGCTGATAGTTTGGCTTCTATCTCCTTAAGCCACATTTGTTTGTCCTTTAATTGATCCGGGCTAGCAAAACCTCCTGGGAGCAACTCAAAAACTTGATCAGTATACTCCTTTTTGCAGAAACTAACTTTCCTATCAACATTATCCACCCCTGCTGCTAATTGTATTAAATCTTTAGTGATGTCAAAAGTGGATCTAATGATAGGATTGCCCCTTGCTTCATCACAAGATGCACACATAAACTCTAAATCTTTCTCCCTAGGCCTCCACTTGTCAAAAATAGGTGTCAGTATGGCCTTGTCTCCCCTGAGCTCATTCCATATATCCAAAATTTTACCTACGTTATTGTATAGAAAGGAGGCATTCACAATATCTGCAAAACTAGTAACAGTGGCCTTCACTCTATCCTCATATTTCTTTGCATATATGGCTTGGGCCTACTTTAGATTCTCTAACTCTTGAGGAGTAATCTCAATCATTTGAGAGCTAGAAGGTGCTGGAGACGGTGGGAACTCAATGATAGGGCTGGTAGGTGGAGGTCTAGCAGGAGAAGAGGAAATCATTAGTGTTGAGGATTCACCATGATGATGTTGTCCTGCTAGTTGCTTCTACAATTTAGCAATGATGCTATCTCTGTTCCTTACCTCTTCTTGAGCATTAGTGTAGGCTTTCAAAATTGTCTCCAATTTAGCCTGGAGATCTGCCTTTTCCTTAGCTTCCCTTTCTGCCACTGCAACACTAAATTTAGCAGTTTCTAATATAGTGCTAGCAGCTTCCACTACTCTAGTAGTCTGCACCCTCTTCACCACCATCCCCCCAAGGTAACTTGACATTGAAGTGTCCTTTTTCTTCTTATTTTCATCTCTTTTCAGAGACCACATAACTAATGCAGCATTGTCTTTATTGAAAGTGACTCCCTCCATAGGTTTAGTCTCCTTTCTTACTACTTCTAGGACTAGAGCATCTGCTATATCCCATTCGAGGAGAATAAGTACTCCAGCCTTCACCACCATGTCTCTTCCTTGCTGAGGAGTGATGGTCTTAAATTCTTCAACCATTTCTTGCTTTATTTCTTCCTCAACTGTAGCTGGGTCTTTATGAGGCTGCTCACCCTTCCTTTTCTCACACCTTACATTGTAAATATCAATGCTCTACTTCCACACAAATTGCATGAATGCTTCTGATGTGATGAACTTGTCATCAGCCAAGAAATCTTCACTGGCTCGCTTGATCTCAGGGTCCCATTCTTGACCTTTGAATTCACTAGTGGTGATATTCATTTCAATAGCTAGGGGCTCTTCTGGCATTCCTTCCTCTATTTCATCATAGGTGTAGGCAATTTCCCCTAGACTGCCAAATTGTAATAGTTGCTCAGCTGCTGCCTATTCATCTCCTATATGAATAGGTGATTGTGATGGGGAATACACGGGTTCTTTAGGTTGTATCTCTTTTCCAACTCTTTATTTCTTTGGGCTACTAGGGATGTCAATGACATCATGTATCTTCCTTTTACCTTTACAGGCAGAGGGCTCGCCTAAAGCAGGCATAAGTACACTATAATTAAACTTCTTATGTAGCATATAATTACCCAGAGGGATAGGCCTAGCAGATGCAAACCTATTCAAAATCAATCTTGCTTTCTCAGGGTTATTCTTGATTACAACCTCCCTCTTTTCTTTTAGTATTTGCATCACCTCCTCAAAACTGAGAATTAAAAACTTCATCTTCTCTGCAAAGGGGTGAAAGCTTGACAAAGGGTCATAGCTTATATCAAGTTGATGCACCAAGTCTAAGCCCACCTTATAGGCTATCCACTTTTCCTTTCTCAACTCTTGTTCATCCAAATCAAATTCATTCCTGATAAGGTCCTCAGGGAACTAAAATTGATGGGGTTTGGCCTTGCATACAACCCTATTCCTAAATATACCATTGAAGAAATCTTTGGGGTCATCACACCGAGAGACTGCAGTTGATAAATGATATGGCTAGAGGAAATCTCCAAAACATTTCCAACATCCTTTGGTTATTACAAATTGGTGTGCCACGGTAATTGTAGGGAAAATTGTCCCTTTGCCTCTACTTGTAAACTCTGCCTCTTGCATAGCACCAATCTGCCTGAGTATCTCTGCAATTCCCACTTTAAGAGGGACCTAATAATGTAACAAAAATGGGGTACCTGTGAAACCATATATTCTGAAAATTATTGAAATAGGGTATAGGTAGATATCACCCCAATTGTGAACAATTTTTATGTTCTCTGCAAACTCTTGTGGCCTAATGAAATCCAAAAGCACCTTAGGGACTCTTGGGTTTTCCAAACAGATAAGGGTCCTAATTTTTGATGCAAAATATTTATCAAACCTTAGGAAGCTTGCATCCGCTCTGTCCCATGATAGAACAATGCTCCATAACTACACTAGCATCTTTTTCCCATACTTTTCTTTCACAAGGTCCATCCCACTTGCAAAATAGTCACCACCCTTGAATAAAAACAAATGCATAAGAAGGGAGTACCACCCAAAGGGCCTATCTACTTTCCCATTCCTGATCCCTATCAATCCATTATGAATAGCATCAGTAATAAAAGAAACGTAATCAAAAGTTATTACCACAGAAGGATTCAAAATCTGAGCAACCATCAACATGTAATGAGTGGGCATACTCACATAAACATCTTCCCCTAGGATTTGGTAGAGTGACCAGTATAATCCTTTAGCCCTAAGGGTAAACAAATTTAGAGAGAAGGGCTCTTCAGTATTAGGTCCCACAATAGTTAACCCGCCTATCTTCAAAAAGAATTCTTTGAGAGGCCCATTTCTTAGGTGATTTCTTTGCACATTATACACCTAAGCTAATGATTTAAAATCAATAGGCTCCATAAGATTAGTGTATTCACTCAACCCAAAGGCATTTCTAAATTCTTCATTGTTAATTTCAATGAGGGTCTTCCCACTGATATCCTTTACACTTCTTGAAGTTGGGTCGTAGCTATGTGCAATCTGAGTCAGAAGGTCTGCATCAAAGAAATCCCCTGGAACCACCAACTTCCCAACATCTAATTCCCATATACTATTCTGAGGGGCTGGAGAATTTCTCATACTGAATCCAACCTTGAATAATGCTAACCCAGACATCCCTACTTGAGGGTCTCTTAACCAATTCCCTTTATCATATAAACCCTCTCCTATTTTTCAGGCGAGAAGCTCTTGGCACCAACTCTTTCATTTTGGAAGCCACATTAGTTGACAACATTAATTGTTCAAGGAAATCATCACAAATTGCCCTCTCGTGATAATTGACTTTTCCTGAGAATTCCCTTTTAGGTGCCATCTCTTTTAGAAACTTAAGCAAGTGATTCAACAATTTCTTTCAATTGTTCTATGACAAATTAAAATCTCAGTAAAACATACACAATTAAAAGAAAGATGGTTGAACAAGAAAATAGAGAAACCTGCTTGTACTCGAACGAATTAACTTTGCAATTGAAGAAGTCTACTCTGCAACTGTTTCTTTGTAGGTGCTCTTCAGAATGATATCTTAATTCAATTGATACAAGATCATATATGGCAACTGAGATCTTAATTCCAACATTGATTCCACATGCTTGGTCGTCCTTTCAAAATTGAATTCATGAAAGAATTCAAAGTTTTCGCTCCAACGAGTCGCAATGCCCATGCATTTTTTCCTTTTCGCTATTTCACAGAAATTAATTTCTTGGCAACTTTACTTCGTGAAATAATGTGAGCCATCCAATCAGATGAGAATTGATCAATCTTTACACTAGCTTAATACTTCCACCCTTTTCACTGAGCCTTATTTCATTCCTCCATTTTGCGAGTGTTATTTAGTGAGCACTTTACCTTCGTGAAACTATGAAGAGCGTTGGATGGGACCTGAACTACACGGCCTTTAACCTTTACCTAGAGAGTTAACCTTTTCACTAACCATGCTTTCACCTAATAGCTAATGGGTTTTCCCTATTTCGCACAGCTTAAGTTGCATTCAACTTTAGGCTATGAAACAACACTAACCATTGGATCAAGTCACACTTGATTGTCCTTTAAGTGAAGACTCTTATGCTGACTTGCTTACTCTGCTCCTCCTCTGGTTACCAGATACCACCTGGCACCCAACCATTGGCCCCCAAGAACTTACTAAGTTTAAAATCTAAGTCAACTGCATATTTTACCCCTCTTTAAAACTACTGGTTCCACCTAGCACCTTTAATCTTTGTGGAAGACATGTGCTCATGTACACGTCACCGTTTAGCCCAGCATCAAAATGAATCTCCTTTACTTTTTCCATTTCACTGAGCATATCCTTCAGGCATCTTACAAGCATGAAATAGCGTCAGCCATTAGATCAAACCATACTTGATCACCCTTTACACTTCATGCTCACTTTGCCTTTAAGAACGAAAAACCTTTTCCCAATTTCACGGGGGTTAACATGCGAGCACTTCACCTTCACGAAACAATGCAGACCACCTGTTCAAATGATAATTGATCAGTCTTTACACTCTAAATGCTTACCTGCAAATGTGGGCCCTCTGACTTGACTTTGCACACCAGCATCTAGTCATCTTTCAAACTAATATGTCAATCTTTGATTTACCGAGATGAAATATCTAGTTCCTCTCTATTTTCACCACCTGTATCTGTCAGAATGCCTTTATCTTGTGGTATCTCTCTTCTATGGGACCCACTTCACTGACTGTTGCACTTTCTGCCACATGCCATCAGCTTACTTGCCCTCAGGACTAGCTAGACCATCCGATTGGAATGCCACATCATTTCGCCATTTCGTGGGTCTTAAACCACGAACCATTTCGTCTTGCGAAGTAGTGCAAACCGTTCGATCAAATGAGAATTGATTAGTCATTACACTAAGAGCCTTGGCTCTACACTGGGTCCCACCTCCTTGTTGACTATGTGCTACCACATGGTACTCAACCACTAGCTTTGAAATGCCTTTTGCATTCTACTCGACGCTGGCTGCATGTCTTTCTTTTATACTGCCGGTTCCACCCTGGCGGGCCCACGACTTTCTTCTAAGACCACGTGTCTCTAGACATGTTACCATCCATCCTGACACATGGACGGTCCTCATTCACTTCACTATTTCGTAGGGTATAAAGCATGAGCATCTTACCCTTGTGAAATAGCGTGAGCTGTCAGATCACTTTTCTAGTTGATTGGCTTTTAACCATCTGAATAGGCTTCGGGAGGGGTGGGCCCTCTGACTCACTTTGAACACCTGGCATACAGTCATCTTCAGAGCTGACATGTCACTTTTTTACTTGCCGAGAGAAAGCATCAGGCTCTGATTAATTATTGACACCTGTATCTGCCATGTCATCTCCTAACCTGCGATGTGACTCACCTCTAGGACCTACCTTTTAACCTTTAATCCCGACTTGCTGACTGTTGTAGCTTATGCCATGTGCCGCTATTTTTCTTGCCTTCATTGACCAGTTAGACCACCTAGTTGGCATGCCATGTCATTTTTACAACTTCACTAGTTTTAAACTATGGGCAACTTCGCCTAGTGAAATAGCGAAAGCCATAAATCCATCCGCGAGATGCACACTACTTACTGGGCCCAACAACTTTAAGAGGAATACACATAAGGCATAAATTTTTTTTTTGTAATTAATTAACATGATCGCCTAGGCAAACGACAAGGGGGGACACTTCCTACGATCCTGTGACCCATCATTTAAGTGGATAAAGTAACGAAAGAATATAAACCAGAGGGTTTTAAACAGACATCAGGTGATTTAAAATCAAGAAAGCCTAACCCTTAAGGCCTGAAATAGAGTTGAAGCAATTGAAAAATGTGCCTTACTCAAGATTTCAAAAAAATCATAGCCAATTATGGGAAAAGAAAAACCCATTTTAAATTAGTGATAACAGCGGCTCTAACTAGGGATGGTTGATCACAAGGTCAACACAAGAAAACTCAAAAACTCTGGAGAAAAAGACCAAAACACAGACCCAAACAAAAAAGAAAGAAAGAAACAACATATGTACAAATAAAGGACCTACTGTGCATGGACATTAAGAGAAATAATGCTTCAGGAATTGTCCATGCACTGGAAATTCCTGTATTTCATCATTCATATTCTTCAAGAAATATGAATCCTTACCATTTAAGTCACAAACCACAAAAGGGCCAATCCATAGTGATTCAAATTTCTTGTGCTTTCCCTTATCCTATCCTTTTGCATTCCACTGAAGAACCATGTCATCTATTTGAAATTTCCTTAGTGATGTCCTTTTATCAAAAAGGTATTTTGACTGCAACTGGATCTTCTGATTTCTCTTATGGGCAGAAGTTCTAAGCTCTTCCATCTCGACAATTTGGATCATTCTATTCTCCATCGCTTCAGATATTTCCATGTCCTCATTTTGCAAAAACTTATAAACTAGAAGAAGATTGTTTACTGGCAATCTGGCTTGGGCACCATAGACTAGTTCAAAGGGTGACATTCCGATGGATTTCTTAATTGTTATTCTATCTACCCATAGAGCTAACTTCAATTTTTGATCCCATGATCTTTTATTCTCTTCCAAGATTTTCTTAATGATATTCAAAAGGCTTTTATTGCTGGAGTCTGCTTGTCCATTCCCCTGAGGGTGATAGGGTGAAGAGTATGACATGAGTATACCGTGACTGGTACAAAAGCCTACAAACTCTTCTAATCTAAAACACATGGCATTATCCATCACCAATTTTGTAGGTGTTCCAAATCTAGTCACAACATTATCCATCAGGAAATCAATGACAACTTTACTAGTAGCTCTTCTTGTAGGGATAGCTTCTATCCATTTTGTGAAATAATCAATGGCCACTATGATCCATTTTTGACCTCTCCCTGACTTCTTAATAATCTCTCCAATAAAATCAATGCCCCACTGGACAAAAGGAGCTTCTACAAAGAATGGATTTAAGGGTAAGGCTCCTTCATACTTCTTCTTGGATGAGAATTTCTGACATGGGTCACATTTCCAAACATATGCATGAGTATCCTTAAATAGAGTGGGCCAATAGTATCCAACCTAGATTATCTTACCAACAGTAGTCTTAGCAGAGTAGTGACCTCCACATACTCCATCATGCATTTCAGTCAACACCCGTTTAGCTTAGAATTCATCCAAACACATTAGTAGCTCTCCATCTCTTTTCCTCCACAAAAGATCACCCTGAATAAGCACATATTTTTGGGACTTGAGTTTCAGAGTTCTTTTCTAATTATGTGTCATTTCTTCTGGGAATGTAGCACCTCTCAAAAATTGGACTATCTCAGTGTACTAGGGTGGCCTCTCAATACTAGTGACTAAAGCATCTCTAACCTCAACATTATGTACTTCTATATTCATGAGATTAGCCTCAGTCATGAGCTTGGCCAAACCTAAACCTCTCACCAATTTGGTGATCTTTATTTCCAAGTCAAATTCTTGAATTCTGTTAATCCACCTGCATCTCTTCCTGGTAACCTCAGACTGAGACAAAATATCCTTAACTATAGCATGTGCGACAAAAGAAATGATATTTGCATTCACTAAGTATGGCCTAAAAGCCTTAACAACTTTAACTAGAGCATAAGCTTGTTTCTCCATGGTCTCATATTTCAATTCTGCTACTTGCAAAGACTTGTTGTATAAGGCTATAGGATGTTCATATCCTTCCTCATCCTTTTGTAACCATACTACTGCTACTATATGATATGAAGCGAAGGAAAATAGAGAAAAAGGCTTACTGTAATTAGGAGATTTCAACATTGGTGCCTCCTAGATTGCCTTCTTAATTTCAGCAAAAGCTTTTGAGGCTTCTTGATCCCAATAAAATTTGGTATCCTTCTTGAGGGGCTTGACAATAGGCTTCACTATCTTTGCAAAGTTTGCAATGAATCTTCTAACAAAATTTATTCTGCCTAAAAAAGATTGAATACCTTTCACATTTCTTGGTTCAGACACCTTATTGATTGCTTCAATTCTTTCAGGGTCTATCCTTACCCCTTCCTTGGAAACTGTGTCCCAATAGCTTTCCTTCAGTGACCCCAAAATGACATTTCTTGGGATTTAGTGATACACCAAATTCCAAGGCTTTATTGAACACCTTCTCCAAATGTCCACAATGATCATCAGCCTTCTTAGAGAAACAAGTTAGGTCATCTTGATAAACCACCATGATGATGTTAATGAATTCTTTAAAAGCTACATCCATAGCTCTTTGAAATGTAGCTCTAGCATTTTTTAATCCGAATGGCATTCTCACATAAACATAAGTTTCCCATGGAGTAGTGAAGGTTGTTTTAAACTATTCAGACTCCTTTACTAACACTTGATTATATCCTAAGAAACCGTCCATCATGGATAAAAGATGACATCCTGTCACTCTCTATAGCATGGCTTCCATATTTGGGGATGAGTAGTTATCCTTCAAGGAAGCAAAATTTAAATTCCTAAAATCTACACACAATCTGATGTCCCCGTTCTTCTTCCTTACTGGGACCAGATTGGTGACCCATGAAGAATGCCTTATAGGTTTGATAATCCCCCCTTCCCTTAATTTAGTCAGCTCCTGCTACATCTTACTTCTAATAAGGGATTAATAGGTCTCTATTTTTGCCTAAAAGGCTTAGCATCTAGAAGTAAAGGAACCTCATGCTGAAAAAGATCTTGTCTATATGCCTTTAGGTCTTCATAAGACCAAGCAAAAACATGTTTATACCTTTTCAATAAATTAATAAGGTTAGTCTTGACATGAGGAGGTAATTTTTTGCCAATATATACTAACTTAGGGGATGACTCAGTCCCCATGTTTACCTCCTCCAACTCTTCTAATTTGGTGGTAGATTGCTGACGTAAATGACTATCATTGTAACTGAACATGCTCTCCAACTCTACCATCCCTTTAGGTATTTCATTAGTTTCCAACTGGACCAGATCATTTCCAAACACTATCTCTCTATTGTCTACCACTTCCACTAATGCATTACAATCAATCTTTTGTCCATCATAATCGTCAACACATTGAATAAACCTAAGAATGTCTTCATCATTAGCAAAAACTTGCCAATTGTACACATTGTCAGGAATAGCAGGCCTAGATTTTATTTCCACAGTGGAGATACCGGTTAGGGTTGCATCATCATTTTTCAAAGCAACATTAGCTAGGAAGTCTGCCATAATATTCTTTTCTCGCTCTACCCAATTAATAGAAAATGCATCAAAATGCTCAATAACATCCCAAACAGCATGCTTATACTACCTTAATCTATCATTCTTGGATGCATATTTAGATCTGACCTGAGAGACAACCAATTCTGAATCCCCCATTACTTTCAATAGTTGGATTCCATGCCTTTTTGTAACCTCAAGTCCCAGTAGTAGGGCTTCATATTCTGCAGTATTATTTGTGCATTGGAAGGCCAGCAAAAATGAATATTTAAAAGTTATACCTGATGGGGACATAAAAAGAACCCTTGCTCTTGATCCTTCCTTGGAGCAAGCTCCATCAAAATACATCTCCCATAGTCCATACTCTTGCGCTTGTAATTCAATCACAATAGGGTCAGTATTCTTCAGTTGAGGTAAAATTGGTTGAAGCCTAAAGTTATCTAGATCTATATCAATCATACAATTGAGCATACTAGGGTCTACATTTTCAATTACCCTAGGAGCTTGTGGCTCTTTGTACAATTTGACCTGACTTCCATTGATTGTAATAGTAGCATAGGATAAGTCCAATTGAACATTTCCACCTACTACTGCTGCCCACTGTCTAGAAAGTAACATACCATAATGGGGTTTAGTGTTTGTAACAATAACATCCATTTTGTAAGTGGCATAAGGGAATGCTACTATTTTTACCTCAACATCTTTCATTGTGCCTATCACAGGCACTTCTTTGTTATCCATGGCGTAGCACTTCCCATACATAGTGGTTACTAATAATCCTAATTCTTTCATAACACCATAAGGCATTACATTAGCAGTAGCCCCTAAATCTATCATGCAGTTTTTAATCAGTCGGTTATTGACTAACAAGGTAACATAGAAGGGATCTACCTGTGAGGGCTCTTGAGTGATAGTGGTTCCAACATAAACCTCTGGGGTCTGGAACTCTTGATCCTTTCTAACTCTAGCTGAACCGATGGGTAAGACTATGTCACTGTCAGATATACTAGAGAATAGAGACAAAGCTGCATCCTTATGTTCTTTAATCTTTAGTAATTCTACTAATGGAACAGTGACCTTCATTTGAGTAAGAGCTTGGGCCATGTCAAATGTAGAACTATTGCATGTTTCAATGTTAGTTCTGACCCTTTCTATCTTGAACTGGCTTGCTTTTTCCACTGTTGCTGCTCCTTGTACATCATCCACATTTTTATCATTTTTGCCTTTGGGTATATCTTTAACTTGTTCCTCTTTCTCTTGACCGACCTTGGGAACAATGGTAGCACTACTTGATGCCCCCTTCTTGGTGACCTCCTTTATGAACATGGAACCCAACTCACCCTGATCAGTATCTCTCTTAGTGCTTCTCAAGTTATAGTTGTGTTTTGCTTTGGCAATTGCAGCTTTAGTGAGATTTCTAACTTCTTCCTCACTAGGCCTCCTAAGATGAACCTCTTCATCCTCAATTGTTACCACATTCAATGTAGGATGCCAATCTAAGGCTAACTATCCTTGCACTAACCTTTCATTATCCAACACATCACTGTATCTACTTTGCACAGATTCCTCATCACTTTCTATGATGGTTTCAAACATATTAATGTCTAGCTCTACTTCGGGTCTCATAGATTCTTCAAGAGCCTGAGCCACTGCACACTGATGAGGAGAATGTGGTCCATCACAAGCAATACACCAAGGAGCATTTTTTATATTGTGAACAATTTTCCCTTTCAAGGGATCTGGAGTGTCTTGACTTTGGGCAATTTTAGGCTTCTCAATTTGGGACTTGCCATCTTTCCAATTGGTATTATATGGCATATCATGCAATCTAGGGGGTCTATCTTGCCAGTTATAATGAGGTTTATCATTTTTGTTAACCTTGGCAGTCAGATCCTTCATAGCAGTAACTAATTTCTCTATCTTATCATCTTCCTTAGCAACCTTATTGGGTTGCTATTTTGTTTCTTGCCACAATCTACCATCTGTCCTTCTTCCTAACTTCCCAGATGCTTTTCTATTACTTTCTACATTAATGGCAATTCTAAAAGCATCTCTCAAGTTATGGGGGTTCTTATCTCTCAAGATATAGGCCATCTTAGAATCAAATGCATTGTAATATGTATTAAGACACATGTTATCATCTAGTCTCATCACTTGATACAATCTATGCATGGCCTTCTGGAATCTGGCATTGAAATCAGTGACCATTTCATTTTCAGATTTTTTGATATTGTTGAATTCATTTAGCATGAAACTCACATTAGTCTTGTCACCATATTGCTCTTGAAAACAATTTTTAAAATCTTCCCATGACCCTATACTATTAACTAGGAGACCTTTGTACCAATCTCTTGCATCATCAACCAGGGATTGAACAAATAGTTTCATAATAACATCTTCATCTATTATCTCATAATCGTTTATTAGATCCCCAAAAGATTTCAGATGTTCCTCAACACTAATTGCATTGTTCCTAGGAAATTTATGGAGTCTGTCTCTTAACTCAGTGGGAACATGATAGGGATATCCTGGGATCCCATCAAAGAACAACTGTCTATATTGTTCTAAATTGATTGGTCTTCTTTGAAAAGGGGTAATAGCATTATTATTTCCCATGGTCATTTTAGCTTTTGGGATTGGAGATTGTGGTATTTGAGTGTACTGTTTATTTACAGGGATTTGGCTTACTGAGGCAATATTAGCTTGCATTGGAAGTTGAGTATTGGCTTGAGGAAGGGAAATGTGTTGAGGATTAGGCTTGCTAAGATCTTTTGATGGAAATGTAATGGGGGGAGCCTTTAAGTAGTTGATCTTTCTTTTTACCTCTTGATTAGCTGCTTCTAACTCTGCCTTTTCTAATTCCATTTGGAGATCCTCCTTTTCTTTCCTCATCCTTTCCATTTCTCTCTCATGTGTTAAAATCTTATGAGAGATCTCTTTTGCAATTTTAGATTCTATTCCATCATCTACCCATTTCTATTTTCCTTTATCCATATTAGCTTTAGGAAGCTGGGAGTCATTGAATACTTCCCTAGTTGGCTGAATTACTGATTTACAAGCTTGTTTAGTTCTGGGAATTAGAATCTCTCTAATCACAGGGCCATCCTCATCACTCTTTTCTTTCTCCTTAGCAAGTACTTCAAGATTAGCTATCTGTCTAAGGAGCATATCCCTTTCCATTAATTTGGCTTTGACTTCCTTCTCCTTATTTGCTTCCTTTTGGGCTCTTAGGGAGATTAAGTGATGGACTCTTCTATTTAAGTCTTCAATCTCTTGAGACACTTTATCCTCATTGGGGAAGTTTTCTTCAGAGTCTGATGCATTAACTTGATCTATGTCAATCAAACTAATGTTCCCATCAATTATCCTAGGAATAGAGTGTCTAATTGCATTTGAACTAGTTCTATCTCTTGCAGAAACACTAACATGGGATAAATCTTGATTTAAAATAGGTGCATTATCAATATTTCCAAACAATCCCAAATAGAAACCTAATATATCATGTTCTGAATCTCTGGAAGATGAATTAGACTTTGCATAAATAGGTCGATCAGGCATCTTACCAGTATTATTGTTTTTCTACACCCAAGCAGCATTTGATGACTCATACAATATAGATCTCTTTTGGCCTCTTAGTGACTATTCTGGCAGACCTTCTTGCAAGGTTTCACGAGGATGTTTCTTCATGAATGATCTCATGTTTTTTGGTCCTTGCATCTTGCTTGTCTTCCTTTTAAAAAATATTTGTATCTCATAAGGACTGGTTCAAAAGTAACAGAGTCGCCACCCACAAAACTATGGGAATTATGAAAACAAGCAGTCTAATCCACAAACACACAACATTTTTCTTTATAAGCATCGACACAGATCTACATTTATATCTTTATTACAACACTTCCCCAGCAGAGTCACCACTTTTGTTGTCTTCAAAATCTGATTCTCTTTAACATCATTAATATAATATGATTGAACTCAGTGCAGAAGAGGTATCAAAGATAAGGAAATTCTCAAGACAACATATGACAAGGTTTAATTAAACCTTCTACACTTCGGACTTGCTTAGAGTCCAGGTGGGTATACCTTTGTGAACTAAATTCAAACTTTCAAAAATAAACCCACAGCAAACCAGTCCAAAAAACCAATGGATTTAATCACCTTGAAAACAATTGAAACAAAAGAATGCAAATTATACTCATATTCAGTATTGTGACCAACAAAACATGTAATAGACAACTTCAATCAATACCAGTGCCATATCCAAGGTCACAGAGTCATCTAAAATTCAGACAATACTCCCCAAAACAAAATATCTTCACACATCCCATTGGCTCAACTTCTGTTAATCCTTATATGTGCCTAACACTTGTAAGAATTTATGCATATCAAATTAAACCATGATCATCAAGATTCAAAGTTCCCTACAAAGAATTCACCAGCAGAAATGATCCCCGCATCTTTAATTTCCCTCCTAAAGAGAAAAGCTAGCGAAAACATCTATTGAAAATTACCTTACAACCCCATTCAAACAAAATAACCCTGGATTATTCAGAATGAACGCAATAAACAAATTGCAGGAATACTTGAAGACAATGCAAAGTTTACTTGAAAGCCGATGGTCTGCATATTGATATTATTCTTCAAAGAAGTATTACAAAAACTTTGGAATTTTCTCCATTACACTTAGAAAAGCTCAGCTATGAATTTCAGCAGTGTTTTCTTACAATTCTTTGTTGTCCCCTTTCCATTAGTCCTGGTATCCATTTATAACAACATGGATGCACAAAGCTTTGGACTTCTCAAGGAAAGTTTGTTACAATCATTTCTTTCAAAACAAAGAAGTTACAAGCTTTTCACAAAAATAGTTACAAGCTCTTTTCGGCCTCTGCAGTTTCTTAAACAGGTTGTTCGGTTGTAACTTCTTCTACTTTTTCAGGGGTGCTCTCCAACTGTTCCAGATCATGGGTGGCATACTTAGTAGTCCACTCATTATACACATCATCAGTCAGCCATGAGAAATTAATCACTTTAGCTTTAGCTCTGGTCAACCTTTTCCAGGAGTTTCTCATTTTGTTGACTTCTAAATTGAGAAAACTATAATGTGCCTTAATTTTCTCTATCTCCTGTATTGTTATAACAAAGAAAGAAGCATCATCTAGATCAATAATTCCTTTAATTCTTGCTGACAGTTTGGCTTCTATCTCCTTAAGCCACATTTTTTTGTCCTTCAATTGATTCGAGCTAGCAAAAACTCCTAGGAGCAACTCAAAAACTTGATCAGTATACTCCTTTTTGCACAAACTAACTTTCCTATCAACATTATCCACCCCTGCTACTAATTGTACTAAATCTTTAGTGATGTCAGAAGTGGATCTAATGATAGGATTGGCCCTTACTTCATCACAAGATACACACATAAACTCTAAATCTTGCTCCCTAGGCCTCCACTTGTCAAAAATAGGTGTCAGTATGGCCTTGTCTCCCCTGAGCTCATTCCATATATCCAAAATTTTACCTATATTATTGTATAGCAAGGAGGCATTCACGATATCTACAAAACTAGTAACTGTGGCCTTCACTCTATCCTCATATTTCTTTGCATATATGGCTTGGGCCTGTTTTAGATTCTCTAACTGTTGGGGAGTAATCTCAATCATTTGAGAGCTAGAAGCTGTTGGAGATGGTGGGAACTCAATGATAAGGCTGGTAGGTGGAGGTCTGGTAGGAGAAGAGGAAATCATCAGTTTTGAGGATTCACCATGATGATGTTGTCCTGCTAGTTGCTTCTACAATTTAGCTATGATGCTATCTCTATTCCTTACCTCTTTTTGAGCATTAGTGTAGGCTTTCAAAATTGTCTCCAATTTAGCCTGGAGATCTGCCTTTTCTTTAGCTTCCCTTTCTACCACTAAAACACTAAATTTAGCAGTTTCTAATACAGTGCTAGTAGCTTCCACTACTCTAGTAGTCTACACCCTCTTCACCACCATCCCCCCAAGGTAACTTGACATTGAAGTGTCCTTTTTCTTCTTATTTTCATCTCTTTTCAGAGACCACATAAATAATGCAGCATTGTCTTTATTGAAAGTGACTCCCTCCATAGGTTTAGTCTCCTTTCTTACTGCTTCCAGGACTAGAGCATCTGCTATATCCTATTCAGGGAGAATAAGTACTCCAGCCTTCGCCACCATGTCTCTTCCTTGCTGAGGAGTGATGGTCTTAAATTCTTCAACCATTTCTTGCTTTATTTCTTCCTCAACTGTAGCTAGGTCTTTATGAGGCTGCTCACCCTTCCTTTTCTTGCACCTTGCATTGTAAATATCAATGGTCTGCTTCCACACAAATTGCATGAATGCTTCTGATGTGATGAACTTGTCATCAACCAAGAAATCTTCATTGGCTCGCTTGATCTCAGGGTCCCATTCTTGACCTTTGAATTCACTAGTGGTGATATTCATTTCAACAGCTAGGGGCTCTTCTGGCATTCCTTCCTCTACTTCATCAGGGGTGTAGTCAATTTCCCCTAGACTGCCTAATTGCAATAGTTGCTCAGCTCCTGCCTGTCCATCTCCTATATGAATAGGTGATTGTGATGGGGAATACACAGGTTCTTTAGGTTGTATCTCTTTTCCCACTCTTTGTTTCTTTGGGCTACTAGGGATGTCAATGACATCGTGTATCTTCCTTTTACCTTTAAAGGCAAAGGGCTCACCTGAAGTAGGCATAAGTACACTATAATTAGACTTCTTATGTAGCATATAATTACCCATAGGGATCGGCCTAGCATATGCAGACCTATTCAAAATCAATCTTGCTTTCTCAAGGTTATTCTTGATTACAACCTCCCTCTTTTCTTTTAGTGTTTGCATCACCTCCTCAAAACTAAGAATTAAAAACTTCATCTTCTCTGCAAAGGGGTGAAAGCTTGACAAAGGGTCATAGCTTATGTCAAGTTGATGCACCAAGTCTAAGGCCGCCTTATAGGCTATCCACTTTTCCTTTCTCAGCTCTTGTTCATCCAAATCAAATTCATTCCTGATAAGGTCCTCAGGGAACTAAAATTGATGGGGTTTGGCCTTGCATACATCCCGCTTCCTAAACATACCATTGAAGAAATATTTGGGGTCAGCACACCGAGAGACTATAGTTGATAAATGAAATGGCTGGAGGAAATCTCCAAAGCATTTCCAACCTCCTTTGGTTATTACAAATTGGTGTGCCACGGTTATTGTAGGGAAAATTGTCCCTTTGCCTCTACCTGTCAACTCTGCCTCTTTCACAACACCAATCTACCTAAGGATCTATGTAAATTCCCACTTTAAGAGGGACCTAATAAGGTAACAAAAATGGGGTACCTGTAAAACCATATATTCTGAAAACTGTTGAAACAGGGTATAGGTAGATATCACCCCAATTGTGAACAATTTTTATGTTCTCTACAAACTCTTGTGGCCTAATGAATTCCAAAAGTACTTTAGGGACTCTTGGGTTTTCCAAATAGATAAGGGTCCTGATTTTTTATGCAAAATATTTATCAAACCTTAGGAAGCTTGCATTTGCTCTGTCCCATGATAGAACAATGCTCCATAACTACACTGGCATCTTTTCCCCATCCTTTTCTTTTACAAGGTACATCCCACTTGCAAAATAGTCACCACCCTTGAATAAAAACAAATGCATAAGAAGGGAGTACCACCCAAAGGGCCTATATACTTTCCCGTTCCTAATCCCTATCAATCCATTATGGATAGCATCAGTTATAAAAGAAACGTAATCAAAAGTTATTGCTACAGAAGGATTCAAAATCTGAGCAACCATCAACATGTAATGAGTGGGCATACTCGCTTTAGCATCTTCCCCTAGGATTTGGTAGAGTGACCAGTATAATCCTTTATCCCTAAGGGTAAACAAATTTAGAGAGAAGGGCTCTTCAGTATTAGGTCCCACAATAGTTAACCCACCTATCTTCAAAAAGAATTCTTTGAGAGGCCCATTTCTTAGGTGATTTCTTTGCACATTATACACCTGAGCTAATGATTTAAAATCAATAGGCTCCAGAAGATTAGTGTATTCACTCAACCCAAAGGCATTTCTAAATTCTTCATTGTTAATTTCAATGAGGGTCTTCCCACTGATATCCTTTACACTTCTTGAAGTTGGGTCGTAGCTATGTGCAATCTGAGTTAGAAGGTCTGCATCAAAGAAAACCCTTAGAACCACCAACTTCCCAACATCTAATTCCCATATACTATTCTGAAGGGCTGGAGAATTTTTCATACTGAACCCAACCTTGAATAATGCTAACTCAAACATCCCTACTTGAGGGTCTCTTAACTAATTCCCTTTATCATATAAACCCTCTCCTATTTTAAGGCAAGAAGCTCTTGGCACCAACTCTTTCATTTTGGAAGCCACATTAGTTGACAATGTTAATTGTTCAAGGAAATCATCACAAATTGCCCTATTGTGATAATTGACTTTTCCTGAGAATTCCCTTTTAGGTGCCATCTCTTTTAGAAACTTAAGCAAGTGATTCAACAATTTCTTTCAATTGTTCTATGAAAAATTAAAATCTCAGTAAAACATACACAATTAAAAGAAAGATGGCTGAACAAGAGTATAGAGAAACCTGCTTGTACTCGAAGGAATTAACTCTGCAATTGAAGAAGTCTGCTCTACAACTATTTCTTTGTAGGTGCTCTTTAGAATGATAACTTAATTCAATTGATATGAGATCACATATGGCAACTGAGCTCTTAATTCTGACATTGATTCCACATGCTTGGCCATCCTTTAAGAATTGAATTCATGAAAGAATTTGAAGTTTTCGCTCCAACGGGTCACAATGCCCATGCATTTTTTCCTTTTCACTATTTTGCAGAAATTAATTTCTTGGCAACGTTACCTCGCGAAATAACGCGGGCCATTCGATCAGATGACAATTGATCAATCTTTACACTAGCTTAATACTTCCACCCTTTTCATTGAGCCTTATTTCATTTCACTATTTCACAAGTGTTATTTAGTGAGCACTTTACCTTCACGAAACTATGCCGAGCATTGGATGGGACCTGAACTGCATAGCCTTTAACCTTTACCTAGATAGTTAAACTTTTCACTAACCGTGCTTTCACCTAATAGCTAACACGTTTTCGCTATTTCGCATAGTTTAAGTTGCATTCAACTTTAGGATATGAAACAACGCTAACCATTGGATCAAGTCACACTTGATTGTCTTTTAAGTGAAGACTCTTATGTTGACTTGCTTACTTTTCTCCTCCTCTAGTTACCAGATACCACCTGGCACCCAACCATTGGCCCCCGGGAACTTACTAAGTTTAAAATCTGAGTCAGCCGCATATTGTACCCCACTTTAAAACTACTGGTTCCACCTGGCACCTTCAATCTCTATGGAAGACATGTGCTCATGTACATGTCACCATTTAGCTCGGCATCGAAATGAATCTCCTTTACTTTCACCATTTCGTTGAGCATATCCTTTAGGCATCTTACAAGCGCGAAATAGCGCCTGCCGTTAGACCAAACCATACTTGATCACCCTTTACACTTCATGCTCACTTTGCCTTTAAGAACGAAAAACCTTTTCGCCATTTTGTGGGGGTTAACACGTGAGCACTTCACCTTCGCGAAACAACATAGGCCGCCCGATCAAATGAGAATTGATCGGTCTTTATACTCTAAATGCTTACCTGCAAATGTGGGCCCTCTGACTTGACTTTGCACACCCGGCATCCAGTCATCTTTCAAACTGATATGTCAATCTTTGATTTGCCGGGAGGAAATATCAAGTTCCTCTCTATTTTCACCACTTGTATCTGCCAGAATGCCTTTATCTCACGGTATCTCTCTTCTATGGGACCCACCTTCTTTGAAACTATCGGACCCACTTCGCTGACTGTTGCACTTTCTGCCACATGCCATTAGCTTATTCACCCTCAGGACTAGCCGGACCATCCGATTGGAATGCCACATCATTTTGCCATTTCATGGGTCTTAAACCATGAACCATTTCATCTTGCAAAATAGTGCAAACTGTTCAATCAAATGAGAATTGATCGGCCATTACACTAACAGCCTTGGCTCTGCACTGGGTCCCGCCTCTTTGTTGACTACGTGCTACCACATGGCACTCGACCATTGGCTTTGAAATGCCTTTTGCATTCGACTAGACACTGGCTGCGTGTCTTTCTTTTATACCACTGGTTCCACCCTGGTGGGCCCACAACTTTCTTCTAAGACCACATGTCTTTGGACATGTTACCATCCATCCTGACACATGGACGATCCTTGTTCACTTTCACTATTTCATAGGGTATAAAGCATGAGCATCTTACCCTTGCGAAATAGCACGAGTCGTCAGATGACTTTTCTAGTTGATCGGCTTTTAACCATCTAAATAGGCTTTGGGAGGGGTGGGCCCTCTGACTCACTTTGAACACTTGGTGTATAGTCATCTTCAGAGCTGACATGTCACTTTTTTACTTGCTAAGAGAAAGCACCAAGCTCTGATTAATTCTTGACACCTGTATCTGCCATGTCATCTCCTAACTTGCGACGTGACTCACCTCTGGGACTCGCCTTTTAACCTTTAATCCTGACTTGCTGAGTGTTGTAGCTTATGTTGTGTGCTGCTATTTTACTCGCCTTCATTGACCAGCTAGAGCACCTAGTTGGCATGCCATGTCATTTTCACAACTTCACTGGTTTTAAGCTACATGCAACTTCGCCTAGTGAAATAGCAAAAGTTGTAAATCCATCCACGAGATGCACAGTACTTACTGGGCCCGACAACTTTAAGAGGAATACACATAAGGCATAAATTTTTTTTTTGTGAATAATTAACATGACCGCCTAGGCAAACGACAAGGGGGGACACTTCCTACGATCTCGTGACCCATCATTTAAGTGGATAAAGTAACGAAATAATATAAACTAGAGGGTTTTAAATAGACATCAGGTGATTTAAAATCAAGAAACCCTAACCCTTAAGGCCTGAAATAGAGCTGAAGCAATTGAAAAATGCACTTTACTCAAGATTTCAAAAAAATCATAGCCAATTATGGGAAAAGAAAAACCCATTTTAAATCAGTGATTACAGCTGGCTCACCTTAGTGCCAGTTTAAGTGAGGTAGCAGTGGATAGTTTATTTTTTGAGATTCATCATCTTAGAGGTAACAAATTACCACCTCTACATTTTGGTGAACTTGATGTGAACACTTCTTATGTATTATTTTCAAAAGCATTCTTTATCATTCCTTCAGTCATGCATTGCTTCTTTAAATTAGCTAACTATTTCTAAAATGCATTTGTTATCTTCTTTTATTAGTTCTATTTCTAATTTTATTCAAAGTGCTAATGATGTTCCTTTTCATGCTTGTGATGGTGACTTAGCTCTACCTATGTCACTTTATGCCTTTGATCCTTTCATAATATATCTTTTATTTCAGAGGATATTTTTTTACAAGAGGATGAAATCACTAACACCTTTCTTAATGTTACTCTATCATCTCTTCATTCAAGAGATGGTACATTAGTGAATGATCTCTTGACTCATATATGATTTTCCAAAGTTTGATGCTAAGAATTCCTTCATCTAAATCTTCTATAGATCATAATGAGTCTATGAATGTCATTTATGTCTTTGTCGCCCCTAAAAAACCTAAGAGATGAACCATTCATGTGACTGCAACTAGTCCTTCTCCAAAGAAGGTAAAATCTATTCATGATTTTCCTTTTGAAAGTGACTTGCCTGATCTTTTTAAGACATAAGCACAATCTAAGACTGCATATCCTTCCTCTCAATCAAATGCATTTATTGGTGACAATTTGGGCTTCTTAGACTTTACAAGCTCCCTCATTGGAGAATATAAAGTGAACCCTATCCACCTTAACTTTCCAAAAGTATCATTCAAACCCGCTATCAAAGATGACTATTTTTCTATATCACGGGATCATGTGAATTCCATTTGCTACACCATTAAATGTAATCCTCCCCCTTTTGAGGAGTTGCAGTCACATTGTGGTCTAGGATTCAATATTGCTTCCAAGTATGGATACAAAGGAGATGGTCTTGGACACATGGATCAAGGAGTTAAGATCACTTTGGAATAAAAATTACACTCTTTTATATTGGTTTTAGGTTACAAAGATTCTCCTTTATCTTCATCCCCTTCATTCTCTAATGTTCCTATGTCTTCTTCTTCTTGTGAATAGTCAAAATCTTCTCCCCAAGAGAAAGGGTTGCTTATTGTTCCTCATCCTTTATTTGATCAAGAGCTTATCTTGTTGTAGCTTCTTAAAGCCCACTTGATTACTCTTCCTCCTCCTACACATAAGAAGTTTCATAAGGACAATAAAGAAAAATATTATTTATGTGCATACCATCAAGTGTGTTGTTCTCCATTTTGAAAACCTCTGTTCCCTCTCTTTTTTAAAAGTGAATGTTACTACCTTTGGGCTGCAATGGAAGAGGACAACAAAAAGTTTGAAAAAAAGACAACAAGACAAGGTTTCAATTTAGGAAACCTCTTACACTTTAAGCTTATTAAATCTTGGGCAGGTGAACCCTTTTATGACTATTTTTTGACAAAAATAGTAAATGGTTTACAGAAAAGCAATGTACATTCCTATAAACTTTCCTTATTGACTGGTACAACTAAACATAAAATGCAAAGTTGATTTGACCTTTTGAAAATGACCACAAAATGCATCAAAAAACCAATAGGTAAACCAATGCCTTATCTAGGCAATAGAGTCATTTACAATAGACTGCAACCTGACAAAAGAGACACATACACAAGTCACAATCTGGTGATCTCTCAACTCTGTATATGCCTGACATATACAGAGTCCTATTCTATACAAGACTTCATTATCGAATCCACACCAAAATCAATTATTTTGTTCAAAGTATGTTTATATTTCCTCCTTGAGAAAAAGACTTAAAACAACTTCATTAAATGCCTAACAAGTCATTCAGATAAACAATCCTTGATTGCTTAAATGAAATAAATACCGGTACAATGACATAGAGACAATACAAGTCTGAGTTCAAATTCTTTGGACTATATATTTTATTTCTCCATTAAAAGATTACAAGTACATCCTATTTGACTCAAAAATTGCTAAGAAAATGGCCTGTATTAATTTACCAGAGTTTAGCTACAAAATGTGTGTCCCTTTTTTTAGTAGTCTTGGTATCCATTTATAGAGATATGGATGTGACAAGCTTTGAACTTCCGTAGAAAACAAAAATTCTAAATCCTAACCATAATCCCTCCTAAAAAGGTTACATTGTTGACCATCAAAGCATGAGCATCACAAATTAGTTAACCAGTTGGAGAAAGGCCAACTGACTACTCAATATTCACCGATCAAGTGCTAGGTGTCTTTGATTCTTTAGAATTCTGATTTCCCAAAAACCGTTACAAGAATGAACTGCTTCTAGTTACCCAAGGGTGACTGCATATTGGAGCATCAATTGATTCTTCCTTTTCCCTATCCCTTTCGTCACATATTTACCTTAGAATTATTGTTGCCTCACAAAATCACAAAACCACACCTATTGTCTTTGCAAATCACCTTGAATACCTCTCTGCAAAAATTAACTTCAAAACAATGTCAGATGGAAACCGCATAATTCTACCATTAATCCTTTTAAAAATTTAAATTTTGGTGCCAATGGATTGGAGAAACTTTCTTCTGAGCACTTTTCCTTAGTCACTGATCACTTCATTATTACTCGCGCTTTAAAGAATAGTCACAACTTAACCGCCTACTTTAATTGCCAACACATGACAGATTAAAATTAACCACCAAGATTATTGGTGGTTTGTTTCTGAGTCGCAAGGAATAACATTTTGGGCACTTCACAACTGCAGTACAATGACATCCATTGATAGTCCTAAAATTTTACTTGGGTGCCACTTGTCCGCCATCTCACCTTGAGCCGAATCCACCACTTGACCTTGGTTTTATACCCTCTTCTCTGCCATGTGTCACCTTAGGCTTTAGCTAGTAGATCCACCTATTCACCAACTCACTTGCCATGTCAGCACCATCATACCCACCTTAGGCTTTGGCTCCACTTATTCGCCTTGTCGCAATGGATATTCTAACAGGTGATTTCCCATCGTGACCTAGCGACCACCGTTGGATTTTATGCGATCATCATCTGATTTGCTCATCTTAACGGATCTTTAACATGCCTTGGTCGCTTCCTTCTAGTGGGCCCCACCATTTAGTCGCTATGTCGTGACGAATAACCATCGGGCAACTTTATGTCATAGTGTAGTGACAGTCGTTGATCATTGAGATACTGACCGCTCGATCTTTAAATTTCTTTCTGAACTTAGCTGCCACTGCTTAACCGTCTGCCTTAACTGCTTGCATTAACTTTTTGTCTGGGCCCACTGCTAGTGGTTTGTCGTTGGGTCACAAGAAATAATTGTTGTGCATCTTTATGTCATGATCTCACGAAAAACATTAGATCTTCCTCCCGACCATCCAATTTTCCTTGGACATGCTCAACTTTTACCTTTCCTGAGCGGTTCTCTTCTCATGGGCCCCACCACTTGGTCACCATGTCGCAACGAATATCCATCGAGAAAATTTAAGTTGTGGTATAGAGACCACCGTTAGATTTAAAAGGAACTTGCTCAATCTTTAGGAAACCCAATAGATACATAGGAAAAGACATAGGACTTAGGAAAATATGTGAAATATTTCAAACTTAAAGGAACCCACCTAAGCCTAAAACATAAAGGGGCCCCCCTTTCAATGATGCGGTAACCCTTCCACTTAAATGGAAAAAGTAATGGGAAAATAGAAGTGACATGAAGATAATGCAACATAAAGGTTTAATTTCAAATGGTTTTGAAAAACCAAAAACCTTAAACCCTTAGAACCATAAACTCGCAGACAAAGGTCAAATTTCTGAATTTTGATAGACTCCAACAGCTAATAGGCAACGTTTTAAACATTATAAAAAATAGTGATAACATTGACTCTGACTGGGGATGGTTGGATGAAAGACCAACACAAGGATTTAGAAAAACTCTGGAACACAGACCAACAAAAACCTAACAAAAGAAAACTAAAACAAAGAAAAATAAACAAAAGTAAACCTAAAATATTGTGCATGGAAAAAACTTATGAGAAATATTGTTTCAAAAATTGTCCATGCATTGGCAATTCCTGTAACTCAGTACTCAATCTTTGAAGGAAATAAGAATATTTTCCATTAACATAAAAAATGATCAGAGGGCCTATCCACAGTGATTCAAATTTATTATGCTTGCCTTTGTCTTGATCTCTTGCATTCTACTATAGTACCATGTCACCAATCTAGAATTTTCTTGTACTAGTCCTTTTATCAAAAAGGTACTTTGACTGTAATTGAATTTTCTTATTCCTTTTATGGGCTACAACCCTCATTTCCTCCAGCTCTACTAACTGAATCATTCTTTCTTTCATGGGCTCAGACATTTCTAATTCTTCAATCTGCAAAAATTTGTAAACTGGAAGCAAACCATTCACAGGTAGTCTGACTTTCACTCCATAAACCAGCTCAAAAGGGGATATACCAATGGCCTTTTTTACAGTCACCCTATCAGCCCATAAAGCTAACCTAATATTTTGATCCCAAGACCTTTTATTTCCCTCTAGGATCTTCTTGATAATATTAAGGAGACTTTTATTACTTGATTCTACCTGGCCATTTCCCTGTGGGTGGTATGGTGAAGAGTATGACATAATAATCCCATAATTAGCACATATCTCTACAAACTCCTCAGACCTGAAGCACATGGCATTGTCCATGACCATTTTAGAAGGCACACCAAACCTTCTTATTATATTATCCATCAAAAAATTGATGACCACTTTACTAGTGCCCTGTTTGGTAGGTTTGGCTTCAATCCACTTGGTTAAATAATCTGTAGCCACCAGGATCCATCTATGACCCCTGCTTGAATTTTCTATTATCTTTCCAATAAAATCAATGCCCCATTGAACAAAAGAGGCTTCAACTATAACAAAATTCAAAGGCAAAGCACCAACATACTTTAGTTTAGAAGAAAACATTTGACAAGGATCACATTTTTTAACATACTTATGAGCATTCTTGAACAAAGTTGGCCAATAATACCCTGCTCTAATTATCCTACTAGCAATAGTCTTAGCTGAATAGTGGCCTCCGCATACCCCATTGTGCATCTCTTTCAGAACCTTCTCAGCTGGGAATTTGCTAGACAAACCAGTAGAATCCCATCACTATTCCTCCAATACAGGTCTCCCTGAATAAGAACATATTTCTATGATTTTAACTTTAGTGTTCTCTTCTAGTTGTGTGTCATACCTTCTGGACATGAGGCATTCTTCAAGAAGTATACTATATCTGAATACCATGGCTGCCTCTCAATACTAGTAACCATAACCTCTTCAATCTCAATATTATTTATATCAATATCCTCAAAGTTTGTCTCAGTCATTAACTTGGCTAAGCCTAGACCTCTTACTAGCTTTGTGATTTTGATCTAAAGATCAAATTCTTGTATTCTTCTTATCCATCTACATCTTTTTCTAGTTACTTCAGACTAGGATAGGATATCTTTCATAGCTGCATGTGGTACATAGGCTACAATTTGGGCATTTACCAGATAAGGCCTAAATACTTTAACAACCTTGACTAAAGCATATGCCTGTTTTTCCATAATTTCATATTTGAGTTCAGCAACTTGCAATGATGTGCTATAGAAGGCAATTGGATGTTCATAACCTTCACCATCTTTCTATAATAGTACCGCTGCTATAGTATGATATGAAGCAAAAGAAAATAGTGAAAATGGCTTACTATAGTCAAGGGACTTAAGCATTGGGGCTTCCTAAATAGCCTATTTAATCTTATCAAATGCTAGTGCTGTCTCATCATCCCAAACAAACTTGGCATCCTTCTTCAAAAGCTTCACAATGGGATTAACAATTTCAGCAAAATTTGCAATAAATCTTCTGACAAAGTTTACTTTACCTAGAAAAGACTGAATTCCTTTAATATTTTTTGGTTGAAGCACCCTGTTGATAGCCTCAATTCTTCAAGGGTCAATTTTGACTCCCTCCTTATATACAATGTGCCCTAGTAACTTTCCTTCAATTACAACAAAGTGGCATTTCTTTGGATTTAAAGATACACCAAACTCTAAGGCCTTGCAAAATATTTTTTCCAAATGACCACAATGGTCATCTGCCTTCTTTGAGAAACATGTCAAATCATTCTAGTAAACAACCATTATAATATTAATAAATTCCTTGAAGGCTACATCCATAGCCCTTTGAAAAGTTACACCAGCATTCTTCAAACCAAATTGCATTCTTACATACACATGGGTTCCCCAAGGGGTAGTAAAAGTAGTCTTAAACTGTTCAAACTCTTTCACTAATACCTAATTGTAACCAGAAAATCCATCCATCATTGATAGTAAATCACAACCAGTTACCCTTTGTAACATATCTTCCATGTTTGGGGATGAATAATTGTCTTTAAGGGAAGCAGCATTCAAGTTCCTAAAATCCACACAAAGCCTTATGTCCCCATTCTTTTTTCTGACAGGCACTAAATTTGATACCCATGAAGAATGCCTTATAGGCTTTATAATACCCCCTTCTCTCAGCTTAATCAACTCTTGCTGCATCTTGGGTTCTCGGATGGGGTTAATGGGTCTTTTCTTTTGTCTAAAAGGCTTAGAATTAGGATGCAAAGGTATTTCATGTTGAAATAAGTCTTGTCTATATGCCTTCAAATCCTCCTAGGACTAAGAAAAAACATGTTTGTACTTCCTTAGCAAATTAAGGAGGTTAGTCTTAATATGGGGAGACAATTTTCTCCCAATATACACTAACTTAGGGGAAGACTTTTTCCCCAATTTTACCTCTTCCAACTCCTCCAACTTTGTAGATGACGCTTGATGTAAGTGACCATCACTGTAACTGAACATACCCTCTAGTTCAACTAGTCCCCTGGGTATTTCATTTGCCTCTAGCTACACTATGTCACTCCCAAAAATTATTAATTGTCCATCTACTACCTTCACCAATGCATTACAATCAATCTTTTGACCTTCATAGTCATCTATGCATTGTACAAATCTAAAGATGTCTTCGTCATCCTCAAAAACTTGCCAATTGTACACATTACCTAGGATTGCTAGTCTAGCTTTTGTCTCAATTATTGAAACTCCATTCAATGTTACATCATCATTTTTTAATGTAACATTAGCTAAAAAATATTCCATAATGTTCTTAGACTTTTCAATCCAATTAATGAAAAACACATCAAAGTGTTCAATGACATCCCAAACAACATGCTTGTACTTTTTTAACTTGTCATTTTTAGATACATACCTTGACCTTATCTGAGACACTACAAGTTTAGAGTCTCCATAAACCCTTAACAACTTGATCCCACATCTTTTAGCAATTTCTAAGCCTAATAATAGAGCCTCATACTTAGCTATGTTATTTGTACATTGGAATGCCAACATAAAAGAATACTTGAAGGTAATACCTGATGGGGAAATAAAGAGCACTCCTGCTCCAGACCCTTCTTTAGAGCAAGATCCATCAAAATACATCTGCCACATGCCTTCTTGTTGGGATTTTAGGTCATCAATAATAGGATCAATATTTTTCAACTGAGGTTGAATAGATTCAATCCTAAAGTTATCAAGATCTACATCTATCATGCAATTAAGCATGTTTGGGTCTATTTTTTCAATAACCACTGGGGCACGTGGTTCTATGTACAATTTTATTGAATTCCCATTCACTGGGATAGTTGCATGTAAAAAATCTAGCTGAAGATGTCCTCCAACAGCAGCAGCCCACTGTGTAGACAGAAGCATTCCATAATGGGGCTTGGTGTCTATGACTATTACATCCATTTTATAAGTAGCTTCAAGGAATGCTGCTATTTTTACTTCTAAATCTTTCATAGTACCCACAATAGGAACTTCTCTATTATCCATAGCATAACATCTCCCATATGAAGTGTGTATTAACAAACCTAGTTCTCTCATAACCCCATAAGGCA
The DNA here is from genome assembly GCF_030272615.1 of Cryptomeria japonica. NCBI lineage: Eukaryota > Viridiplantae > Streptophyta > Pinopsida > Cupressales > Cupressaceae > Cryptomeria > Cryptomeria japonica. Next base: position 481,865,980 of record NC_081408.1, on the reverse strand, counting down.
TTACATTAGCAGCTGCACTAGAATCTATCATGCATTTTTTTATCAATTTGTTATTTACTAACAGTGTGACATAAAAGGGATCAATCTAAGATGGTTCCTGATTAATAGTGGTGCCCACATAAACTTTCGAGACCTTTTTTTCTTGATCCTTCTCATCTTTTTCATTTCCTCTTTTAGAAGAAGCATCTACATCTGATATACTTGAAATCAAAGAAAAAATAGGCTCTATGTTCTTTCATTTTCAACAGCTCTATCAAAGGTACTGAAACTTTCATCTATGTTAAAGCTTGGGTCCTATCAAAAGCAGTATTAACATTAGACTCGGCATGAGATTTAACCTTCTCTGTCTTTTGGTGACTTGTTCTCTTGTCACCAGTAGTCTCTGCCTTATTACCAGTGGTATCAACAATATCAGGATTCCCTAAATTACTTGACTGGTCACTTTTAGCCTTACTATCTTTGACAAGATTTTTGTTTTCAGTGGTCATCATTGAAGAAAATTCTTTAAAAAACATAGAACCAAGCTTACCCTAATCTTCATCATCTTTACTACTTCTTAGATTATAGTTATGCTTAGCTTTGGCTATTGTAGCCTTAGTGAGATTCTTGACTTCCTCTTGACTAGGCCTTCTAAGATGAATCTCTTGATCTTCTATTGTGACTACATTCAAAGTGGGATGCCAGTAAATTATTAATTGCCTTTGGTAATTTTCATTGCTTCTTGAGACATTAGATTCACTTGCTTCATCTTCTGAAGACTCCCAGTCATTGTCCACAGTATACTCAAACATATTGACTGTAGGTTCACCCTCATTTCTCATAGATTCATTTAGAGCTTGAGACACAACACACTGATAAGGGGAATGTGGCCCATCACATGCCATACACCAAGGGGTATTTTCCATATTATGTACACTTCCTCCCTTTAAAGGATCAGGGGTGTCCTTATTTTCTGTGCCTTTTGATCTATCTTGCACATGCTTGTCATCTTTCCATGCAGTGTTATAAGACATATCATGCAATCTACCAAGTCTATCTTGCCAGTTGTAGTGAGGCTTCTTAGGTTTACTTACTTTAGCAATAAAATCCTTAACAACAATCATTAATTTCTCTATTTTATCCTCCTCTTTAGAGGATTTATTTTGTTGTGGTTTTTGTTCCTACCACAATCTTCCATCAGTCCTTCTTCCCACTTTACCCGATGCTTTTCTATTACTCTCTACATTGATTGCAATTCTGAAAGCATCTCTTAAACTATGTGGGTTCTTATCTCCGAGAATGTAAGCCATCTTATAATTAAAGGAATTGTAATAAGTGGTTAGACATACATTCTCATCTAACCTCATACATTGAAGGAGCCTATGCATTACCTTTTGAAACCGTGCATTAAAATTTGTAATAGCCTCATTATCAGACTTCCTTATATTGTTAAATTCATTGAGCATGAAGCTAACATTTGTCTTATCTCCATATTTCTCTTTGAAGAAATTCTTTAATTCCTCCAAAGAACTAATGCTATCTATAGATAATCCTCTGTACCAATATCTAGCATCCTCAATCAAAGATTGCACAAACAGCTTCATGATGACATCTTCATCACCAATTTCATAGTCATTAATCATGTCACCAAAAGATTTCATATGCTCTTCAGCACTGATAGCATTGTTCCCAGCAAACTTCTGGAGTCTATCCCTCATTTCAATAGGGACACAGTTTGGATATCCTGGAATTCCATCAAAATACAACTACCTATACAACTCAACATTTATAGGTCTCCTTTGAAACTGATTTCCAGTAAAGTTATTTCCAGCATTCACCCTTGGGCCTAAACCACTAGCTATAGGAGTTTGATGAATTTGATTATGGGATGGTCTGTGACTAGTTTGGTTTGGTATAATTGTACTTCAGGGAACAACAAAATTATTTGGGGTAACATTTTTAGATTGGTTAATGGGTGGGATAGCATTTGTTTTCATCATTGGTTGAGTATTCAATTGAGAGGAAAAAGTATGTTGAGATGTAAAATTACTCTGATCTACATGTGGGAAAGTCATAAGAGGAGCTTTTAAGAAATGCATCTTTCTTCTGAACTCAACATTAAGTGCTTCTATTTCAGCCTTTTCTAACTCCCTTTCCAGGTTTTTATTTTCTTTCCTTATCCTTTCTATCTCAATCTCATGCAAAGTCATTCCCTAGGGTCCTTTTTTACTTCCTAATAGTAAATCTACAGATCTATTTTCCACTACTTTATGCTTCCCTTTGTTAATAACAGGTCTATTAAGTTGGGGATCACTGTGAACCTCCCTACTAGGTTGTGGTGCAACTTTAGGTGCAGAATCAATTTTATGATCCAAGATTTCTCTAATAACAAGACCATGCTCTTCACTCCTAGGTTCTTCTTGAGTAAAAAACTCAAGATCTGCAATCTGTCTTAATAATCTTTCTCTTTCAATAAGTTTGGCTTTGGTTTCATTCTCCTTTTCCTTTTACTTCTTTTTTCTCATAGCAATCAATTGATGTGCTCTCTTATTGAGAACCTCAATTTCCTAGGACACTTCATATTGATCTAGCAAGGTTTCCTCTGAATCCGACACATTTAGCTAGTCCATATCAATTAGACTAATATTTCCTTCCATAGTTTTAGGAATGGAACTGACCCTATTACTTGTACTATGCATATCTCTCCCAGAAACACTAGTATTAAACAATCTTTGGTGAAAGGTTTGGATATCATCATCAGTACCAAACAAGCCAGCATGAAAACCCATAATATGATGGTCAGAGTCATGAGAAGAGGCATTGGACCTTGCATATACGGGAAGCTTAGAAGACTTACCCATTTGATTGCTCTTCTATTTTCACGACTGATTTGACTGATCAAGAATAATAGTTTCCTTCCAGTCCTTCCTGACTGGTTCAGGTGATGCTTCATACAAATTCTCTTGAAGTTTTTTCTTCATATAAGACCTAGTTTTCCTTTCCCTATTCATCTTGCTAACCTTTTGAAGTGATTGTGATTTTTTCTAAAAGAACACTGGTTTTTTCTTTACTTTAGAGTCGCCACCCAATATCTTGGGAATAAAATATATTTTAACATAGTGAATCATGTTTATGCAATAAAGACATAGAGCTAGAGTATAAGACTTATCTTATTTGACTCTCCCCAACAAAGTGACCATTTTTGTTGTGGTGACTTAGATGGGCAAACTCACTTACAATCTGATTCAACAATCTATACCAAAGATCTTTAGATTACTCCCTAGTAGAGTCGCCATTGTTGTTGTTCTCCATTTTCAAAACCTTTGTTCCCTCTCTTTTTTAAAGGTGAATTTTACTGTCGTTGGGCTACAATGGAAGAGGACAACAAAAATTTTGAAATAAAGACAACAAGACAAGGTTTCAATTTAGGAAACCTCCTACACTTTAAGCTTATAAAAGATTGGGCAGGTGAACCCTTTTATGACTATTTTCTTACAAAAATAGTAAAAGGTTTATAGAAAACTAGTGTACATTCCTCTAAACTTTCCTTACTGCCTAGTACAACTAAACATAAAATGAAAAGTTGATTTGACCTTTTGAAAAGGACCACAAAATGCATCAAAAAACCAATAGGTAAACCAGTGCCTTATTCAGGCAATAGAGTCATCTACAACAGACTGTAACCTGACAAAAGAAACTCGTACACAAGTCACAAGTTAGTGATCTCTCAACTCTATATATGCCTGACATATACAAAGTCCTATTCTACACTAGACTTCATTATCAGATCCACACCAAAATACTGATATCAATTATTTTGTTCAAAGTACGTTTATATTTCCTCCTTGAGAAAAAGACTTAAAACAACTTCATTAAATGCCTAAAAAGTCATTTAGATAAACAATCCTTGATTACTTAAATGAAATGAGCACCAGTACAATGACATAGAGACAATATAAGTTTGAGTTAAAATTCTCTGGACTATATATTTTATTTCTCCATCAAAAGATTACAAGTACATCCTATCTGACTCAAAAATTGCTAAGAAAATGGCCTGTATTAATTTTGCCAGAGTTTAGCTACAAAATTTGTGTCCCTTTTTTAAGTAGTCCTGATATCCATTTATAGAGATATGGATGCGACAAGCTTCGAGCTTCCCTAGAAAATAAAAATTCTAAATCCTAACCATAATACCCCCTAAAAAGGTTACATTTTTTACAATCAAAGTAGGATTATAACAAATCAGTTAACCATCTAGAGAAAGGCCAATGGACACTCAATATTCGCTGATCAAGTGCCTGGTGTCTTTGATTCTTCAAAATTTTGATTTCCAAAAAACCATTACAAGAACGAACCACTTCTGGTTGCCCGAGGGTTACTGCATATTCGAGCGTTGATTGATTCTTCCTTCACCCTATCCCTTTCATCAGATATTTACCTTCCAATTCTTGTTGCCTAAGAAAATCAGAAAACCCCACCTATTTTCTCTGCAAATCACCTTGAATACCTCTCTACAAAAATTAACTTCAAAATAGTCAGATGGAAATTGCATACTTTTGCCATTAATCCTTTTGAAAATTTAAATTTTGGCGCCAACAGACCAGAGAAAATTTCTTCTGAGAAATTTTCCTTAGTTGCTGATCACTTCATTATTACTCGGGCTTTAAAGAAGAGTCACAACTTAACTACCTTCTTTAACCACCAACACATGACAGATTAAAATTAACCATCAGGACTATTGGTGGTCTGTTGCTAAGTCGCAAGGAATAACATTTCAGGCACTTCACAACCACGGTATAGCGACAGCCATTGATAGTCCCAGAATTTTACTTGGGTGCCACTTACCCTCCACCTCACCTTGAGCCGGACCCATAACTTGACCTTGGTTTTATACCCTTTTCTCTGCCATGTGTCACCTTAGGCTTTGGCTAGAAAATCCACTTGTTCACCAACTCACTCACCATGTCAGCACCATCAGACCCACCTTAGGCTTTGGCTCCACTTAGTTGCCCTGTCTCGATGGATATTCTAATGGGCAGTTTCCCATCGTGACCTAGCGACCACCATTGGATTTTCTGTGATCGTTGTTCAATTTTCTCATCTTACTGGATCTTTAACATGCCTTAGCCGCTTCCTTCTAGCGGGCCCCAACATTCAATCACTATGTCATGATGAATAACCCTCGGGCAACTTTATGTCATGGTGTAGCAATAGTCGTTGATCATTGAGCTACTGACCATTTGATCTTTAAATTTCTTTCAGAACTTAGCCACCACCGCTTAACCGTCTGCCTTAACTGCTTGCATTAACTTTTTGTTTGGGCCCGCCTCTACTGGTTTATCATTGGGTCACAAGAAACAACTATCATGCACCTTTATGTCGTGGTCTCACAACAACCGTTAGATCTTCCTCCCGACCATCTGATTTTCCTTGAACTTTCTCAACTTTTACCTTGCCTGAGTGGTTCTCTCCTCACAGGTCCCACCACTTGGTCACCATGTTGCAACAAATATACATCAAGCAAATTTATGGCGTGGTATAGTGACCACCATTAGATTTAAAAGGAACTTGCTCAATCTTTAGGAAACCTGATAGATACATAGGAAAAGACATAGGACTTAGGAAAATATGTGAAATATTTCAAAATTAAAGGAACCCGCCTAAGCCTAAAACATAAAGTGGGCACCCTTTCAATGATGTGGTGACCCTTCCACTTAAGTGGAAAAAGTAATGGGAAAATAGAAGTGACATGAAGATAATGCGACACAAAGGTTTAATTTCAAATGATTTTGAAGAGCCAAAAACCCTAAACCCTTAGAACCATAAGCTCGCAAACAAAGGTCAAATTTCTAAATTTTGATAGGCTCCAATAGCTAATAGGTAAGGTTTTAAACATTATCAAAAATAGTGATAACAAAGTGCTTGGCCATTCCTGATGTAGGAGCACTAGTCTAGTTCTTACCAGTTGGGCAGTTTTTAGTGGAATTGCTTTAGATCGTGGCATTTCTTAATGTTTGAGTATTTAGCATTGTGGTTGTGGGTTTATTCCCTTGTTTTTGTGGTCTTTGTCGTGTTCAAGTTTCATAGCATTTGTCTTTGTTTCTGGTGAGATGTGGATTCTAGTTGTGGCCTGGTTGATATGTTCTTACTAGTTCGTCTTGCAGTGTGTTGAGCAGGGTTGGATCAGGTTGCGGTTGATCTCTATGACTTGCAGATCATTGGAGATGTTTCTTTTGGCCTTGGCCGGTATTCCTAGAGGTTCATGCATCATTTTATGTTTTGTGTTTGTTCTTAGTGATTTGAGTCGACATGTTACCATTGCATGTTTCATGAACCAGTTGGTCTTTGGGCCGACTTGATTGAGTTGTAATCATTTGCGGATGGTATATATGGAAGTTGGTGAATAGTTTGAGAGATAGAAGCTAGAAGATAGAGGAAAAAGTTATGAGATTAACCACCAATCCTAGAGCTTGGGCTTGAGGCAGTTAGTGGGTGGAGAGTTGAACAGATCGACGATTGAGGTAGGTTGTAGTTTGAACTAGTAGATCATCGTGGAGAGGCAACCAAAAGTTGTAGACATATCGTTGAACCCCCTGAGGTAGTTTCAAGTACCTACTGATCGACTGTCGAACTAGATCAAGTGATGGGACTCACTTTTCAATTAACCCCGAGAGTCTGATGCAGGAGCACCGGTTGGGTAGTTCTCAGTGGAATTGCTTTAGATTGTGGCATTTCTTCATTTTTGAGTGTTTAGCATTGTGGTTTTGGGTTTATTCCCTTGTGTTCATGGTCTTTGTTGTGTTGTATTTTCATAGCATTTGGCTTTGTTTTCGATGAGGTGTGGATTCTGGTTTTGGCCCGGTTGATATGTTCTTACTAGTTATTCTGGTAGTGTGCTAAGTGAGGTTGGATTGGGTTGTAGTTGATCTCTGTGACTTGCAGATCATTGGAGATGTTTCTTTCAGCCTTGGCCGATATTCCCAAAGGTCCACGCATCATTTTATGTTTTTTGTTTGTTCTTAGTGATTTGACCCAACGTGTATTCGTTGCACGTTTCATGAACCGGTTGGTCTTTGGGCTGACTTGATTGAGTTGTAATCATTTGCAGATGGTATATATGGGAGTTGTTGAGTCCTTTGAGATATAGAAGTTAGAAGATAGAGGACATAGTTATGAGATTGAGTGAAGATGTAGATCTGGCGAGATTCTAAACCAGTTGGACTGAGGCTAGAAGGTTGAGGTCCCGATTAGGGTAGAACCGATAGACTATTCTTGGAGGCCGATTTGATATGAGGATGATCTATGGATCTTATAATTGTGTTGGAAGCATTATTTGTATCTTGGACTGTGATCCAACATGTGGCATGTGTAACTCTTCAAGTTGTAATAAGATTTATTCAAGTTATTTACCGATTATGTGTTCTATTATGTTGCCAGTTATTCTTTTTGATGTTTTTGGCATCTGGTTACTGGTATATTTTGCATGATTGATGTGTTTAGCTGTGAGTTTGGGATGTCCTTCATTGGATCTCCCTGCCTTGACTACGTCAATTCCACTAGTGAATGTAAGGCCTTGAATGACAAGATTCAACAACTTCATCAATCGGGTGTCATTGATCTTTCATGTATTGACACTCCTCCTTGTTCTTCTTTGCAAAGAATGTGACATCGAGGTATATATCTCTCTCTCTCTCTAGCATATTTCAACTTTCTTTGCATTCTTATCATGTCTCTTTCTCTTACTCATTGTGGTGACTATCTATCTCTCACCTACCATGGTGATTATCCTTTTATCACTTTTTCATGTTTGCCTAGGTGGGGGCCAAACCACATGATCTTTTTATTTATCATTTTGTTTTCCTAGATGGGGGCCAAACCATTTGACTTATCTCTTTTTCTTGCCTTTGTAGGGGCCAATCTACTACTTACCAAATCTATCCCTGATCACCCAATCACATGGCTATCTAGCGTGTCACTACCTATGATGGCAAAATCTATCTATCTCATCGCCCTATCATATGGTTATCCATACTGGTATATCTCATTGTCCTATTGCATGGATATCTTTCATAACACACCATGTTGTGCATACTAGTGTATCTCATACCAACAACGGCTTCTTATCTTGTATATTTTCATAACAAAGGGCTTTCCTCCAAAGCAAGGTTCATTTATGTTACACTAGCTTATCTATCATTTATCTCTATCCTTTATTTTATCATCCGATATTGTTAGTCCGCAACTAGCGTGATTACGATTTATTGAGTAAATCTATTCCAAATCTCAGCTTCATCTTGTTGGGGGAAATCTTGTCTAATCAACAAAATTCAGCCTCCCTATTGTGACTATCTTCTTTATCTTATCTTTTGGTAGTGACCTTCCTTCAGAAAGAGGTTGGTGCTACCTATATTTGACCATTTGGCATAGAAAAACTTGCTAGATCTATCTTTTTTATCATCATCCTTACCACTAGTGATGCATCAAGCTAGTGTTTGGGTCATGTACTATCTCTCTAATACTGATTGCTTCTCTGACTTTTGGGTGCATTTCTTCCTTGAAGCACGATCAATCCTTCCATTCTTCTCTTTATTTTAGAATTCCTCTATCTTTTGTTTCTTGTTATTTTGGGGATGACGCATGGTACTGAGACAACCTTTTACATCAAGGTCTCTTTTACTTTGTTGACTCAAGATCGTAGTTTGTTTTGTACTTTCATGTTCTAACCCTATTGTCTTGGGATTCCCTTATTCTCTAACCATGTTCTCTCGTGTAGGTTTTTCTATCTAATGCATCTATTTTATCGGTAATCATCTTGGGGGCATGCTTCCTTGGCTTGGACATTTATTTGCTTCCTCTATAGTATCCTTTTGGTATCATGATGTTATTTCTTGTTTAGTAGATTTCCTTTAGCATGCATATTCATGCTTAATCATAATCCCACTAAAGTGGGGGCAAAATGTAGTGTCCGAAATTGCGTACCCCTTTGTAATTTGATCTAAATCTTTTGTAACCACTTTGGTGTTTATTCCCCTAGCACCTGAGTAGGCTCACTTCAGCCCTTGCATTGGCCTTTTCCCTCTCAGGATTCTCAAAACACCTTTCAATAACTATCCTTTATCTTCTATTTCTTGTTAGCCGTGTGTTTCTCTTGTCACTTGTTGTTTCTGAGCATGATTTGTCTAGACAGTAGTGCATCGCACAAACATCTACATGTCGTGCATTCGTTCCACAACATATTAATGTTTGAATGTTGGTTTTGTGTATTTTGACACTTGTCAGCAAAGACAATTGATTATGGTCATTAAACGAAGGATAGCTTGGATTTCGGAGTTTCCTTATAAAATTTCACAAGATTTGGCATAATCATTTTTTTTATATTATCAATCTTGAAAGGGATCTTAGTGAGACTTATTTTGAGACTGTAGAAGATCTAGAAGCCATTTTGAGAGAGGAGAGGTCCATGAAGGGACTAGAGAAAAGGGTAAAGAAAATGTTTGATGATATTGGTTTTCCTAGAGTTGCAGAAGCCTATGGACAAAGATTGATTAGATCTATTTTGACATCACCCCAAGTGATATAGAGTTCCTCTGGAATTCTTTCTTGGTTTGTATCTAGTGAGAGGAAGAATCCAACAAAGAAAATTAAATCTCAAAGAAAGCTTAATGTTCAGGAAGTCGAGGAAGTTGAAAGTAGTAGTGATAAAGAAGCAAAAAGGAGAAATTTGTCACCAGTCCAAGAACCAAAAGGACTAAAATGGAGGACATTGAAGGAAAGAATGTTGCCCCTTCTTCAAAGAAAAGTAGGCACCAATCTTCTATTCTTGAACCAAATAAGAGTTCTCAAAAGAAGCCAAGTAAGAGGAGAGGTGGAAAGAAAAAAGAACAAAAGGTAGTGTTGGGTGAAAATTGGTAAACTATCTCTGCTTGCAAAAGGGAGGCTACCTTCTTATTGCAACTTGACAATTAGTATCCATTTAACTTCTATCTCCTAAACTATTTCCCTTAGTGTTACAATCACTATATTCTCTTTTTTCAGAATACGTGTTAATCTAACTCTCTTACTTTAGAGTAGACTTTCTCCTTTGCAACAAACTATCAATTACCAGATACTAATCTAAGTAATAATAACCAATAAAACTCCTAGTCAAACAAAAGAGTAACTTGGAGATGTACTAGAAAATCTATACTAACTTATGAAACCATTGTAAGCCCAACGTCTTATACAGTCTCTTTCTTACCGATTATTAAAACTTGAATTGCAATATATAGGTGGCTCAAATTCTTACACATATATACCACAATATTTTCTACTTTAAAAAAATAACTTAGTACAACACAACATGTATAATACTTTAGTTTTATACCTTTCAGTCCAATAACTTCTCACAATGCACAATTCAATCTTTAAAGATAGTATAATAAGAATGAAGTAAGAACACTCTCACATACAACAAAGTTCTTCCAAGATAAATATTAGAGAACAACTCTATTTCTTTACTGATGGAATTTTTTTATTTTCACTACAAGAACAAAGGCTAAGATAGCTCTCCAATCTGACAGAGTTTCGATCCATTAGCCAAAAGATTATTATTTACAATGAGGCCTCTCCTTTATATAGAGAAGCTTCTTGATAATGATGGTATGATGAATCAATAAGGATCCAGACAACTACTGAGAGGGGGGGGGGGAATTAGTAGATAGAAAACTGACTTAACTTTCACCAAACTTCAAGACAACCACTGAACAAACTAGCTCAAACACTAAGTAATAAACTGCAATAGCACTAACAGTTTAATAGTTGACTGGCATATCAAAATAATAGTATAACAGATCTGAAACTCCCAAACCATTTAACTAAGACATCAAAATGCTTTACTAATAATAGTAAAAGCACAGTTCAGATTTCTTTCGGTCATCCTAACATAGCTTAGTGGATTTATCAGTTAAGAAAATTAACCATATCAAAACATAACCATAAAAACCGTTCACCACTTGACACAATGATTTTTGATGTGGAAACCCAAATGGGAAAAACTATGGTGGGGATGAATACTCACAAGTATTTTGAACTCTTCTAAAGCTCATCCTATTAGGAAGCAAGCCTGTTAAAGATTTACAAAAATGTCTTGTTAGGAACAGATCCTATTAGGGACCACCCGGTTAAGGGATTGACTATAATGCCCTGATAGAAGCAATACCCTGCTAGGAGTAACATCGATAGAGGATTTGAAATCCAAGCTAATGGATCACCTGGTTAGAGGATTTAGATAGAACTAAGCCTATTAAAGCTTACCCAGTTAAGGGATTTGATTGTTGTAATTGTTAGAGAATAGCATGGGTTTTCTAATTTGGTAAATAGAACTACTCTTCTTGATCAAATCCTTTTCATTCTCCTATCTACCTTCACACATACTATAGATACTCCTTCTGGTTCAACAATCAATCTCACTAACACTTAACCAAAATTTCCAACACTATAACAAAACAACTCATCAAGCTTATAAGAAAAACAATAGGTCAGTAACACATCACGAACCTAAGATCTCATAGAGATTGCAAACAAATCAGTTCAAGTATGACCATTGGATTACATAGCAATCAATGCACATTATACAAGATAACCTTGACCACTCCTTAATCACCACTTCATTGATTCCTATAACTCATCATGTGGTTTCCTCTTCATGCTATGCACTCGCTCATTCTCAAGATAAAACAGTTATCTCTACACACCAAAAACCATTTTAAACTTATCACATACACCATGCATATGTGGCATAATCATTACCGATCACCATTTGATCATAAATAAAAACAACCAATTCACCAAGCTCCACCAGTTAGGGTTTGGCATATCAATAGGTAAGGTTACCGGTTGATCTCACTGCTTCTAAAGTAATATCGGTTTCCATTGCTTGCACAACTACTAGTTACATAATAACATCATTACCGGTTACAATTGACACCAATGACAACACAATAGTTCATCAATGCAATCTTCAATGAAATGCCAACAATCTCCCCCTTTGGCATTGATGGCAATATAAATATCAATACCCTTGATTGTGATGATTGAGAATAGGAATCCTAGTTTACATTTTACCATGTACTCTCCTTCAACTGGTAACTGGCTATAATTCTTCTCCATCATAATCATATAGTTCTTCTCCCCCTTTGACAACAATGCCAAAGTGAAAGTAAAACATGTAGTGTCATACTTCAATATTCTGCATCAACAATATGCAGCTTGATGCTCCCCCTGTGGAGTAGCTCCACTCTACATCAATCCTACTTCAAGATTCTTCAATTTTCTCTAGGACTGATGTCTTCCACATCTGCTCAATTAACCTCATGTAGGGGCACAACCCCTAGCCAACCTCTAAGATACTCAAAAGTAGTCTTAGGAAGAGGTTTAGTAAAGATATCCACTAGTTACTCCTTAGTAGATACATGCTCTAGCAACACACCTTTACTCTACACTTTCTCCCTCAAGAAATGATATTTTAGCTCAATATGATTGTTTCTAGCATGCAACATTGGATTTGTTGAAATATTTATTACACTGGTGTTATCACATAAAATCTTAACTAGTTCTGTGATCTTCAACTTGAATCCTTCCAGAATGTGTTTCATCCAGATTGCCTGGGTACAATTCATATATGCTGCAACATATTCAGCTTTAGCAATAGACTGTGATATACAACTCTGCTTCTTGTTGCTCCAAGATACAAGTCTCCCACCAAGAAAGAATGCACCACTGGTTGTGCTCTTTCTATCATCAACATTTCTTGCTTAGGTTGCATCTGTATAAACCTTCAAATCAAAGTTACCTATATATGGATACCATAATCCATAATCAATAGTCTCTTTTGGGTTCTTCTAATATTTGACAACTAATCCAACTGCATGAGCAATATCCGATCTATTGTGAATAACATAATGCAGTTTCCCTATCATTGACCTATACACCTTTTCATCAACAGATGCGGCATCATCCTCCTTAGACAGATTACAACTTGTAACCATTGGTGTCCCAATTGGTTTATAGTCACTCATTCCAAATATCTTCAATATCTCTTTCCCATATTTAGACTGTGTGATAAAAATACCGCTCTTCATCTATTGAATTTGCAAACCTATGAAGAATTTTATCTCTCCTACTAGAGACATTTCAAATTCACTTTTCATGTCATTTGCAAAGTCATCACTCATGTCATCATTGCCTCCAAAAATGATATCATCTACAAACACTTCACTAACCAGTATCTTAACTCCTTCAGTCTTGAGATATATATTGTTGTCTTCACTAGTTCTCTAAAAAACTATCTTCATCAAGTGTGAATCTAGTCTTTCATACCATGCTCTTGGTGCTTTCTTCAAACTGTATAGAGCCTTGTGTAGTTTACATAGCATATCCTTTGCATTTGTCAAAGCATAAACATCTAGTTGTTCAATATATACTTCCTCTTCCAGTATTCCATTTAGAAATGTTAACTTCACATCCATCTGATATAATTTGAATCCCTTATATGTTGCAAATGCAAGTAGAGTCCTAACACCTTCTAATCTAGCCATTGGTACAAATTTCTCACCCATAGTATTCTCCTTCCTCATGTGCATAACCTTTGTATACCAATCTAGATTTTTTCTAACTACTACTCCATCTTCATTTAGTTTATTCTTGAATACCCATTTAGAACCTATTGTTCTTCTCAATTTGGTCAAGCTCCTCTTCCATATCTTTGATCCAGTGATCATCTCTAAAGGCTTCCTTAGCAGTTCTAGGCTCAATAGTGGAGATCATGCAAGAATTCTCTCTAATTCATCTTCTAGTTAATACTCCAGCATCTTTATCTCCAATAATCTAGTCAGGATTATGATTGAGTCTCACATAACTTGGAATGACATGATCATTATCTTCAGGTTCTTCTTCATCACTATCATCATCCTCTATAGAATCTACCTATTTTGGTTGAACTGGCTCTACAACATTCACTTCACCAACTTTTGGCTTCACTGGTTCTAGTTCCAAAATCTGAATGTAAGGTTCATCTTCCTTCTTCTCCTCACTGGTTTCTCCTAAAACTTCAGGACAATCATCCACTTGGGCATTAGAACTTTCAATGATTCTATTTGTCTGGTTGTTGTAATATTTGTAGGCTTTACTCTTGGTGGAGTAACTAAGAAAGATACCTTCATCACTCTTAGCATCAAACTTACCAACATAGTCACCTCTCTTGATAAAACATTTACTGCCAAAATCTTAAAATAACTAACATTAGGTGATCTACCATACCAGTATTCATAAGGAGTTTTATCCTTACCTCTCTTTACCAATATTCGGT